>NC_041214.2:31920934-31970354 GCF_002837175.3 Physeter macrocephalus
ATCCCACATGCCGCGGAGCGGCTGGGCCTGTGAGCCATGGCCACTGAGCCTGCACGTCCGGAGCCTGTGCTCCGCAACGGGAGAGGCCACAACAGTGAGAGGCCCGCGTACCACAAAAAAAAAAAAAAAAATGGTTCTTGGAGGGGGTGAGGTTGGAGACCTCAACCTGTCAAGAGCCTCCATTTCTTGGGCTCCCAAGCCCTTAGACCAAGACCAATAACCGGGCCCATTGTCCATCCCCGAACCCCATTAAAAAAATTAAAAAAAAAAAAAAACTCTAACTAGCTATATTTTCCCCTTAAGAAGGAAGCCAAAGCCAGTGAGGTGGTATTAAAACAAAAAGGTAATCCTCTACACTACTGTGTAAAATAAAATAAGTTTTCAAGAAAGCAATTTGGCAATATATATCAGTGTTAAAAATATTCGTATCTTTTGACCCAGTATTTCAATTTCTGGGAATCTATCCTATGGAAGTAGTCCAAATATTGTGTAAAAGGGTATGGAGTAGGAGATTTAAACCAAGTAAGCCTCCTAAGTCAGCCTTGGCAAAAGAAAAACAGTTTCTGGAGGCTGCATCTAAATCCAGTAAGATCTGCCTGGAAATGGGTGGGATGATGTTCCAGGGAGGGATTGAGCCATGGGCCCCAACAGGAAGAGCGCAGGGAGCACTGACAGGCCTTTCCAGAGGATAATCTAAAGTTCCCTCACAGAACTTCCCTGGAGGTCCAGTGGTTAAGAATCCCCGCTTCCACTGCAGGGGGCACCAGTTCGATCCCTGGTTGGGAAACTAACATCCCGCATGCCGCTCAATGCAGCCAAAAACTAATAATAATAAAGTTCCCTCACCCCAGACACTGCCACCCCAGGGACCTCAGGGGAGGGAGGAAAAGCACTCTGGGCACCACACACTGTCAACCAAATTTACATCTCACTCCCAAATGGCAAAAAGGAACTGTCACCTTCAAGCTCTTGTCAAATGGGCATTTACAACATCTAAATTAACACTCAAATTAGAGTTAATAAAGGGCCAGTGCAAATGTCCTCACTAAAGACCCCACTACCCCCACGCCTGTAAATTTATGCCTCAGTGTCCTTCGCCTCTAAAAATTTCACTTTTGCATCTTCCAGGTTGGTTATTTAACCCATCCAGCACATCAGGCCAGACTCACACGTGTCCGGGACGCACTGAGCGAGCCTCGTTTCAAGTCCCAAGTCACCGATCTGGGCCTCGCAGTACCCCGGGCAGTGGGTGGCATTGCCTCAGCTGCTCACTCCAGCCAAACTCAGAGTAACCTGAGCACCCCCAAGAAAAAACACCTGCTTCCGAAGGTGTCTTTCCTACCCAGCAAGCACGCTGATACCCTAAAGGAGGTTCGGCTGGCATTCGGGGGGCAGAGTTTCCACAAGTTCCCTGCGAACACCACACAGCCACCCCAGGTGAATGTGAGTTTGCCCATGTAACTTCCCCTTCCAAACGCCTTGATTTTTCTGCTTCCATAATGGAGCAAGAACCTATCACCACTCTTTCATGGGGCATGAGAAGAACAAGGTTTTTTTTAAATTAAGTGCCTATCATTGCTTCACTATCTTATTCCAGTAAGATTACAAGGGGAGAATTATTACTATCTTCTATTTAGAATAAATTGACTCCAAAGGAGTAACTTGTCCAAAAGTTCATAATTGTTAACTGGTAAGCCGCTGGAGTCCAGCCAGACCCGTCTAAAATTCCAAAGGGAAAGCAGACAGTGACAAAGCACAACGGTGCTTGTCCTGATTTTACCTGCCCCAGTGAAAGGCAACAGGCTCACAAGAAGAACGTCCTCGGCTCCGCCCCGCCCCTCGCGGCATCGCGCGGATTGGCTGGGAGGCCCCGTACGCCGCGAGCCACGCACGCTGTGATAGGTCGCGACCGCCGGAAGCGGGCTGGCCTGGGCCCCTTTAGGACTCACTCGCTTATGCTGCGCGTCGATGCGTCGCTGCCCTCCTCCCAGTAGTGCGGCTTGACGCTTGTTCTCGATGCGCTCATTAACAGACACAGGCTGAGTGCACACGCTGCGCACCACGGCCCGGAGACTTCTCACTACAGCACTGAGCCTGATTCCAGGTGCCGCCACGCGTATCGCCGCCGCCGCCATTTTTGCTTTACCAGCGCACCTGAGTGCGCATGTGCGTCTTGTGCGCACCGCGGAGTCTGCGCCTGCGCAGCGTCGGCGGGACGTAGGGAGTCTGTGGGCTGGAATGCGGAGCGCGTTTAGCAGAAAGGCCGGAGAGTTCGAGACCCGGGGCTGCGCTAGGGCGTCACCCTGAGATGTGTGGGACTGGTCTTGCGATGTTGTGCCCGCCGGGCTGCACAGAAGAGCGACTTAGCCCTTGCTTTTCTCTGGCTACCTAGACCCCTAAGTTTTGTCCTCCCACTTTCTTTAGAAAATAAAGTTAACCACCGTTTGTTGAATACTGTACCAAGTGTTGCTTTAAGCATTTACCTGCATTAGCTTACTATCCGGATTTCACAGATGTAGCAAATGAAGCCCAGAGAGGTAGAGTGATTTGATCAGCCAAGACTAGAGATGTAATGAAACCAGGATTCAAACACAGACGTATTATGTACCACTTAGCACCAGGCTTCAGCATCACCTGAAAGCGAGTTGGAAATGCAAACTTTCAAATTCTCAGGCTCCATCCAAGACCTACTGAATCAGAAATTCTGGGGCTGTTGCCAGCAATCTGTTTCAACAGATGGCCTGTAGGTGATTTTGATGCTTGCTCGAGTTTGAGAACCACTGCTCTAGGGATTTAGAACTGAACTGTTGGGAGCTTGTCCATCTGTTTCCCCAGCTAACAGCTCTTCAAAGCAAAGAACAAGGTGTATATTTCACATCCTTAGCCACAGAAAACTGCTAAAGTTGATCATTAACCCCGCCGAGCTCCAGCTCACAGCCAGGGCCTTCGTAAAGTCCAAACTCTGGCCTGAGACTTTAACGTTAATAGAACTCAATTTAGCAAACATTTTTGAGCAGCTGCTATGTGCCAAGAACTAACCACTAGTACTTATTACTTTCCTGGAGTAGGAATTGTTCACCTACATATGCAGTGAAGCTGAGGGTCTAAGGCTTGAAGGCATGTGGCGGGACAAAGCCCACCTGCATCTCTCTGACTCCGTAGTAGATGCTCTTGGCCCTGCATCTGGGTCCCTGCTGTAAGGACCTTTCCAATCTAGAGAGGTAGACAAAGGAGCAGCCTGGTAGCACAGGGGAGAATTTAGGCAAGGCTGGGTGTGTAAAGGAGAGTTATCTCTGAGAAGGTAGCTGCATGTCAGGAGTAATGGCCTGTTCAGATTCACACACATGGTTGAGTCCCCAGCTTTTGGGAGAATGGTGGTACATGAGCCTGAAAAGCAGGGATGTAGTTACAGTGTGAAGAATTTTGCCATATTCAGACATTGGGACTTGATTTGGTTTGGGGCATTGGAACTCCTTTGTCCTAAGATGCTTTGCAGATCCCTCTCCTGTGGCACATCTCACATGGTGTTAACATTGTTTAGAACTCTTCCCAACTAAATTCGCAAGCCAGAGGGCATGGACTGTGGCAGCTTGCTCACCACTGTGGCCCTTGCACCGGGAACAAGGCGCAACACACAGGAGGCCTTCAGAATGTATTTGTGGAATTGAACTGAGCTAGCAAATAGACAATAGCATGTTTTCTCCTATGCCTATTCATCCTTCCAGGCTCTACTCAGGTTATTTCCTCAAGGCAGTCTACACTGATCCTCCCTCTACCTGGGTTAGGGAAACTATCAGTCCCTCAGGAAGCAAGGAAGATTTTGTTCTTATTTAACTTTGAGTAACCAGCATTTAGCAGAAAGCCCAGCACAGAAGGGATCCAGAAACAACTCTTAGACCGAACCTCAGTGCTCCCTCCAGGTAGTTCTCTTTCCCTCCCCTTCTTTCTCCTCCCAGTCTTCTTTTTTGCTGTACTAGTGCCCCACCCATGGTTGCTCAATACAGAATTCTAAAGATCTATCATGTTATTTCTCCTACTTCAGATGCAAGACCCAGTCTAGGGTAGGTGGGAGGAGGAGGAGGAGGATTTATTTACCCAACAATTGCCCTTTGGAATCCTTACATTCTCTGGCCTATTTTTCTGTCCCTAGTGCCCCTTCACTGAATTACTACGTCTGAGTTATTTCTACACTTCAAGACAGGAGTCACCCTGATCTGGCCATCCTATTCTTGTCAATGACCACTGTCAGCAAAAATGGGTGAAATAGAAGGAAGGAGTAAATTTGGAAGAGATGCCATATTTAGGAGAGTGTGTTAGTCTGAATCTTCAGAGAAGCAGCTGCCAAGAGGGGAATTAAACATGTAAGAAATCAGTTAGGGGACCACCTGTGAGAGAAAACAGAGCAAAACCTGGGAGAGGCTGGGAGAACTATCAGTCAGGTTGCAATCCAACTCTGAACCCCAATCAAGGAGAAAGAGAAGGAAGAAGGGTGACTAGGAGCTTTTTAGACTACTATGCAGTTTTAAGGAAAGTTCAGCAAGGCTGTTAAGTCCTGGAGCCAAAATATTTCTGCCCCTGATTGGATGGGAGCAGCCTGTGAGAGGCGTGGCCTCAGTGCAAATTCAGCAGTTAATTTCAGAATAAGGGCCAGAGCTCTCAGTCAATTAGGTGTAGTGCAGTACCGGTGTCTTCTCACCTTAGTGAGGTTTGCGTGGTAGGAGTAAAGGGTGTTAGAGGAAATTTTGGAGAGCAGCTACCATCCACGTGGGGAGAGAGGATTTTTTAAATGTTTCTTGTGCATTATGAATGCACTTCTCCCTTAGTGTTTTATTTTAAAAACTGAAGGAAAAAAAAGAAGTATTTTAAATTCACATTATTTCCCCTGAACTGTGTTTCTTTGGCTACTAAGATTGGGTTACAAGAGACCTGGCTTAAATTCCAGTTAAAATTGTTATCAAGATGTGGAACCTGGTTTTCCCCAGACCACACACATTTTTCACACCATCTTGGAAAATCTTTGTCTTTTCTGGCTCCTTGGGCTCTGTGGGAAATGAACAGAACTGCCCTATCCTTTTTTCCAGAGGCAATTCCAGACATCCCTTCCACCCTTGCTGAGCTGCTCTTGCTTTGAAGTTTTTATTTTTTTGGCTGCATCGGGTCTTAATTGCGGCATGTGGGCTTCTCTAGTTGCGGCGCGCAGGCTTCTCTCTAGTTGTGGCACACGGGCTTCTCTCTAGTTGCGGCGCATGGGCTTCTCTCTAGTTGTGGCATGCGGGCTTCTCTCTAGTTGTGTCACATGGGCTCCAGAGTACATGGGCTCTGTAGTTGCGGCACATGGGTTCTCTAGTTGTGTGTGGGCTCAGCAGTTGTGGTGTGTGGGCTTAGTTGCCCTGTGGCATGTGGGATCTTAGTTCCCTGACCAGGGATCGAACCCACGTCCCCTGCATTGGAAGGTGGATTCTTAACCACTGGACCACCAGGGAAGTCCCCCTTTGAAGTTTTTGCCATCTGTTGGTACCACCTTCAGCATTCCCTGACCTCCACAACACACCTTCCTCTCCCTTCTCTCATGATGTCTATGTCGGGCTCACTTTTTCCCTCTTTCCTGCTGTATTAGTCAAGGTTAGGGTTCGCCAAAGAAACAGAACTCTTAGGTGATAGATAGATAGATAGATAGATAGATAGATAGATAGATAGAGAGGTTTATTATAAGAATGGCTCAAAACAGCAATGAGGTACCACCTCACACCAGTCAGAATGGCCATCATTAAAAGTCTACAAATAACAAATGCTGGAAAGGGTGGGGAGAAAAAGGAACCCTCTTACACTGTTGATGGGAATGTGAGTTAGTGCAGCCACTATGGAGAACAATTTGGAGGTTCCTCAAAAAACTAAAAATAAAGTTGCCATGTGATCCAACAATCCCACTCCTGGGCATATACCCAGACAAAACTATAATCTGAAAAGATACATACACCCCTATGTTCATAGCAGCACTATTTACAATAGCCAAGACATGGAAACAACCTAAATGTTTCGTGACAGATAAATGGATAAAGAAGATGTGGGGCTTCCCTGGTGGTGCAGTGGTTGAGAGTCCGCCTGCCGATGCAGGGGACACGGGTTCGTGCCCCTGTCCGGGAAGATCCCACGTGCCACGGAGTGGCTGGGCCCGTGAGCCATGGCCGCTGAGCCTGCGCTCCGCCACGGGAGAGGCCACAACAGTGAGAGGCCCGCGTACCAAAAAAAGATGTGGTGTATATATACACAATGGAATATTACTCAGCAATTAAAAAGAATGAAATAATGTCATTGGCAGCCACAAGGATGGACCTAGAGATTTTCATATTAAGTGATGTAAGTCAGAAAGAGAAAGACAAATACCATATGATATCACTTATATGTGGAATCTAAAATATGACACAAATGAACATATCTATGAAACAAAAACAGACTCACATATATAGAGAACAGACTTGTGGTTGCCAAGGGTATGGGTGGTGGAGGGAGGGATTGGTAGTTTGAGATTAGAAAATGCAAACTGTTTTATTTAGATGGATAAACAACAAGGTCCTGCTGTATAGCACAGGGAACTATCCATATATTCAATATCCTGTAATAAACCATAATGGAAAAGAATATGAAAAAGAATACATATATGCATAACTGAGTCACTTTAGTGTACAGCAGAAATTAAACATGACATTGTAAATCTACTATACTTCAATAAAATTAATTTAAAAAAAAAGAATTGGCTCATGTGGTTATGGAGGAGAAGTCCCACTATCTACTGTCTGCAAGATGAACCAGAGCAATTAGGCAAGAAAAAAAAAAAAGGCATCCAAATTAGAAAGGAAGTAAAGCTGTCACTATTTGCAAATAAAATATTATATATGGAAAACACTAAAGACTCAACCAGAAAAACGTTAGAGCTAATAAATGAATTCAGCAAAGTTGCAAGGTACAAAATCAATGTGCAAAAATGTGTTGCATTTCTTTAAACTAGTAACAAGTTATCAGAAAGAAAAATTAAGATAACAACCCATTTACAATTGCATCAAAAAGAATAAAATACCTGGAAATAGGATTTCCCTGGTGGTCCAGTGTTTAAGACTCTGCGCTTCTACTGCAGGGGGCACGAGTTCGATCCCAGGTCAGGGAAAATCCCACATGCTGCGTGCTGCAGACAATAAATAAATAAATAAATATGTACATATATACGTACATACATACATAGATACCTGGGAATAAATTTAACCAAGGAGGTAAAAGACCTGTACATTGAAAAAGATAAGATATTAATGAAAGAAACTGAAGAAGACACAAATTAATGGAAAGATATTCCACACTCATAGATTGAAAGAATTAATGTTGTTAAAATATTCATACTACCCAAAGCAATCTATAGATTCAACACAATCCCTATCAAAATTCCAATGACATTTTTCACAGAAATAGAACAAACAATCCTAAAATTTGCATGGAACCACAAAAGACCCCAGAAGCCAAAGCAATCTTGAGAAAGAAGAGCAAAGCTGGAGTCATTGTGCTCCTGACTTCAAACTTTATTAAAAAGCTATAGTAATCAAAACAGTATAGTATTGACATAAAAACAAACGTGTAGATCAATGGAACAGAATCAAGAGCCAACAAATAAACCCCACATATGTGATCAATTAATTTATAATAAAGGAACCGAGAATATGCAATGGGGAAAGAACAGTCTCTTCAATAAACAGTGCTGGGAAAACTGGATACCCACATGCAAAAGAATGAAACTAGACCACTACCTTACACCACACACAAAAATTAACTCAAAATGGATTCAAGACTTCACTGTAAGAACTGAAACCACAATACTTCTAAAAGAAAACATAGGCAGTAAGCTCCTTGACATTGATCTTGGCAATGATTTTTTGGATTTGACACAAAATACAAAGGCAACTAAAGCAAAAATAAACAGGTGGGGCTACATCAGACTAAAAAGCTTCTGCACAGAAAAAGAAACAATCAACAAAATGAAAAGGCAACCAACCGAATGAGAGAAAATATTTGCAAATCATATATCTGATAAGGGGTTAACATCCAAAATATATAGAGAGGGACTTCCCTGGTGGCACAGTGGTTAACAATCTGCCTGCCAATGCAGGGAAGACAGGTTTGATCCCTGTTCCGGGAAGATCCCACATGCTGCAGAGCAACTAAGCCCCTGAGCCACAATTACTGAGCCTGCGCTCTAGAGCCCGTGAGCCACAACTGCTGAAGCCCATGCACCTAGAGCCTGTGCTTCGCAACAAAAGAAGCCACTGCAATGAGAAGCCCACGCACCGCGACAAAGAGTAGCCCCCGCTCGCCACAACTAGAGAAAGCCCGCGCACAACAACAAAGACCCAATGCAGCCAAAAATAAATAAATAAAATAAATAATTTTTTTTTTTTAATGGAGGAGTTGGGCTTCCCTGGTGGCGCAGTGGTTGAGAGTCCGCCTGCCGATGCAGGGGACACGGGTCCGTGTCCCGGTCCGGGAGGATCCCATGTGCCACGAAGCGGCTAGGCCCGTGAGCCTTGGCCGCTGAGCCTGCACGTCCGGAGCCTGTGCTCTGCAACACAAGAGGCCACACCAGTGAGAGGCCTGCGTACCAGAAAAAAAAAAAAAAAAAAAATGGAGGAGTCAGCATTTGCAATGAATATTAAAGGATGGATGGAATTTTTAAACAATAAAATAACATGAATATTAAAAAAATAGAGAGCGAGAACTCATAACTCAACAGCAAAATAATAATAATAATCTGATTAAAAAATGGACAGAGGATCTGAATAGACATTTTTCCAAAGAAAACATACAAATGATTAATGGGTACATGGAAGGATGCTCAACGTCACTAATCATCAGGGAAATGCAAATCAAAACCACAATGAGGTTTTAGCCTCACACCTGTTAGAACGGCTATTACCAAAAAGTTAAGAAATAACAAGTGTTAGTGAGGATGTGGAGAAAAGGGAACACTTGTGCACTCTTGGTAGGAATGTAAATTGATACAGCCACTATGGAAAACAGTATGGAGGTTCCTCAAAAAACTAAAAATGGAACTGCCACGTGATCTAGCAATTCCACTTCTGGGTATTTTTTTTTTTTTTTTTTTGTGGTACGCGGGCCTCCCTCTGTTGTGGCCTCTCCCGTTGCGGAGCACAGGCCAACCACTGCGCCACCAGGGAAGCCCCTACTTCTGGGTATTTATCCAAAGAAAATGAAAACACTAATTTGAAAAGGTATATGTACCACCATGTTCAATGAAGCATCATTTACAATAGCCAAACTACCTTAGGCAGATGGAAACTGCCTAAGTGTCTACCAATTGATAAATGGATAAATAAAATATTATATTATATATGTATATTATATATATATGAATATTATTCAGGCATGAGGAAGAACGAAATCTTGCAATGGGTGGACCTTAAGGGTTTTATGCTAAGTGAAATAAGTCAGTCAGAGAAAGACAAATACGGTTTGATCTCATTTATATGTGGAATCTTAAAAAAAAAGTTCAGATAGGTGGTTGCCAGAGACAGAAGGGGGGGCAAAATTGGTGAAGGCTGTCAAAAGGTACAAATTTCCAGGAATAAAATAAATAAGTCAAGGGGATGTAATGTACAGTATGGTGATTATAGTTAATAATACTGTATTTCATATTTGAAAGTTGCTAAGAGAGTAGATCTTAAAAGTTCTCATCATAAGAAAAAAAAAATTGTAACTATATATGGTGATGTATGTTAACTGGATTTGTTGTGGTGACCGTTCCACAATATATACAAATATAGAATCATTATGTTGTACACCTGAAACTAATATAATGTTATATGTCAATTATCTCTCAATTAAAAAAGAAAACACTCTATAATATTCATAGTTTATTGCATGTTTACACGTGTATCAATGAATATTAAAGATTATATGGTCTTATTTTTAAAAAAAAGAAAGAAAGATGGAGAACCATGAAAGCCTATTGTGCAATTCAGTTTGAGTCCAAAAGCCTGAGAAAAGGAGGCTGGAGTGTGAATGATGTAAGTCTCCATCTGAGTCCAAAAGCCCTAGAATCAGGAACGCAGATGTCCTAGGGCAGGAGAAAATGGATGTCTCAGCTCAAGCAGAGACAGGGAATTTGGCCTTCCTCTGCCTTTTTGACCTACTCAGGCCCCCAATGGATTGGACTATGCTCACCCACATTGGTGAAGATGATCCTTCTTTACCCAGTATACTCAATCAAATACAAACCTCTTCTAGAGACACCCTCACAGACACACCCAGAAATCATGTTTACCAGCTATCTGGGCATCCCTTAGCCTAAACATAATTAGGTTCACACATCAAATTAACCATCACACCTGCCTTCCACCACTATTCTCAGAGAGTTCATTCAGCCTTTATACAAATATCTTCTGGCTTCCTGGCCGGAGAATGCCTCAGCTTCCTCAACAAGAAGGGCCTTCAGCTCTGTCCCACTTCAGCCACCCACAAGCTGGGCCTTGTAATCACCAAGAATTGCTCCACTTCCAGAACCTGGAACCCGGAGGTTCTCTCTACCACCCCTTTCCTCCTACCTTCCCCCAACACCCATTCTTCATACTGAATCTGGTCCATTCCCTCAATAGAACCTTTTAATTCCCACAGTATGACTATTTAAACTCTACCTACTCTAGCCTCCCTCAACTCCTTTCCATCACGATCACCATGCCAGGACCTCCCTGGTGGTCCAGTGGCTACGACTCTGCACTACCAATGCAGGGGACCAGGGTTCCATCCCTGATCAGGGAACTAGATCCCACATGCCGCAAGATCCTGCATGCCGCAGTGAAGATCCCACGTGCTGCAACTAAGACTCGGCACAGCAAAATAAATAAATATTTATTTTAAAATTTAGAAAAAGATCACCATGCCAAGGCCCAACCCTGGGTCACTGCTTCCTTTGGGTCACTCCGATTCTGCTCACAGACTGCCCACAGTTGCCGGAAGAAGTCAGAAAAATCATACCAGGTACATTAGTTTCCTAGAGCTGCCTCAACTTATTATCACAAAATTGATGCCTTAAAACAACAGAAATTTATTTTCTCACAGTTCTGGAGGACAAGAGACCAAAATTATGGTGTCAGCAGGGACAATCTGCCTTCAAAGGCTCTAGAGGAGAATATTTTCTTGTCTCTCCCAGCTTCTGGTGGTTCCTGGTTGTTCCACTTCCAGGACCTGGAACCCGGAGGTTCTCTCTACCACCCCTTTCCTCCTACATTTCCCATACCCTCTCTTCATAATGAATCTGGTCCATGCCCTGGTGTTCCTAAGGTTGTGGTAGCATCACTCCAATCTCCATCTTCACATGGGCTTCTTCCCTGTGTCTCCTTGTCTGTGATCTCCCTCTTCCTTTTCTTGTTAGGGTACCAGTCATTGGATTTAGGGCCCACCCTAAATCCAGGATGACTTCATCTCAAGATCAATAACAAGATTACATATGCAAAGATCTATTTCCAAGTAAGGTCACATTCACAGAGGTGCCAGGGGTTAGGGCTTGGACATACCTTTTGGGGGGACATCATTCCCAACACTACACTAGGTCACTGAAGATTCTTGCCTTGCTGTTCTCCTCAATGCTATCTCTGCATGTCCAAATCTAATGCCTCCAGTTTCAAACACCATTTCTTCCACAAAACATTTCCACAATTTCCCATTATAAGCAAGATCTTCTTTCTCTAAACTCCCATCTGCTTTTTGTTCCTAATTTATAGCTTTTATCAATTTCTACCTTTTATTGGTGATATCTGTGTAAGAGAGCCTTACACTTTCTCTGGTTACCTGGGTTACAGAAAGTGTCTCATTAGCAGACTTCAGTTTGGAATCTTAGCTCTGGCTTGAATCATTTATGTTGTTCCTGCCGCCATTGAACATGCTGCCCTGGCCCCTCTATCCTAAAGGTCCTTGTCTTTCTCAACAAAAAGAGGCTTATGATTCTTATTCCCTAACCAGTTCTCTGTCTTCCTACCTCTTTGCTTCTGCTTTCCCTCAGTGCTCCGCTCAGCAACCTGTCCCTTTTCTACTTCCACCTCTCAATCTCCCACCTTGTTCAGCCCTGTGAAGCAAAAATCTGCCACTTAGGCCGCTGATGGCTTTCCCTTTTCTCTCCTCTACCAGTTCAGTCTTTTGCTTGGGGCTTTCTCCTACCCCCTCCACCTGGCCCACTAGATAGCCTTAACTTTCTCTGAGAACACTCCCTTCCCCTTCTTGCTTTTCCTGATGGCCTTAGCTCCCTTCCTTCTAATATCCAACATGATTTCCATCGCACAAAATTACTACATTTTTCTTTTGTGTTCCCATGGTTTGTCCCTACTTCTATGACAGTACCTTCTTGATCAGTTGCATTAAAATTATTTATTCAGGTTTCGCTAACTTCACCCTTCCCACCCACATTACACTCCAATTCTATCTGTGTTTATACCTGGCAATGGGTTTGGGATGTATGTGTTCAGAACTATGGTATACTGGGTACAGACATCCAATTGGAATGGTAGAAGATAAGAAAAACGATGTGGATTCGAAGAAAGAGTCCTTGAGCTCACAAGAACAGTTCCAGTATTGCCTTCTGAGTATACTGATTCTACTACCCTTGAGGATGGCCTTTTCCATTTCAAATAAAAGAGTCTTAATGATTCTCCCCATTTCTGGATACTGGGTTGCATTTAAATTAAAATGTAGCCATGATACAAGAAATATTCTTTCATTTCCCCTCATCCTCCTCCTTTCTAGCCCTCTTCCAACTGTTCAGAAAATTCTAAGACAAGAGTCATGGTACTGGATTAAGAAATGTTTCTTTTAATTAGTGGCTTCTCCTCACTTCTTTTTCTTTTATAATTCCTGCTATAATTCTAACAGGTTATATGATCTATGCTAATTTCACAATTATTTCTATTATAATGGATGGTTTAAAGCATTTGGTATGAATTATGCTGTTCTAAAGCAATTAAAGTTAACATCTAGAAACTGGAAAAGATAACTATTAATATATGACTCTCCACTGGACTGTAAGGTTGTTTAGGGTAAGGATTCTATAATTTTTATTTCTATGTTTCTAGGACCAATAGTCCTTAATACAGGGAAGGTATTCAATCACTGAAAGGCTTCATCTCTCCCTACTACAGTTTCTCTGGGAAAATGGAACTATCTGACCCTCAGCTCCATCATTAGAGGCAGCTTCTTTCTCGTGGAGCCCAGGAAACCTATACAGTTTCCCGAGGGTGGTGTTGATATTTGAGACATACTTAGTGAGGAATATCAAAAGTAATAAAGATAATCACTTTCCATTAGGGTATGGTGCACCCAACCTTATGATTGATGCAAGTGTGAGTGACCCTAAGTGAATGAGAGAAACAAGGAAGGAAGGTTGGGAGGAAGCATCTTAGATTGCAGTGCATTCTAAGGAAAGTCAGCTCCCCTGGAGCTGACTGAAGTGATGCCACCATGTACTATCTGCTATCCCACATGATTTGTTGTTTTGTCAAGGAGGAAGAAAAGAAGGAAGGAAGGAAGGAAGGGAGGGAGGGAGGGTAAGAGAAAGAGAAAATAAGGAAGGATGAAAGGGAAGGGAAGGAAAAGGAAGAAAAGGGAAAGGAAGGACAAGAAAGGAAAAGAAGAACACATACTCTTTGAAGCCTTAGAAAACAGCTGCAACAAGAAAATTTTCTTTACAATCGCTTCTATGTATAGGAAAAGATTAAGTAAATATTGATATTATTCCATACTTCCAGAATCAGATGATCGTAGGCTATAAGAGGCCCTAGAAAGAAACACTGCAGTAATTAGGAGTTGGCGAAGGGTTTCTGGTGCAATGGAAAAACATGCTCTGATGCCATCAAAATTGAATTCCAAGTAACACTCACAAGCACTGAAAAAATCAGTTAATCTCTTTGAGCTGCAATTTCCCCATTTATTAACAGCAAAAATAATATTGACCCTATAGAAGAAATGGAAGGATTAAATTGTGGGACAGCATATTTACAGTGCCTTTCACAGTGCTGGGTGCTTAATAAATGGTCATCCTGTTGACTCTAGCTTGGGAGGAGAGGCCAGTGTAGATAGGAAAGATAGTGCAGATGAAACAAATTCTGGAGCTTTGAAGAAGATAATTAATTATTGCAAGGAAGGAATTGTCAAGAAGGACGAAGAAAAGTGAAAAAGCAAGTGAATCTAGAAGCAGGAAAACACAGCGAAGGTCATGCCACATGAACAGTCTTGTTAGGACTTTGACCTTAAAAACATTGTTGCCAGGCCTTGCTGCCACTGCCCCTGGATTCTCAAGGCCATACCACCACTGTGAATGGTTTCTATATTGTCATGTATCTTTGCATTACTCCCACATTCAGAGTCTTGAGTGGGAATGTGTCAGATTGTCAGAGACTAAGTAACATGCCCACACCCTAGCATGAGAAGGATCTAATCCGTTTGTCCTCAAGAGTCCCATAAAAGAACACTCCCTCTAAATAAAAGGGAGTTAAGATGGTGAGTGGCCAAGAAAAGGACAAATGATTTCTATATTATTTAGAATAATGCTAGCAACTGTAAGAAACCAACCCCCAAATTTCAGTGACCTAACATAATAGAAGCTTATTGTTCACTCATCCAACATTCCAGTGTAGGTGTTCCTCCACATGGTGGGCAGCTTTCCTCCACATGGTGATTCAGGGACCCAGGCCTCTTCCATCTTGTGGCCTCACTATCCCTACGCGTATTCAACTGGAGAATGGGGAAGGAGACAAGTGGAAGAGGAGTCCTGCCTCTTAAAGATCCCAGCTACCCCTGGATACAGGAGCAAGCTTGGCAGTGTGGTCCCTGCCTGGCCAGCCTCTTTTTAGCAACAACTCCACACTACAGAAAGGGGGTCACAAAAATTTGGTTGCCAGGTAGCTGTCTATGCCACATCCTCTACTGAGTCAATGTATGTGGTAAAATGTATGGGGGTTGGGGACAGGAAACTAAAGATGAAACCATCCTGAAAAGATGGGGAACTCTTTGAGTAGGGGATTTGGAGAGTGGAGAAAGATATAGTACACCAGGAACTTGAAGTAAGTGTGGAACATCAATCCTGGGGTGCAAGATAGTCTGAACAACTCAGCACCCCTGACAACCTCTTTCCTATGACCATTGCACTGAGTTCTTTCTAGGTATAGGGCACTTGGTGCAGTGCAGAGGTTGACAAGTGTGACATAATGGTAGCTATCTCAAAGAGACTTCTAAACTAATTGGGAAGATGTGGGCATGGAAAGATAAATTTTGTTTTCTAGGTAGCATTTGGGAAGTGTCAGGTGAGCGGTGGGGGCAAGTGCTATAAAAGTTCAAATAGGAAGTTATCACTGACTGCTGAGGGCTTAGGGCAGGGGTTTAGTCCAGGTCCTCCAAGAAATTTACACCCAGACAGGATTGAACATGTAAGAAATGTATTAAGGTGATGCCTGTGAGAGAAAATGGGGAGGGAGCCAGGGGAGTCTGGGAGAGACTCTAGACAGTGAGCATAAGGTAAATCTGACCCTGAGTGAAGGAGAGAGGAAAGGACCAGAGGTGGGCTGGGTGGAAGCATCTTAAACTACAGAGTAGGTTAAGGAAAGTGAAGCAAGATCATCAGGGAGTCCTTAAGCAAAGTCACCCTCCAGTTGAGTTCCACATCTCCCAGGAACTTCAGTTTCTCTGCCACACTCAGTCATTGGCTGGGAGCAGCCTGCAAGATGTGTGGCCTCAGAGTGAATCCAGCCATGGATTTCAGAGAGCAGTAGCTGGGGCCCTTGGTCAGTAATACTCCTTGCAGTTGGAGATCTGAAAGGTACATTCTCACAGCCACCACAGTCTACCCTTAGCTTCACACAGGTCTGCCTCTTCCCACAGGTTTGGGAAGCAGTTCCTCTCTGTTCCTGTGGGCCTCTCTTCCTGAGAGGAAACTCAGAAGAGGGCATTGAGTAGCACAAGCTATAGTCTCTGTCGCTAGAGTTGATCTCAGAGCCACAACTGGTATTCATCCTCTCCCTCCTTTACCATCCATTCACAAATCCCCTCATCCTCAGCAATCACCTCGGCTGGTCTTGTTGACTTACCCGGTGATGTGACCCAAACTTGCATTCTGGAAGGGTCTGAACCATTGGTAATCATACGTTTCCCAGGCCGGGTTGCATTGTATGTCCATTCAGGGCTACAACAGAGAGCACCAGGAGGCACCCAAGTGGATCGCTGGCTTCCACATGTGTTCCTCCTTATCCCTATCGTGTAAAAGCAGCCCCCCTGCTGATCAAGGTCAACTGCTCTTGATGGATAGTGATTCTTCTCGCTTGCTGGTGCCTGGACACACCGAACTCAAAGTGCCCTGGCAGCAGCTGCAGCTTGTAATTCAATGGGGTCCTTGTTATATCCTCTGGCACAAGTGTCCCCTCTTTGGGGACTTGGACGTCTAACCTGCAGAATCAAGAGTTGTGGGTACAGGAAGCACAAAATTCCTCGGTGGGGCATTGGGTGTCATAGTAAGTGGGGTCACTTCTGCTTGGTTCCCAGACCCATGTATTCTTCCTAATGAGGACACAGCGCCATACAGAGGTCTCTGATTTAATACATACACTGTGTCTTGAAGGCAGGCGCCCCATCCACCCAAACCCTATACTGTACTTGCTGCCTCTATCCAGTACTTCACTGCCCTTGGAAGGCTATTGCAGACCTGCCTTAGCTGAGCATTTTAATGTCTCTGGAGCTCTGCTACTCTAACAATTAGGTCTTCATCCTGCCACTCAGCTGTGTATTCCCTTCCCCTGATGGAGATAAAGGTCTCTTTGTAAGCTATCCCAAAGGCCTATGGCTCTCTCACTTAACCAAAAATTGCTTGTTTTTAATGGCCTTCAGCCTCTCATGATTTCTCTGTAGGCATCAATACAACTTAGTAGTAACTACCCAATTTTACTATCTTTGTAGGCATTGTTCCTTCCCATGTTTTTCAAATGCCTGTGTCATCACATCTGCCACAGCATTCCCCTCCACTGGACCATTTTCCCAGGTTAACACTGGTGGAATCTTTAGCAACTGAGCTACCATCTTGTGCCAGGAACTACCTATGCCCTACCTACAAACCAGGTTGGCATTCTCTTCGGATGGCAGTAGATGAGTCGGTCCAAGTTTCTATCTAACCACCTGTTTTCTTGGACCACTTCTGGTACCACTTGTGTAAGTCCAGGTCCCTGAGAAATGATGCAAAACAAGATTAATCATGCAAGAAATGTTCTAGAGTAAATGACTATTGGAGAAAACGGGGAGGCAAAAAAGGGAGACTGGGAGAGCCATCAGATTACAATGCAAGTCTGATTCTGAGTGAAAGAATGAGGGAAGGAAGATTGGATGTAAGCATCTTACACCCCAGTGCAGTTCTAAGGACAGCTTGGATGGTTGTTTTAGTATTTCTCAGAGTCATCTGTCAGAGGAGTCTGGCATCTCCCAGGAATGGGCCTGCCTTAGTATCTGTGCCATGCTCAGTCACTGTCTGGGAGCAGTCCATGGGAAGCAAAACCTTGGTGCAAACAATGATGAATTGCAGAGGGCAATAGGTGGTGCCCTCATTCAATTATGCTCACTGCAATCAGAGATCTGAGAGGTACATTCTAGTGGCCTCCACGGCAGTCTTCGTAGAGGAGGTGAAATAGGGTCAGGGCCTAGAAAATAGGTAGTAATTAGATAAGTAACAGTGGGCAGAAGATACATCCAATGGTGATTGGTAGTCAGAGTGTTCTAGATAAAATAAATGGGGCACTTTACCTGAAGAGCACCATGTCTAAAAGGCTCATTTTAGCGGTGTCATGGGAAAAATGATGGAAGTGTACGTAAAAATAAAATTGTTGTGGGCCTTGAATACCAAGGTAAGAAATTCAGACTCTATCTTATTGGCATTGGGAAGTGATGGACATATTAAATCTACATTTTACCCACCTTCTCAGTAGCCTTGAATACTAATGATCACTCTCTTCTTTTTCACTTCCTCCTTCATGAAAAATTCTCTTGGCTTCTTTGACATCACATACTCCTAGTTTTTCTCCTGTATCATTGGCCACTCATTCTCAGTCTCCCTTGTGCAGTTACTCATGACTTGAAATTGGGTGGTTTGCCCAGAGGAGAATATAAATGGGGAAGAACAAAAGTCTAAGGGTAGAATTAGCTAGTTAGTTAGTTAGTTAATCCATCTAAGCAACTATTTCATGATTATGCCATTCTCAAACCTAAACTCTTCAATGGATTCTCAATGTTCGTATGATAAAGACAAAAATTCTTTTTTAAAATATTTATTTATTTATTTATTTATGGCTGCATTGGGTCTTAGCTGTGGCACGCGGGATTTTTTGTTGCAGTGCGCGGGCTTCTCTCTAGTTGTGACATGCGGGCTTCTCTCTAGCTGTGGCGTGTGGGCTCCAGAGCGCATGGACTCTGTAGTTGCGGCACGTGGTCTCTCTAGTTGTGGTGTGTGAGTTCAGTAGTTGTGGCACACGGGCTTAGTTGCCCCACGGCATGTGGGATCTTAGTTCCCCGACCAGGGATCGAACCGTGTCTCCTGCATTGGAAGGCAGATTCTTAACCACTGGACCACCAGGGAAGTCCCAACAAACATTCTTAACATTGTCTCTAAGACCCTGCACGGCCTAGATCCTACCAATCTCTATGACTCATCTAGTACCATCCCCCCCATCTCTCTGCTCCATCCAAACTGGTCTTCTGTCAACTCCTCAAAATCACCATGCTTCTCTTCTGCAGGGTCTTTGCCTTCACTGGGTAGAAGGTTCATCTCTTCCCTTTTCAGTACTTAAGGTCTACTCATACTTAAATTTCAGTTTGACACTTCCTTAGAGAAGCCTTCCCTGACTTCTTTATATCAAATGCTCCTGTTATATGTCTCTTATATCCTCTCCTTTTATTTGTAATTATCAAAGTTGTCATTTTATATTTATTTGTGTGAATGTTTGATTAATGTCCATTTTGTCAAAGTCTCCAACAATACTATAAAGGTACATGAGGGTAAGGACTGTGTCCATGTTATTTTTCTAATATCACTTAGGACAGTGACTGAAATATATTTAACACAGTACCTTGAATAATGAATGCATGAATGAATAAACAGTAGTAGTTCTTGAGCAGAGGAGGGTGGTGAGATTTGTGCAAATTAGAGACTTAGATAGCTTAATAAGTCAATACTGAGTAAGATAAATTATAGGTCTAGGAGGCTTACATTAAAGGGTCTGGCTAGAAGTCAACTGTAAGTTTGAGGTAAAGAAGGTACACTAGGGCAAAGGCTAAGATGCTGTATAAAAGGACCCCTAGATACAATGGCCTAAATAAAATAGCAGTTTATTTCCCTCCCAGGGATGTCTCCAAAGTTTACTTGCAGCAACATTCACTGAGTGTTACTTAAATAGTGAAAAATTAATAACCTCAATGTCCAACAATAGCAGGATACTTAAGTAGATTGCAGTATTACTATTCAATGGAATATCATGAGCTGTTAAAAAGTCATATCGTAGAACAGTGGCTCTCACACTTCTGTGTACATTAGAATTACCTGGAGGGCTTGTCAAAATACAGCCTGCTGGGCTCACCCTCAGAGTTACTGATTCAGTAAGCATGGGGTAGTGTGTGAGAATTTGCATCTACAAGTCCTTAGGTGATGCTGATGCAGCCAGGGACCATAATTTGAGAAACACTGTTGTAGAAGAAAATTTCACAAAACGAGAAAAAGCTTATGGCATATTGTTAAGTGAAAAAAAATAGGTTCCAGAAACAGTTTCCAAAGTAGAATTGCATTCATGATCTCATTTTGATGGAAAATATATATGTATTTGTCTACGTATAGAGACTGTAAAGACATGCAAATTGTTAACAGGTGGATTTACAGTTGGTCTTTTTTGTTTGTATTTATAAATTGTTTGCAAGACTTCCCTGGTGGTGCAGTGGTTAAGAATCCATCTGCCAATGCGGGGGACACGGGTTTGGTCCCTGGTCGGGGAAGATTCCACATGCCACGGAGCAACTAAGCCCATGCGCCACCACTACTGAGCCTGCACTCTAGAGCCTGTGAGCCACAACTACTGAGTCCACATGCTGCAACTACTGAAGCCCGCGTGCCTAGAGCCCGTGTGCCACAACAAGAGAAGCCACCACAATGAGAAGCCCACGCACCGCAACAAAGAGTAGCCCTCACTCGCAGCAACTAGAGAAACCCCGCACACAGCAGTGAAGACCCAACACAACCAAATAAAATAAAATTTTTTAACATTTAAAAAAATAATAGTTTGCAGATGTATAACATCTGTAATAAGGGAGTTTGTTGTCATTGCTTTTAATTTTTTTATCATGGTAAAACACACATAACGTTTACCAGCTTAACCATTTTTAAGTGTACAGTTCAGTGGTATTAAATATATTCACATTGTTGTGCAAGCATCACCACCATGCATCTTCATAACTCTTTTCATCTTGTAAAACTGAAACTCTATGCCCATTAAATATAATAATGCTCCATTATCCCCTCCCTCAGGCCCTGGCAACCACCATTATATTTTTGGTTTTTATGAGTTTGGCTATTCTAAGTACCCCATAAAAATAGAATCATAATAATCGTAATAAGCTGGTTTGTTATTGTTTTTAAGAAAAAGGGTTGATAAGACTTGTTGGGGGAAGTGGTAACCCCAAGGTTATAAGCTTTAGAGAAAGAGAAAACAATGGCATAATGAAAGAATAGAGAAGAGCAACGCGAGACCTGAATATTGGGGAAATGATGTATTCAGTTTTGGATATATACATTTTAAGGTGACTACAGCACATCTACGTGAAGAAGAAACCAAGAAGCTAGAGATGTGAATCTGAAGCTCGAAGAGATGTCAAAGTAGAGATACAGATACAACAATTATTCAAGAAGGGGTCGCTTAATCCATTAGAGAAGATGAGTTGCCAGAGCAGGGATATGAAATAAGAAGAGCTAACAACTGTGCCCTGAATTCATTCATTCAACCACTCATGTGTCCATTCAAAAATAAATGAATACTTCAGGCCCTCAAAAAACTTATTGTCTGATAAGTGAGAGATGTAAATAGCTGATTTCAATTTAATGGTATCTTAAATGTCAAACTGAAATAGGAGGAAATAATCCACTAGTGAAAAAGAGAACACACAGACATAGGAACACTCAGACAGTGCAAAATCGCAGAACAATGGAGAAAGAATGTTTTCAGAAGAAAGATGTAATAAATGACAAAAAAAATTTTTTAGAGCGGTCAAGGAAAAGAAGGGTTAAGATTTAGTAAAGTAGATTGATATTGTTGAATTGTACCTTTCCTTTGTTCCAGAAGTGGGACTGAGGGCCCATAGCTGAGGATAATGAAGCACAGGACCTCAAATGTTGCAGCCATTTTCCTCAGGACTGAGGCAACAAAACCAGTCCTGCTACTACCAGACACCACCCCAACCTTCTCTCTCTTCCCAGTTCATAGGAAAAGAGAGAAGAAATAGGAGATCAGAGTCTAGTCTTGTGGTTGTGTGTTTATGGCAAGAAGCTTTTTGTTCCCCTCCCAGGGAAACATGCTTTTCCTCTATTCTCACCACCAGGTGAGATTGGAGTCAAAGTATGTGGGAAAGGGAAGCTGATTTCCTGGTTGAATGTATTCTTGAGTAGGAGATGATGTAAGCAAAGGGAAAGGAACAGAAGAGAGATGTCAAATGGGCATTGGAGGTAGGCTATGGAGTAGTCTGAACTCCCACCATTTTTCATAGCAAGGATGAGTAATTCCTGTTAGATGGGCCCTGAGGAAAGTAGCCACGACTGAACCATTTTGGCTGTACCCCACTTCAGGAAGCTATCACCAGGCCAGGGGGTGCTGGCAGTAGGAGACTATGGGATAGAATGCTGGGAGTGTGAACCAAAGAGGTCCTGGAAGTGGCCAACCCAGAGATATTCTCCCATGAATATCTGGACACATGTGAGTGGACACCCAGAAGTAGTCCTAGAGAAATACAAACACATACACAAGAGAGAACTTGAACTTGGATGCCTGCCACTCAGAACATCAGTTACCAGTTAATGTTAGCCAGAGAAGTAGTGGCAACCATCAGGATAAGAACTTCGATCCTTCCCAGTTGGGAAGACCCTTGTCCAGACCCACCCCAACCATTAGCAGGGCCCAGGACAAGAGTACAAATGGCAGCTTATATACCATATGTCTAAATATTTATAAGTTATAAATCAAACTAACAAAAAACTTTTAAATAAAATATGTTTCATCTTCCTACTTTGACAAATATATTTTCAAAACAGCATGGAAGGCCAGGTTACAATTTAGAATTTTTGAAGCCTTGGCATTTCACACCAGAATGTGGCAGCACAGGTAGAGTTGGTCTCCCAAATATGGCTCCTGGCCCACCTCTCTTCTCTTTTTACCTTGGCTCTTCCTCATTCTTCAAGGTTCCTAACATACTCACCTCAATCCAAACATCCAATCTCTATTACCAACTGCTGTCCCTTGGCCATTTCTTAGACTCTTGGGCAAATCTCCTTGGCTCTGTGGACCCCTCTACCTGACAGGAGGAGAGGTTTCCCCAGAGTTGCCCTTGCTAGTCTGGGTTTAAGTGTGCTACTGCCCTGTCCCTCTTTCTCTCCTATTTGTACCTACACACCAAGAGGAACTAGATCTTAAAGAGTGAAGGGAGAGGAAGAGATAAGATTTTAAAACATTTTGAGATTATAGTTTGTGGCAGAAACTGCTAGTTGCCATCCAAAGTCTATTCTCTCCTTCTTCCCTGATAGTAGAACTTCCATTTCACTTGGCAAGTTCATGCACCTACTAAAAGACTATTTCCAGACTCCCTTCCAACTGGGCATGGCAAAGTGACTAAGTTATGGCCAAAGAAACATAAGAGAAATGTTATGCAGGCTGCTTAAAATTGGAGACTGCTTAAAAGGCTCTGACTCAGCTGGGAAGTGGGCCCTTTTGTTTTCCCTTCCTCCTTACTGTTTTCTGAAATGCTGAAGCTTCAGTAGCCATCTTGGACTATAAGATAATCTTGAAGGTAGATGTATTTGCATGGTAGGGTATAAAGACAGAGGCTGAGTCTCAGATGACAGTGGAACTACCATGTCAACTGTGAGTGGCTTACCTCTGGACTGTTTTTAAACATGAAAGACATAAATTTCTATGCTGTTTAACCATAGTTATTTTAGGTTTAATTTTGATTTCAGTCAAACCTACTCTTGATTCAAAGTTTTAAACTAGACTGGACTTTATTAACCAGAAAGTTATGGGCTCTACTTAAGATGTAATACAAGGACAAGAAAGAACAATTTAATATAGCATTGTTGAAAGTAGTGATTGGACAATAAATAAGTCAAACTGTAGGGGCCCTCTGTGAAAATAGCTTCATTAGAATGGTGGGGGCATAAATCTGATTTCAAGAGATGAAAAAATTAATGGTTAATGAAAAATTGAAATAAGGTTGAATTCTACCAAAAGTTTGACAGATTAAAGGAAGAGAGAGAAGATGAGGTCTGAAAGATGGTCTGAAAGAAGCATATGGCATAGCTAGATAGAACTGAGAAATATAGCAATGAGGGACGGAGGGTTGAAGAAGTAAAACTTGGTAAAACCATGGAGCAAAGTCCTGGAGGAAGCCAGAAAGAGAAGGGAAGAATGAATGCTGGGGAATTATGGAATATTTTGATGTAGAGAAAAAGGAGATCTTGATTTTCTCCTTAGAGTAGACGTAAGGTCCGCTGCTAAGAATTGGAAGGCAAGGAGGGATGGGAGTTCAACGACATGAGAATGTGGAAAAGGTTTGGGACAGCCCCATACTGTGGCTAAGAAAGAGCTAGAACTTTCAAATAAGACTTCAATAGTAAAAGGAGCTACCATTTGTGATGCCTACTGTATGCTGGTTGTTACGCTAGTACTTACATACACCACCTGACTAAAAATGAAAAATCTTTCCAGTTTGCTGCTTATCTCTATAACTACTCCTTCTCAGTCTTTTTTTGTGGGATGCTCTTCTCTACTCTTTGTTTAAATATTGGTGGTCCTCAGGGTTTCATTCTTAGCCCTTCTCTCTTCTTATTTCCCCTGGGTAATCTCTATCTCTCCCATGATTGCTCTTGCCATCTGACTCCCAAGTCTATATCTACAACCCAGATCCTTCCCTCCTACACCCAGAACACCAGATTCATTTATCCAACTGCCTATAGGACATTTAATTTGGAAGTTCCACAGCCACTTTAAACTGCATATGTCTAAAACCTGCATTCATCATTTCCCTCCAAACCCATTTTTCCTGCTGAGTTCCCTATTCTGAACTTATAGAATAATCTTAAGAGTAGAGACTGGGGAACCAGACAGCCTGGATTCAATTCTCACCTCACATTAACTGTGTGACCTTGAACAAATTACTGGACCTCTGTGCCTCAGCTTCCTCATATGTGAAACGGGGAGGATAAAAATAATACTTCATAGGGTTGTTGAACAGATTAATGAGTTAATATACTTAAACGACTTAGATCAGTGCCTGGCACATGGTAAGGCCATGTAAGTGTTTGTTATTATGGTTGGCAAAATAAGAGAACTTGGACATCACCTGTGACTCTTATTCTCACATTCCACCATTCACCAACTCCTATTGATTCAATCTCCTAATATCTCTCATCCCTCACTGACACCACCTTAGCTTAATGCCCAAGATCAAGGGTCAGTAAATTTTTAAAGTAAGAGGCCAGCTAGGAACTTCCCTGGTGGCCCAGTGGGTAGGACTCCACGCTCCCAATGCAGGGGGCCCGGGTTCAATCCCTGGTTGGGAAACTGGATCCCACATGCATGCTGCAACTAAGAGTTCACACGCCGCAACAAAGTCCACATGCTGCAACTAAAAGATCTCTGTATGCTGCAATTAAGATCCAGTGCTGCCGCCCCTCCCCCACAAAAAAGAGGCCAGCTAGTAAATATTTCAGGCTTTGCAGGTCACAACTACTCAAATCTCCTGTAGCAGTGCAAAAGAAACTCTAGACAATTCATAAATGATTGAGTGTGGCTGTGTTCCAACAAGACTGTATTTATGGACACTGAAATTTGAATTTCATATAAATTTCATGTGTCATAAAATATTATTATTATTTTAAAAAATTTAAAAGAGTAAAAAAATTCTTAACTTGTAGGCCATACAAAAATAGGCCTTTGGCCTTCAGACTGTAATTGACGACCCCTGGGCAAGATCATCTTTTGGTGAAATACTGCAGTGGCTTCTTAATTGGTCTCTCAGCTTCTAATCTTGCACCTCCACCCAAAATCTATTTTCTATGATGTCCCATTACTCTTAGGATGACCCTTATAATGTCCATAAAATTCTTCATATCTCATCACTTTTCCTCTTATAATATATATGCTTTAGCCCTACTCAACTACATGAAATTTCCCAAATATGCAAGCTTCTTCCTCTAGGCCTTACTACATTCTCTTCCTTCTGCCTAGAGACTCTTCCTGCCCTTCCCCTGTTTCTCCTACTTGTCCTTCAGGTCACATTTTATATATCACTTCCTCTATATTTTCCTGAGCTTTGATGTCTGGTTAGGTGTCCCTTCTCATGTTTTTACAGCACCGTATTGAAATACTTGTCTCATTGTGTTATAACTATGTTCATTTCTGTCTTAGCTGGTAGACTGGAACTCCTTGAGGCTGTTTTTTTCACCTGTGTACCCATAGTGCCTGTGTTAGAAACACATTTGATGAATATATGACTCTCCATGGTAACCCTTCAAGGAAAGTATTTTTAACCCCATTCTACAGTTGAGAAAACTAAGGCTCAGAAAGCTTGAATATTTTCCCGAAATCTACATAGTATGTATTGGAATAAAGATTTGTTCACACTAATTCCACTACTCCATGCTACCTCCCAAAGCTCAGGAATAACAAGAAGGACAACATGGCCCACAAAGTCTAGTTTGTTCAACTTCAGATTAGAAATTTTTTTTAAACCATTTTTAAAAGTTGAAATATAGTTAATTTACAATGTTGTGTTAGTTTCAGGTGTACAGCAAATATATATATATATATACATATATATGTCAGGTTAGAAATCTTCATTCTTAGCTTGTAGTCTGTCTCTGAGTTGCAAATACCATGCTTTTCCGGTTTTATAGAGAAATAATTGACCCATATGACCGTATAAGTTTAAAGCATACAGCATGATGGTTTGATATACATATATTACAAAATGATTACAGTAGGTTCAGCTATCATTCATCTTCTCATATAGGTACAATAAGAAGAAAATAAAGAAAAGAAAAAAGGAAAATATTTTCTCCTTGTGACGAAAAATCTTAGGGTTTACTCTCTTAGTAACTTTCCTGTTTATCACATATCAGCGTTAGTTATAGTCATCATGTTGTACATTATATCCCTAGTACTTATTTATCTTATAACTGAAAGTTTGTACTTTTTGACCACCTTTCTCCAATACTTCCTTCCATCACCCATCGCCTCTAGTACCACAAGTCTGATCTCTTTTTCTACGAGTTCGTTTGTTTTTATTTTCAGAAATTCCACATATAAATGAGATCATATAGTATTTGTCTCTCTCTGACTTATTTCACTTAGCACAATGCCTTCAGGGTCTATCCATGTTGTCACAAATGGTAGGACTTCCTTGTTTATCTTTTTTAATGGCTGAATAATATTGCATTGTATACATGTGCCACAACTTCTTTATCCATTTATCCATGGATGGACACTTAGGTTGTTTCCACGTCTTGGCTATTGTAATTAAAGCTGCAGTGAACATGTGGGTGCAGTTATCTTTTTGAGCTAGTGTTTTCATTCCCTTTGGATATATTCCCAGAAGTGAGATTGCTGGATCATATGGTAGTTCTAATTTTAATTTTTTGAGGATCCTCCATATTGTTTTCCACAGTGGCTGTACAAATTTAGAATCCCACCAACAGTGCATCAGGGTTTCCTTTTTTTCCCCACATCCACACCGGCATTTGTTATCTCTCATCTTTTTGTTGATGGCCATTCTAACAGATGTGAGGTGATATCTCATTGTGGTTTCAATTTGCATTTCTCTGACTAGTGATGTTGAGCATCTTTTCGTGTACCTCTTGGCTTTCTGTATATCTTCTTTGGAGAAATATCTATTCAGGTCCTTTGACCATTTTTAAATTGGATTTTTTTCTATTGTGTTATATGAGTTCTTTTTATATTTTGGATATTAACCCCTTATCAGATATATGGTTTGCAAATACTTTTTCCCATTCCACAGGTTGTCTTTTCACTTTATGATGGTTTCTTCTTCTGTGCAGAGCTTTTTAGTTTGGTATAGTCCCACTTGTTTATTTATTTTTTTAATTATTATTATTATTATTATTATTTTTTGTGGTATGCGGGCCTCCCTCTGTTGTGGCCTCTCCCGTTGCGGGGCACAGGCTCCGGACGCACAGGCTCAGTGGCCATGGCTCACGGGCCCAGCCGCTCCGCGGCATGTGGGATCCTCCCAGACCGGGGCGCGAACCCCGTTCCCCTGCATCGGCAGGCGGACGCGCAACCACTGAGCCACCAGGGAAGCCCAATTATTATTTTTAATATTTATTTATTTATTTATTTTTGGCTTAGTTGGGTCCTAGTTGTGTTAGGCGGGATCTTTCATTGTGGCACGCAGGCTCTTCGTTGCAGTGTGCGGGCTTCTCTCTAGTTGTGGCACGTGGGCTCCAGAGCACATGGGCTCCAGAGGGCATGGTCTCTGTAGCTGTGGCCCTTGGGCTTAGTTGCCCTGTGGCATGTGGGATCTTATTTCCCTGACCAGGGATCAAACCTGCGTCCCCTGTATTGGAAGGTGGATCCTTAACCACTGGATCGCCAAGGAAGTCCTCCCACTGTTTATTTTTGATTTTGTTGCTTGTGACTTAAATGTTATATCCAAAAAAATCATTGCTAAGACTCATGTCAAGGAGCTTTATTCCTATGTTTTCTTCTAGGAGCTTCATGATTTCTGGTCTTACATTTAAGTCTTTAATCCATTTTGAGTTAATTTTTGTTAAGTGCTGTAAGATATGGGTTCAATTTCATTCTTTCACATGTGAATATCCAGTTATCTCAGCACCATTTGTTGAAGAGACTTGTCTTTTCTCTACTGAGTATTCTTGGCTCCCTTGTCAAATATTAGTTGACCATATATGCTTAGGTTTATTTCTTGGCCCTCAATTCTGTTCCATTCGTCTATTTGTCTGTTTTTATGCCAGTGCCATACTGTTTTGATGACTATAGCTTTATAGTACAGCTTGAAATCAGGAAGTGTGATGCCTCCTGCTTTGTTCTTCTTCCTCAAGAGTTCTTTGGCTCATTGGGGTCTTTCATGGTTCAAAGACCATTTTTTAAGCCTTTATTGTCCAGGAGTGTCTATTAAGATATCTTTACAGATCCTATTTTATCCAAGAGGTATACCCTTTTGGAAACCATTTTTGCAATCCCTTTTTCTGTCCCTAAGTAGTTCCTGCTCTCATTTCACATAGCAGCGATTCCAAACTCTCATCACTCTCTTGATGAACTTTTCTCACTACCTTCCCTAATAGTAAAATTTTGAACAGTCAAATTTAGGACTGAGACTCTTTTAGTCCTACCTTCTTGACTCAACTTGCTTGACCAGAGAACTGTCTCAGTCATGTAGTGCTGAACCCTGTAGAGTAAGTTGGTGGCCCTGAGACTAGCAACCTTCAGGTAGTACCATAGGCCATATGGAACAGGTGGGAATTGTAAAGAGATACAAATTGTCCTAAGACAAATAGGGATCTTAGATAATGGCCACATAGACAGCCCCCAGGGACAAACAGGCTGTGTTCCAAAAATTCAATTTTAAATTGACTGTTTGGAATGCAGAACACATTTTCTCTTAGAAACAATGCTGTGAATAATTGCAGTTATTTTCCCAGGAAAGTCTACACAAGCTTGTTTAACCCTTAGTGTAACAGAAATATCTACTAAGATACTTTAGATTTGCATCAAGTGCATCCCTAAATCCTTACCACTCTGAATTATAAATTAGCTGTTTACATAGCTGCCACTGCAGCTAGACTGTGAACTCTTTGAGGGCTGGAAACTGTTGAATTATTCATTTTTGTATTCTGAATGCCTGGCATATAACTGGCAATAAATGTTGGTTGCATAAATGAATGGACAAATTTAATAGGCATTTGAATAGTGTTGAAAGTGTCTTAAGGAATAAAAACAGTAACATTTAGTAGGTACCTTAGTATGTGTCTGGCACTCTGCTAGGCGGATGACCAACAAAGCAGCTGCTTTATCTAGGCTGGATTTAGGGATGAAAAAGTTGAAGGCAATTTTAATATTTGAGATATAAAATAAATAGGCGCTAGACTTGCTAAATAAATGTTTTGGATGAAATGAATGGATATATGTATGGATTTAGAAAAGAATTCATTGAAAAAATATCAACAGGAAGTGATAGGCAAAGGGATATGGTTCTTTTGAGGGGCACCTTTTGAGGAGGAGATAGGTATGACCACAGCTAAAGAGCAGAAGATGGAAAATGAAGTTTGGTAACAGTCAGAAGGGAGTGGTTGGAAAGAACAGGATTGGTTTGGATTAGGCCCTCGTTTAAGTTCATCTGGTTTGCTGTTCCCCAAAAAGAGGTATTTGCTCTGGCCAGTCTTCAAAGATTTGTTGTAAGTTAGATTAAGCTATTATCACTCTCCATAGATTGAGGTTAATTGGATTGATTCCTTTCCAGATGACAGTAGATTAAGCACTTGTTAAAATTTGGTAGGGATGATGTCTTAGTGAGCCTGGGCAGCTATAACACAATACCATAAACTGAAACTGAGCAGCTTAGACAATACATATTTATTTCTGCAATTCTGGATGCTGAAAGTGTGAGTCAAGGTGCCAGCATGATCACCTGGTGAGGGCCGTCTTTTGGGTTGAAGATGGCTGACTTCTTGTTGTATCCTCAGATGGCAGAGAGAGTAAGAGCTCTCTGGGGTCCTTTTTATAAGGGCACTAATCCCATTCTTAAGGGTTCCACCCATGACCTAATTATCTCCCAAAGTCCCACCTTGTAATACTATCATATTGGAGGTTAAGATTTCTACATACATATAGGGACTTCCCTGGCGGTCCAGTGTTTAAGACTGTACTTTCACTGCAGGGGGCACAGGTTTGATCCCTGGTCGGGGAACTAAGATCCCATATGCCAAGGGGCGCGGACAAAAAAAAAAAATGATTTCTACATATAAATTTGGGTTTGCGGGGACACAGACAACAGATGGTTATAATGGCAAAGGTACTGGAGTGGAGACCCTAGCTAGTGAGGGAGAATGCAACCTGGCAAGAGGGAACATTATTTCTAGGTAGATTTTGGTGTAGAAAAAAGAAGGAGGGGGCAGAGGAAAGAGTGTGAAAGAGGAAGAGAAAAGAAGGCAAACAACTATTTCCCAATTTTGTAAAGGGCATAACCCCTCAGAAAATCCCTTTGAGTTGCTGCCAGCCTGATCTTTGTTCTTTGAAAGTATAACTACAACTACTTCTGCATTTATTTTATTATTCCCAAAGTGGTAGAGTACAATCAATAAATACTTATTGATTGATTATTCTGAGTGTTTCAAATCAATCCACACTTCTTGTTTTATTAAGGATCTTAGAATTGACGTTGATCTAGCTGATGTAAGAACCGTCTTTAAATTTGTAAGACATTTTATGTCTTTCCCCAAGGAGAAGCCAACATCTGTGCATGCTTATTATTCACCACACACTGTACTGGGGTGTTTACTTACATTATCGCGTTTCTAGTAATTCACCATTATTTTAACTTAAAAAATCTTTACTATTTTTAAAATCTTTTGGCCACCCCGTGGCATGTGGGATCTTAGTTCCCTGACCAGGGATCGAATCCGTGCACCCTGCATTGGAAGCACAGAGTCTTAACCACTGGACTGCCAGGGAAGTCCCTGTCATTATTTTAACAATTACCGAGTACCTGTTATATGTCAAACCCTGTGCTAGGCAATGACGATAAAAGGCAAAGAGGGAGGGCTTCCCTGATGGCGCAGTGGTTGAGAGTTCATCTGCCCATGCAGGGGACACGGGTTCGTGCCCCGGTCCGGGAAGATCCCACATGCCGCGGAGCAGCTGGGCCCGTGAGCCACGACCGCTGAGCCTGCGCGTCCAGAGCCTGTGCTCCACAACGGGAGAGGCCACAACAGTGAGAGGCCCGCGTACCGCAAAAAAAAAAAAAAAAAGAAAGAAAGAAATAGAACTGTATATTGTAACAGTTTTATTTGAAAGTGAGCTTAGAAAAGATCTATTTAAAAAAAAAGATGAGGCTTTTAAAAAAGAGTGAATTTTATAGACTGTCATATTCTAGATAAAAGACGACCAAATATATTTTGCACAGCTTTGTTCGTTTTACAAAATTAGGAAAATAGATTATTTTTGCTTAATACTTACATACTGATAATATGCTAGAACTTGTAAAGAAAATAAACCTGTTCTCAAATGGTAATAGAAATTATATATCAGAGGTTACATGGGTTCCCTTAACTCATTTCTACTCTAAGTGGCAAGCCTCTAAAACTAACAGGTATTTGTGCTGCTAAAGATTTACATACGTCATAAATCTTACTTTGCAAACATGTGTAGAGCATTTGCTATGGGCAAAAAATTATGCTTAAGAGCTCTGGTGTATCCAGAGATAATGATTCCTACGCTGTTTCTATTTTTAAAGAAGGTTTTGTCCTTTTGGAGGGGAGGGGAATCAGACGTTAATTTAGGCTTTGTTTATTTATATCTCAGTGTCCTTGGTCTCCTGCAAAAACACAAGGCCAAAACTGTTTAAAAAAAAGATAATACTTTCAAGGATTTGGGTTCTAAAGCAGGACCATGGGTTCTTTAAGAGATCTGTTCACACAGAGGGGCTAGGTCTGTTAAAGGAGCTAAAATAGAGGTTCGTTTTGTTTTTATTTTTTTTTTGTGGTATGCGGGCCTCCCTCTGTTGTGGCCTCTCCCGTTGCGGAGCACAGGCTCCGGACGCGCAGCCTCAGCGGCCATGGCTCACGGGCCCAGCCACTCCGCGGGATGTGGGATCCTCCCAGACCGAGGCGCGAACCCGGTTCCCCTGCATCGGCAGGCGGACACGCAACCACTGCGCCACCAGGGAAGCCCCTCGTTTTGTTTTTAAATTGTACTCTGTTCTCATGGAGAGCTCTGTGCGGTCCCGGCCGGTGCCCCTGGAAGGCCGGGCTGCCCGCGTCAGTCGGACTCCAAGGACCAGAGGCCGCAGGAAGAGCCCGCTCGGACGGGCAGGAGAGGCAGGTGGGTCCGGGCACCGCCGTTTCAGACGGCCTTCCCGGGCCTCAGAGGCCTCAGGCTGCCGTCGACGCGGGCAGCGGCCCCAACCAAGACACTGAAGCTCGAACGCTGGCTGGGCGCACAGCCACGTCGCTCGTCGCCTCCCTTCTGGGCTGGGCGAGGGGCGGCAGCGCCCTTTGGGCGGCCTGGAAGCGCGGTTCCAGGAGAAAGGCCGCGAGGGCGGGGCTTGGGGCTGTGCGGGGCTTTCTCCTCACTTCGCGGTCAGCCAGGGCGAGGAGAGGCCGCGTTGCGCCAGCGCAGAGAGCCACATGGCGCGACCCAGCAGGGCCTCCGCGTTGGCGGACACCGAGGAAGCAGTGTAGTGCGAGAAGCCTACAGCCCACACTGGGGAAAGATGGGTCAACTAACGAATGTTTCACCACAACCCACACGCCTAAGAGGGAATTTGAGAGCGCATGGGGGAGGGGCAGAAAGACCAGGCGGCTCGCCGGGAGCATGCTCTGTACAGAGAGCCGTAAGTGGAGAGCCAGGCATGCGCAGTGAGCTTAGGGTGGGTTGGCAGCGGGGAGGGGCTGGCGTGAGCGGGCTGATGTGTTTATCCGGTTTTCTGGGTGGGCGGTCAAAGCGCACGCGTAAGGGCGAAAGGCGGTGGAGCTGGGTAGTGGAATGCGCATGCGCAGAGCGAGCCGGTAGCTCTGGGAGGGCGTGGAGGGGGCTCTTAGAGGAGAAGCAGGGGAAAAGGGAAGCGAAGGGAAAGCAAAGGGCGGGGGGAGGGGTGAGAGTGTGGTCTGCGCATGCGTGCGAGCGCTAGCGACGACGGCGGCGGGGGAGTCTCGGGGATGACAGTGGCTTTGCCCGTTGGGGTAACGGTCGTCGTCGCCGGCAGGGCCTGAGGCGTCGCACAGCCCGCGGGATCCATTAAGGCCGCAGCAGCCCGGGCCCTACCGAGCTAGAGTGGCGCGTGGAGTCGGGGTGAGGGCGGCGAGGCACGGGGGGAGGGGCCTGCGGCTGGGCCTTGCTGTGTGCGCTGGGCGGCGTCAGGGCCTGGCGGTGTGAGCGCTCGCCTCAGCCTCTGCCGCGGCCGGGTGGGCGCCGTGGGCGGCGGCGACCGTGGTGCTTGGCGGAGGAGGCGGCCGTGTGTGCCGCGCGGAGAAGATGGCCGGGCAGTGAGGGGGCGGCGCTTGCGCCTGGTGACCTCGGAGTAAGCGACTGAGAAGCGAGGGCCGCCGCCGCGGCCCGGCCAGGCCTGCTCCCCGCCCTCTCCCGCCGCCGCCGGCCCGCGCACTTCCTCCCCAGCCCTCCCCTCTCGGGCGGGGGCCTCTCCTGTCCGCTTCGCCACCTCAGGGAACTGCCGGGCTGTAGTCGCCGGGGCGGAGAGCCAGGCGTGTCCGATATGGAGAGAGCGGCGGCGGCTTCCGCCAGCCGCAGCAGCCACGTTCGTCGCCGCCGCGGCTCGGTGCACTAGATCGAGGAATCCGACGACCGCACCGCAGTCCTTGCCGTCGCCGCTGCCTCCGCGCCCGGCGCTGTGATGGAGTAAGGGCCTTGCAGCCCGTGAGAAGCGTGCCCGCCCCTGGACCGGGCCAGGGCCTGCTCCAGCGACCGCCCAGCTCGACCACAGGAGGTGCCTTCGCGTCCCGAGATGCAGCTCGAGCGCAGGCCGCCCGCCGAGCCGCGGGGCTAGACTGAGCGCCGAAGCCGCCGCGTTCTGCGCCCCGCGGCCGCTCGGGACAAACTCGAACGCTGGTTTCTCTCTTTTTTTTTTTCCCCTTGGTCTGAAAATCTCAGGGACGGAGGAGGGGCGCCAAGGCCCCATGTGTGGGAGGACTGCTACAGCTCTACAAACTTGTACGGATTTTGGTTACAACTTTGGCCAGTGGTTCTCCCCCGATTTCCTCCGAATTGTTGCAAATTCGCCATTGTTCCCTGGCTGCTTACAAAGTTGGATCCGGAATTTCTCTTCAACCGAGAGCCAACAGTGTCGAAGTGTCTGCAATGAACCCCGTGAATGCTACTGCTCTCTACATTTCCGCGAGCCGCCTAGTGCTCAACTACGACCCCGGAGACCCCAAGGCGTTTACAGAGATTAACAGGCTCTTGCCTTACTTCCGACAGTCCCTCTCGTGCTGCGTTTGCGGTGAGACGCTTTTTATTGTTCCCCTTTTAGTGCTTGTTTTAAAAAAAACTCTGGGCGATGGTAGCAGAAACGTTTGACGGCGGGTAGTTTGTATTAAACTTTTATTATTTGTGCGGTAGTTTTCGGTCTTTAGTTTTGAAACTCGGCAGAGGACTTTTCCCCGGCATTTCAGAAAGACAGAACCCTTCCAAACCGCTCTGTACAGCGGCCTCAATGTTCAAAGCTGTTATATTCGCCTTGGGTCGTTTCTGGTGTGTGTGTTTTTTTTTTAAAGAGGTGAAATATGCATCTATGTTGCTGTCCCCCTCTTTTTTTTTTTTTTTAAAGCTTTTGATACCAGAGCTGACTTAATACCTACTTTGGTTAAACGTGGTTAAACCTGTTAAAACACCTACATGTGGCGTGTTTGCATTTCCCCAAACGTGTTGTGTGTGGGTGGTGGAATGGCCGGTGAAGTCGGTGCGGAACTTTTCCCCCCGGGTTCTTCTAATGCTTTGACAGTTTGACGATAAACAGTGAGCCAGGGCAGACTGATGGTACTCAGTGCTTTTTAGCTGGTGGGATTTTTTACAGGATTACGTTTCTTTGTGGTTTTACTATATTGTGGCCTGGTAGAGGGTTATTTTGGGTGTTTTTGTTCAAGAGGTATTACTTTGTGCTGTGCAGGATATTTTCAAGTTATTTTTGAGAGATGAAGATATGCTAAATTGTCTAATAAATCCGTGTCTCAAAAGTGATAATAATTTGTGATTATTATCTCAGTGATTAATTGTATGCGTTTAATAATTTATTTTTGAAAAAACTTAGACTGAAAAAGTTAACATAAAGGAAAGGGTAACTGGCAAAACCAAAACAGTAATACTCCACTTCATATTCTTACTTCGCCAAAACTTTTGAGGTTTTGTTGACCACTTACTTGTTTAGTCAGAATTTGAGAAATTCAGGCATTTCAGGCTTTCACTTTATCTTAAGAGAAATTTTGCGACTGTAGTGGCTGAAGGGAGAAATGGTATTCGTTTGAGATTCATTCAGCATTTTCCGTATAGCTCTGGGGCAAAGCCCTGAGGGGGTACAGAAGAGGTGGAGAGTGGTTTTTTTTGCACATCGGGTTCTTAATCTCATAAACATTTAAGTAACTCTTACAAGCGATTAAGTGCTACTCTGACTGGTAACTGACACTTAACACCTTTATAGAGAAGCAGTTGGCCCTGGTAAATCACTTAATTGCCCTGGGCCTCAGTTTCTTAACATGTAAAATGAGAGCTTTGGGCTAGATTCAAAGTTTCTTTTCCGCTTATATTTTACAAATATAGTATAAGAATTTGCTTAGTTTCAGCGTACTCCGCCACCCCACTCTCACTTTTTTTATTTTAAATGGAGTGCTTTTTTTTTTTATGTCTTCATAGCTTTTGATAGTTTGTGGAATGAGGAGATGAGGCTACTATAACTTCTTTCAACACAAACCTTTATTTTGGTGGGGGAATTGCTACTGTGGTGATGTAGAGGGCATAGACCAGCCCATTCTGGCCTGCTAGAACTGCAGTAGAGAGTGATGTCATTATCCAGGTAACACTTGAAGATCTGGTAGGTCTGCTTTTTACATGGTGGACTTAGCTCCAAAGAGGGAAATGGTAGTTTTGCAGATGCTTGGAATTTTAAGTTCTTATCAGTAGCTTCAGGACAGTTGTGGTCTAACTGAACATTTTCCCAGAATCTAACCTGGATTTTAAAAACTGGTGTTAAAGATAAAGGTACATTAAAAAGTCCAACTGTAGCTTTTTTTTTTTAAAATCAGTCTTGACAACTCAAAGGAATTTTTCTGACATTGGGGCTTTTAATTATTCCTTCTTGTTCAAGCTTCTCTTCCCACCATACTATGCAAAAGATTTGTGGGTTCTACTTCTCCCTTATAATTGAGTAGCTGGCATAAAATTTCAGCAATATGGATGTAGGTTCAGTTTTTTCCCCTCATCTCTTTGGACATAAGTCTGTGGTTATGAAGAGATGGGGGAAAAAAACCCAGATATTTGAATTCAGATCCAACATTTTTCATCTTTGTGTCAGATACTGTCCTGGACTCTTTTTCCTAGCTGGAAAGCATAAACTCCTTCCAGTTAACAGGGCATGTGCCGTCTTATTTCATTAGGATAATAGATGCTGTAAATAGGGAGTTTGTTTCAACAGGTCCTTCACGGTCTGACCCAAACCTCCCCTTTCAGCTTTGTATTTAATTGCCCTCTTAATTCCTAATAATTTCTCGGCTTCAGCCAGTTTGATATTTTTGTCTTTTCGAACATACATGCCTTATGTCTTCCTTCTCTTTTCCCCACCTTTGCTCCTTGAAGTTCCTTCTGCCTAAAATGTATTCTTTTTGTGTATGGTCTAACTCATCAACTCTCTCCCTCCTCAGTGAATTCTTTGTTCTGTCACAGATGTTTTTTAACTCTTTCAAATTATTCTATCTTAGGGAAAATATTATTATTTTTGTACATTTCTGTGTTCCTTCTGCCTCATTCTCTCCTGTTCAGTGACTAGCATGTAGGTGTTTATGACAGACTCAGAAAGAAAGAGGAGGTGAGGGAGGGGAAAAAAGGTCTATGAACTTTGCAGTTAGGTACAAATCTTAACTTTTCTACTTTCTGTCTAGGGCAGTTATTTTAACTTTTTGCCTAAATTTCTTGTATCTACAAAAGGGGATAATATCTTCTTTAAGTTTGTTTTTCCAAATTTGTGTTATATGTGAGTTTATTTTTAAGTGGTAAAAACCTTTTGAACCCATGAGAACAAGTCTGTGGACTTTGTGCCACCCTTGCGCAGAGGTGGACAAAGGTAGGGGGAAGTGAGAGAAGAGATTGAACTGTCTGGTCAAATATTCTCAAACCTAGATTATTCACTGGAACTACAGGTTTTGTTATCATTGTTCTTTGAAATGTTAATTAGTTGATTATCACTGCTTGTTTTTCAGTTGCTTTGTATGTTTAAACTTTCTGGTGAATGGGATAGCAATGCTCCAGAGAGTTATTTTACTTTTTAGGCCACAGAAGCAGTGACCAAGACAGTATTACTGTGGGTACTATTTCTGTGTCAGTTCGTTCCCCTTGTTCTTAACGTTGGACTTGCTTTATCATTTATCACGAAGTATGTAGAATTAATTTTCTTTTGATGGCATGAAATTCAATAATTCTGCCCTAGGGATTTTAAGTTTTTTATTAAGCTTTTATATCCTCAAATGACATAACAAGTTTGATATGTAGAATCAAATACTGTTAAAACTGGAAGGACATGTTAAGTGGAAAAATAGTATTCTCTGAGATTTGGAGTCCTGTAAATTAATCATGGTCAAATCTCAGGGACATGAATATTTCCCTGATGTTTTAAATTCTAGAAACAAAGTGGTTTTGGCTTTTACTGAAGAGTTGTGGAACTTTTGGATATCCAGTTTCTTATTTATAAAATAGGAAGGAGCTGGAGAATAGTGTTTCCCACTGACCTAAGGTGACCAAGTTTTTGTTTTGTATGTTAAGGACTTAAAAAAGCAAATCCTGTCATCTTTTCTTACTACTGCTACTCTCACATGCCACTACAAGGTACGTGGTTCCGAGGGTGAGAGTCTTGCTGGTCTTGTTCACTGTTGTAGCCCTGCACCTGACAGTTCCTGGCTGAACAAGCATTGTTGAATGGGTGAAACTGCCGATAAAAAGAGCAAGGTTCAAAGTAGGAAGGATGTGCTCTCAGAATAAAGTATATGCCTTAAAATTAAATAGATTTAGCTTTATGAAAGACTACTTTCATTTTCCTTATTTTTCTCATTTTGGCATTGTTTGTGGGCCCACTTAGGAATTAGTGCAGTAGATTATCTCAAGAACCTCTTCCAGTTCTGGAGTTCTGATTCTTTTAGGAGAAATACTTTGTTTTTGACTGAGCAAACAATTTGTAAATAGCAAGAATCTTCTAAAATGAAATTTGAACATTTAGCGTGATTTATTTTAAACTACATATCTTTTAGAGGCTAAATTAAAAGGCCATTTGTTTAATCGTATGTTAAGCGTTATGCTAATGTTTTATATTTATATTTTTCTCAAGTGTGAGTTCATTTGATACTTAAGATGTTATTTTTCTTGTACTTAAAATCACTATAATTAAATTTTTTATTGTAGTAAGCATATAATGTAAAATTTTCCATCTTAACCATTTTTAAGTGTACAGTTCAGTAGTGTTGAGTATATTTACATTATTGTGAAACAGGTTTCCAGAACTTTTTGATCTTGTAAATCTGAAACTCTGTACCCAACAACCAACCACCATTTTCTTCCTTCCCCCCAACCCCTTGTAACCACCATTCTGTTTTTCTGTCTCTGAATTTGACTACTGTAGATTCCTCATATAAGTAGAATCATGCAATACTTGTCTTTGTTGACTGGCTTATTTCACTTAGCATAATGTCTTAAAGGTTCATCCGTGTTGTAGCATGAGACAGGATTTCTTTCCTATTTGAGGCTGAATAATATTCTATTGTATGTATACACTATGCTTAGTTTATTCATTCATCCAACATTGGACATTTGAGTTGCTTCCACCTCTTGGCTGTTGTGAATAGTGTTAAGAACATGGGTGTGTAAACACTCTTTGAGACCCTGCTTTCAGTTCTTTTGAATATATACCCAGAAGTAGGATTGCAGGATTGTGTGGTATTTCTATTTTTATTGTTTGAGGAGCTCCGTACTGTTTTCCATAGTGGTTGCACCGTTTTACAATCCTACCAGCAGAACAAGGTTTCCAGTTAGTTTTTCCGTATCTTTGCCAACACTTGTGTTTCCTGTTTTGGTTTTTGTTATTGGTGTGTGTGTGTTTGTTTTTTGGATAGTAGCCATCCTAATGGGTGTGAGATGATATCTCATTGTGGTTTTGATTTTCATTTCTCTAATGATTAGTGATGTTGGTGATCTTTGCATATGCTTCTTGGCTGTTTGTATATCATCTTTGGAGAATCACTATCATTTTTTTATTCTGAAAAAAATTTTTTTTTTTTTTTGCTCACAAAATCTTTATTAATCACCATGATGTTCTCAGTGCTGGAATAAAAAGATGAATTAAGACACATGGCCCCTACCCATATGTTGCTCAGTGTTACAGGGAAGACATAAGTAAACCAGCAATTATTGTGTGTTAGAGGCACTTATGTTATTACCAATATTGATGTAATATTAACTTACTTGTAAGTTAATTTTGTCACATGTGTAAAAATTTCAGAAATTAACAGTAAGTGAGATTTTCCCCCCACGTAACTCGTTTTTGAATAACTGTTTGGGTCAAAGTTTGGGCAACCCTCACTGGCGTTAAAGCAGAGTTTGGTTTACTAGTTTTTTCTTGGGGCTTAAGTTTACCTGTTCTCTCTGATCTGGGAAGAATTCTTTAGGGAACATTTATCTAGTAGGCTGGTTAAGGAAGAACAATATTTAGTACTGTGTTCTGGCAGATACTCTTCTTTTATGTCAGATATATTAATTTAACTGTTGGTTTCTTTTCCTAAGAAAAATCTCCTTTTTACAATTTCCCCTTTTAGTATTCCAAAATTAGTTCTAAAATATTAGTTCCTACTTGGTTATGTTTATGTACAGTGAAATTGCCTTAGGGAAAGGACTCTAAATGCATTGTTCTGGATACTGAGAGAGAAGAAAAGAGCTTTGATCCATCAGCCTTTGTTATATGATAAAACCAACTGAAAAGTTAATAATACCAGTTTAAATAATGATTTGGGGCAGACAGTATGGTACTGTAGAATTAGGCAGCAGAAATTGTTGCAATCTAGTGAGAACTAGGAAGTATGGTGCTTGAGCTAGGCCAGGAGGAATGGTGAAAAGTGAACATTTTCATCAAGGCTTGAGGGAGAGAACATTGGCTTGTTTAGGCTGCAGAAAATCAAGTTTATCTCTAACGAAGAGTCCTTGTAGGAGAGTCCATCCATGCCCTATAGTGGTAACTCAGGGGCCTTTTTGCAGGGAACCTTGATGCCAGGCTAAGGAATTTGACATTTACCTCGTAGACCTGTTCTTTTTCAAAGTGTGCTCTGTAGCCCACCTAAATCAAACCTAAAAGGATTGTTAAAATTCATATTCCCAATTATCATATCAGGCTGATTGAATTGGAATCTCTGTGGGCAGGGCCTTGTAATGTGCATTTTATGCCCCCCGCCCCCTGCCCCTCGTCTTGATATGGGTAGGGGAATTTGCAAATCCCTGTTGTGTTTGAGAAATATTTTAAGTAGGAGAGTGATATTATATAGATTTTGTTTTAAAAAAGGTTAGTTTAGGGATAGACTATAGGATTGATTATTGGAGTGTGGTGAAACCCAGTTAGGAAGGATATCAGATGTATCCATATTATAGAAGCCGGAATAGTGGTGGTAGTGAAAAGGAAACAACATAAGATAACGCAAAGGGAAAATTTTGTCCTCTTTATGGTTATCATAACAGCTTAATTTTTTGGTATACTGTATTACAATTTGTCTTTGGTTAGGCATATTTCACTGTGAATAGATTAAATATTTTCTATCCTTATTTATAAACATGTGTAGTACAGTGCTTTCACAGGGTATATACTTTATAGAAAGTACTGAGTTGTATGGAAGAGCCATAAAGCCTGGCTTATCAGGTGCTTGGGAGAGGATTCAGTTAAGATAGGAAATAGACGGGATCTAGTGTGGGCCTGAGGAGAATGAAGAGAAGGATGAGACAGTGTTTAGTAATTTGATGGTGCCTGGGAGTTGGGATTAGTGAGGAAATGTTATTGGAAATATATTTAGGAAAGGCTAAAATCTAAAAACTTTAATTTTGTGCCCCTTCCTGGAAACCTTGATTTTAAAATCATAAGATATACTATTTGATATAGTAAAACAAACAACATATTTTTTGAGTCTTGGGGTTGTGGTTTTCATTCTTTCAGATTAGTTTGAACATTTAGTCCTCCTCCTGTGTTTGCACTCCTTGTTTTCATTGCATTGATAGCATACTGTCACTAATTGGTTAATGCCTTATTGTATTAGCTTCTCAGTTGACACCTTCCCTCAGAGTCCACCTGGCTACATTTTAATGTATGGTTTAATCTGTTTTTATGAGGTCTCATTAAATTTTATCTTTTAATTTAAAAGGTGGTATTTCAGAATCTTTATTTTAATTTATATTTTTCTCTTTGTCCATCATCTTTGACTTTTTTTCTTATCCGTTTAGTTTCTGCTATTGGCTTTCCTCTTTTAAAGATTTCTTTTTATTGTTCCGATGTCAGGAAATTAATTCAGATAATTTTTTTCACCTTAATTAGTGTATGTCTGGCCATTTTCCTTATCTTTTCCTTGTTCTGACCCCGTAATATTTTAACAGAATTATTCTAGTTCCTTGCCTTTCTGTTCAGAAATCTTGAATCTTTGCAGATTTGGAATATCTGCCTATCTCAACCTGTTTTTAATCTAGTTTTATAGCCGGAATATTTTTTGTGTTTTGAATTTAGTTTGTCTTATCAATTAGCATTTGTCCATTTTTATTGTTACAATCCACAGAAAATGCGCACTTAAAATGTTGCCTGGCATCAAATTTGGAAATAACTTAGGTTTTCTGGCAAAGTCAAGTAGTATTAAAATTCTTTTTGCAACAATTAAAGGCATACCTAGGGACTTCCCTTGGTGGTCCAGTGGTTAAGACTCCCGCACTTCCATTGCAGGGTGTGTGGGTTCGATCCCCGGTTGGGGAACTAAGATCCTGCATGCCCGGCGGCCAAAAAAAAAAGGCATACCTAAAGTGGAGGTGGGTGTCCGGGGTATAGCTTTTGACCTCCTCTCAATCCTGCTAAATGCCATTCCCTTGAAGTTTAAATCTCTGCTGTTCTGAAATTTGGGACTGGCCATATATAATATGGGATTCTAGGGTTAGAAGGCAGCATTCCAATTGAGGTATCTTTGTGTTGGATTTCTGAATCCCCTCTACAGTTTATCAGTTGGTTGTCCAGCTTGTGAGTGAATTTATTCAAGATGTGACATAGGATATGACTAGCATATTCTATCCACCAGAAGCTGTGAGCTGTTTCAGGGATCCTTTTATAGTGTCATTGAGCTTGCCAGCTCAATTTTTACATATGTTTTACAAGGAAGGTATTACTAGGTTATTCTTCATGATGAGAATTTATAAAGCTTTAGACAGAAAGCACCATAAATCATATAGTCATTTCTTCACATCAAATAACTCTTTCTGTAATATTCTTGAAAGTTCACCTAAGCCTTTTCCTTAATACCTCTGGGGTAGGGAGCTAAATTTTACTCTGCAAAATAGCCCTATCTATTTTTAACCATAGAATTCTAATGTTGTTGGGATCTTGAATTATTTTGTGAAACCTTACCAGGATAAGAATCAGCGTTGCTTTATCTTGTTTGCAGTCAGAATAGTTATTGGTTCACAGTGTGTATGGTCAGTTAAAACATTTTCATAAGTTGGTTGATGGTGTTGTTTAGATCTTCTGTGTCATTACTGATTTTCTATTGTCAATTTTTGAGAGTTGTTGAAATCTCGAACTGTAATTATGGATTTATCAGTTTCTCTTTGGAATTTCTATCAGTTTTTGCTTCATGTATTTTGAAGTTCTGTTTTTAGGTGCATAAAATAATTCTGAACATATGGAATATAGTGAAAACGTATAATGTAATAATCACATAGTTAATTTTTACTGTTCTGCTGTACTCCTGTAGAAGTTTTGTTGCCCTTTGGTTTTTCTTCTCTGCATGGGTCATATTTTCCTACTTTTTTGCATACCTAGTTAATTTTGATTGGATGCTAGATATTGTGAATTGTACCTTGTTGGTAAAATTTTACCTTGTGGGTGGGTATTTCTGGTACTATAAATATTATTGAGCTTTGTTTTTGGAATTTGGTTAAGTTGCTTGCAGATAGTTTGATCCTTGATCCTTTCAAGGCTTGTTTTTAAGCTTTTTTTTGGGTGGAACCAGAGCAGGCCTTTGGGGCTATTTTTTTGCGGTACGAGGGCCCCTCACTGTTGTGGCCGCTCCTGTTGTGGAGCACAGGCTCCAGACGCGCAGGCTCAGCGGCCATGGCTCACGGGCCCAGCTGCTCCGCGGCATGTGGGATCTTCCCGGACCGGGGCACGAACCTGTGTCCCCTGCATCGGCAGGTGGACTCTCAACCACTGTGCCACCAGGGAAGCCTGAGGCAAGAACCTTTTGACTGCTCTATCTAATGCCTCGTGAATTATGAGGTTTCTCACACTAGGTGGTGGGAATAGGAATTGTTCTGCTGCCTCTGAGTTATAGGGATTGTTTTTTTTGTTCCTTTCTGGGGATTCTTTCTCCATCCTGGGGTAATTTCCTCATAAACATGTACTGATCATTCAGTACTCAGCTGAAGATTTGAAAGAGACCATCTATAAATATGGCGTTCTTTCTCTGTGCGGCTCTGTCATCTCTAGTACTCTGCCCTGAGAAGTCCAGCTGCCTTGTCTTCGCTACTTTGTCTTCTCAACTCAGGGAGACTACTGGGCTTTGTCTTGGTTCTCCCTCCTTGTGCTGTGGCCTGAAGATTATCTCCAGACAGCAAGCTGGGGCAATTGTAGGGCTTAGCTCATTTGTTCCTCCATGCACGGATCACTGTGTCTGTTGCCCAGTATATCTGAAAACCATTGTTTTGTCCAGTTTTTGTTTCAGTTGGGAGAGTAAGTCTCCCAACTGAAACAAAAATGAAACAAAATGTAATTATTCCATTCTGTCTGGAAGCAGAATCAGATTATATTCTAAACCTACACTGTCCTATATAGCAGCCACTTAGTTGTGACAATTTTAAAAACAGTTTTTTAGTTATACTGAGATACATCTTAAGTGCTCAGTAGCCACATGTGGGTAATAGTTACCTTACTGTAGATATAAAAGATTTTCATCATTGCATAAAAAAGTTCTACTGGACAGTGCTATAACAACTAAAGAACTTAGATTTGTTCCTGAAAGCTGTGGGAGCATTGAAAGATGCCTTCAGTGTTTTCATCTGAGGTTTTGATTTTAAAACATTGAGCTGGATAGGGTTATGAACAGATCACTGGAGCTCACCACTATAGACTTAAAAAACAACTCCCCCAAATCAGTGTTAGTGAATTGGGTTCAAGAAGGTGTTCCATAGTGTTCATGTAGTAAAAGATTTCCGTTATTTAAAAAAGAGAAGATAATTTAACTGTTTTTCTTCCTCTAAAGTGAGGCAATTTGAGATGTCAAGTGACTGCTGGACCAAATCACGTGCCATACCAGTTAATAATTCTGCCAAACCTTTCTGCCATGAGGGTTTTAAATTGTTTTAATACTCAGTCACGTATTTTATTAATTCTTAGTCATATTGTTTTAGTTCTCTCAATTTTTCATATATCCATTCAATGGATCATTGATTGGGGGCAAGAAACATTAAGAAAATTAGGTTGCTCTTGAAATACTAGGTAATGAGGAACATAAAAATACTAATGATTCCAAATATCTGGTTCATGATTATTATTATCCCTCTCTGTAAATTGTCTTTGTTCTCTTAATTTTCTCCATATCAACAAGTTGTAGGTAATTATCCAAAAAGCAATGTTAGCAGGAGAATACATAGTGATATACAGTATGGCCTTTTATTTTTAGAGAATAAAGACTAACTACACTTGCTGTGTGTTATTTGAAGTGTTTGCAAACACCAGTCTAAAGCCACCCTTAGTTTATCATTTAGTAACAAAACACTAAAAATTTTTTTTGTAAAAGATACAAGAATTACACATACCAAGTCACATTTACAGCTTTGTCCTTGCATAATATATTCAATTTTAGCCTATGTTTTTAACATTCATGAGTTTATAAACAAGAGAGGTCCTTTAAAAATAGATATATTGCGAAAATGCATTTATTACATTATTTAAATAAAGCAAGATGTAGCCCTTGTTAGTGGGAAGTCAAAATTTCTCTTTGTATGTTTTATTAAAATGAACTTTATAGTATAATCTTTGATAATATGTTTATTTAAAAAATTTCTTGAAATCTTTTAATCACATTTCTTACTTAACTGATTAGAAAAAAGTCCCAGTTCATCAAGGCAAAAAAGGTTAAAGTATCTTTAATCCCAGTTGTGGATCAGAATTTGTTGGGAATCTTTTTAAAAATACACATTCCTGGGCAGTATCTTCAGTTATTGAGTCAGTCTGAAGCAGGCCATCTAGGTGATTCTAATACTAATCCATGGATGAGAGTAGTGCTGTCTTTGAATACTCCTTATGTGAGGTTTATAGGTGTACTTAAACGAAAATACATGTGCCAATAAATTTAAGTAATGCTTTGTTAAGCAAGTTTCTTGACATTGGTAGTTTTCAGTTTTAAGACACTAATGTAAATTTGGGGATGACTCTCCAGGAGGGTATTAAAGCAAACCTGTTAATGCATTCTGGTACATTGGAACACCAGTTTGGGAAATTTGGATCTAGCTTCATATTGATTTATTCAATTAACGTTTGCTGTTCAGCTGTGAATCGATTTAATTGTGCCTAATTGACTAGCCTGTTTTATCGTATTGGTAATAATTTAATGAGAGACCGTCATGGCTTTGCTAAAATATGAAAATAACAATGTTACAGAAGTGCTCTGTAACCACAAAACACTCTACAAAATCTACCCTGCATAATTATTAAGATAAATGGTGTCTGGCATTCTCTTTTAATTCTCACTAGAATGTGAAACGAGGCATGACTTGAGTTTATGAATGTGTTGTGGTTTATATATCATCCATTTAATAATGTATGGTCAGTGTTTGGTTTTTTAGTTATAATAGTACTTGACTGGTGAAGCTTACTTACTTGGTATAAACTGTTGATACATCCAAGAGTATCAGGAAGTATTTTTCATAGTTGTAGGTTGACCAAAGACATAAAAGTTAAAGAAACTCTGAAATTTAACCATTCAGATGTTCAGTAAACAGCTTGGCTTGAGTAACGTTCATACTTTTAAAATTGCGATATTTAACAGTTGATTTCCATTTTTCATTTTTCTGCAGACTGGTTGTAATCCTTTTCCCAAACTGGAAACACAGATTTTGTCTTTTTTTTCACCGCCCACTCCCCTGGTGTACTTGTTTAGCTATCACTGGTCTCTCAGTATAGTAGTGCTTAGTTATTTAAAGTGATGCAGTGAACTTTACAATAATTACTGGGTCACGTGGTCAAAATACCTCTCTCTGTGTCACCATTTTTAGTGACTAATGCATATCTATTATAATATTTCTTTATTTTAAATTAAAATGCACATTTTCTTGTCATACTGTGAAATTATTTGTGCTAGATATTTTAAAGAAAAGTTTACAGGTTTGTGGAATCCAGATGATCAGGGGCTGTAGGTGGTTTAGGACATAGCTGCTTGAATATTTAATTAGAGAACTAATAATTTGCTTGAAACTTTAGTTTGTTGTTTGGACTTGCTGATTTTTTTTTTTTTTTTTTTTTTTTTTTTTTTTTTTTTGCGGTATGCGGGCCTCTCACTGTTCTAAAATAAATTGTGTTAAAGTTTAAAGGAACATATTCTAAGTGCTGCTTAGTCAAAAATTTAAAAAGAATGGACCTGGGTTAGGAAGCTCTGCCAAAAGGAAAATGGTGCTGTCTTCTTAAGAGGATGCTCTAATTTCAAATTCATTTCTCTTTGATGAGCTTATTCTTTTTTTAAAAAAATTTTTTATTTTTTATACAGCAGTTTTTTATTAGTTATATATTTTATACACATTAGTGTATATTTGTCAAACCCAATGAGTAGCATTCATACTCATGAATTTCGCCTAATGAAAAGATTTTTAAGAGGTTTAGACTTCAACATATGTCTGCAAAAAAGTATATTGGGCACAGGTTTTGTAAAACTAAAAACAAGCTTTAAAAAGGACAGTTTAAATTGTCTAAATCACTTAATTCATCTATGCCCATTTGCTAAGTGATACATAAGATCTTTTTATGGTATTGTCATTTTTGTTCTTAGCTGAATCCAGATTATTATTCCCATGTGTTTCTGTATCTAGGAGATTTCTTACTATTGTTTCAAGACATACTTTACATCTTTAATTTTGGGGTGTAATTTTGGTGCTGTAGTTCAGTGATGTAAAAAATGTCCAAGTATCCTTTGCTAAATGCACAGTACTTGGTATATAGCAGGGCCTCAGAAGTTACTTGCTGAAGTGATTGAGGAAAGAGGAATATTTTTTTAAATGAAGATAGCCTAAACAATTCTTCATTTGGAAAAGTTGGAGAATGGGGATATTTAGATCAGTGGATTGGATTATGGAAGGATTATTGTTCAGGCCCTATGTCAGACTTTGACATCAGTAGAAGTATATTCTCCCAGTCTTTATATGTGCCTTGATAATGCTATTGGAGATTGATTGAATCTAAGCTGAATGGCTATGACTCAGAGTCAGCATAGTTACTCTCACACCGCAGGAAGAATAAGGTGTATGTATGTATTGGGGTTGATCAGCATCAGTTTAATGCTGCTACTATTAATAATGCTTTCTAAAGTGATATCACTTACAAAAACCAACTGTACATATTTTACACTTAATATTATATGTATAACATCCATTTAATATATATACATATATGTGTACATATGTACATATATATACATATATACATATATATACACACACACACAGTTTTTAGCTAAGATTTCTCATGCTGTAAATTCATAGACTGATATGCGGGCTGAGGTTTTTTTTGTTGGGCTCTGTTTACAGAGGAGGTAGTACAATGCTTTATAGCATATATGTTCACTTAAAACATTTAAGATTAACTTTAAAAATTGAGCTTGGTGTGTAGCGAAACCAGGTAGGACACTTGTAGCTCCAATTTCTATGCAGTAAAGATTTCCTGACCCTCACAAAACTGTTATTGGTCATCCATTCTCCCCTTCGTTTCACTCTTCCTGACCCACTCACTATTCATTACTGCCAGTACCTGTTCTTCTGTCTCCTTCCCCCAAAAGGTTTTACATCTTGTGGTTTATATGTTGATTTCTGTTATGGCCCAATTTCAGTGATTATTCTTTTTCATAAGTGAAAAGCTAAAATTGTCTCAGTGGATGCCATGGACTTAGTAGCGGAAGTAGGAATGCTGCTGGTTAAGTAGAAAAAATACTAGATTGGAAATCAATAGACTAAGCTTCTATTTCTCATTGCTAGTAACTAGCTGTGTAATCTTATGAAAGACCATCTTGGTTAAAATGAGGCCATGGGACAAGTTTATTTCCAAGGTCACTCCCAACTCTAGTGTGCTTTTTATGATTCATTCATTGTACATTTATTAGGTGCTGGCTTATGTGCCAACACTGGTTTAAAGATACAGAGATAAATAAGTTTCTGGCCTTGAGTGAGACCCAGTGAATGGTGACAGTATAATGTGATAAGTGCTATAATAGGAGAATGTGCAAAGTGCTTTTTGAACAAACTGAGGGCTAGGAATTAAGGAAGGCTTCCTCTCCGAGGTCATATTTGAGTCAATTCTTAAAGAGTAAATAGTTTAGTGAATTCCCTGGTGACACAGTGGTTAAGAATCTGCCTGCCAATGCAGGTGACACGGGTTCAAGTCCTGGTCCGGGAAGATCCCACATGCAGCGGAGCTACTAAGCCTGTGCACCATAACTACTGAGCCTGCGCTCTAGAGCCCAGGAGCCACAACTACTGAGCCTGCATGCCACAACTAATGAAGCCCGCGAGCCTAGAGCCCGTGATCCGCAACAAGAGAAGCCACTGCAATGAGAAGCCTGCACACCACAATGAAGAGTAGCCCCTGTGCACCGCAACTAAAGCCCACGTGCAGCAACGAAGATCCAACGCAGCAAAAAAAAAAAAAAAAA
>NC_041214.2:31973041-31976892 GCF_002837175.3 Physeter macrocephalus
GCACAGCCTCAGCGGCCATGGCTCACGGGCCCAGCCGCTCCGCGGCATGTGGGATCTTCCCAGACCAGGGCACGAACCTGCGTCCCCTGCATCGGCAGGCGGACCCTCAACCACTGCGCCACCAGAGAAGCCCAGGACTTGTTGATTTTTGGAGGCATGTATTTGCTTTTTGGTTTACTAAAATAAATTGTGTTAAAGTTTAAAGGAACATATTCTAAGTGCTGCTTAGTCAAAAATTTAAAAAGAATGGACCTGGGTTAGGAAGCTCTGCCAAAAGGAAAATGGTGCTGTCTTCTTAAGAGGATGCTCTAATTTCAAATTCATTTCTCTTTGATGAGCTTATTCTTTTTTTAAAAAAATTTTTTATTTTTTATACAGCAGTTTTTTATTAGTTATATATTTTATACACATTAGTGTATATTTGTCAAACCCAATGAGTAGCATTCATACTCATGAATTTCGCCTAATGAAAAGATTTTTAAGAGGTTTAGACTTCAACATATGTCTGCAAAAAAGTATATTGGGCACAGGTTTTGTAAAACTAAAAACAAGCTTTAAAAAGGACAGTTTAAATTGTCTAAATCACTTAATTCATCTATGCCCATTTGCTAAGTGATACATAAGATCTTTTTATGGTATTGTCATTTTTGTTCTTAGCTGAATCCAGATTATTATTCCCATGTGTTTCTGTATCTAGGAGATTTCTTACTATTGTTTCAAGACATACTTTACATCTTTAATTTTGGGGTGTAATTTTGGTGCTGTGGTTCAGTGATGTAAAAAATGTCCAAGTATCCTTTGCTAAATGCACAGTACTTGGTATATAGCAGGGCCTCAGAAGTTACTTGCTGAAGTGATTGAGGAAAGAGGAATATTTTTTTAAATGAAGATAGCCTAAACAATTCTTCATTTGGAAAAGTTGGAGAATGGGGATATTTAGATCAGTGGATTGGATTATGGAAGGATTATTGTTCAGGCCCTATGTCAGACTTTGACATCAGTAGAAGTATATTCTCCCAGTCTTTATATGTGCCTTGATAATGCTATTGGAGATTGATTGAATCTAAGCTGAATGGCTATGACTCAGAGTCAGCATAGTTACTCTCACACCGCAGGAAGAATAAGGTGTATGTATGTATTGGGGTTGATCAGCATCAGTTTAATGCTGCTACTATTAATAATGCTTTCTAAAGTGATATCACTTACAAAAACCAACTGTACATATTTTACACTTAATATTATATGTATAACATCCATTTAATATATATACATATATGTGTACATATGTACATATATATACATATATACATATATATACACACACACACAGTTTTTAGCTAAGATTTCTCATGCTGTAAATTCATAGACTGATATGCGGGCTGAGGTTTTTTTTGTTGGGCTCTGTTTACAGAGGAGGTAGTACAATGCTTTATAGCATATATGTTCACTTAAAACATTTAAGATTAACTTTAAAAATTGAGCTTGGTGTGTAGCGAAACCAGGTAGGACACTTGTAGCTCCAATTTCTATGCAGTAAAGATTTCCTGACCCTCACAAAACTGTTATTGGTCATCCATTCTCCCCTTCGTTTCACTCTTCCTGACCCACTCACTATTCATTACTGCCAGTACCTGTTCTTCTGTCTCCTTCCCCCAAAAGGTTTTACATCTTGTGGTTTATATGTTGATTTCTGTTATGGCCCAATTTCAGTGATTATTCTTTTTCATAAGTGAAAAGCTAAAATTGTCTCAGTGGATGCCATGGACTTAGTAGCGGAAGTAGGAATGCTGCTGGTTAAGTAGAAAAAATACTAGATTGGAAATCAATAGACTAAGCTTCTATTTCTCATTGCTAGTAACTAGCTGTGTAATCTTATGAAAGACCATCTTGGTTAAAATGAGGCCATGGGACAAGTTTATTTCCAAGGTCACTCCCAACTCTAGTGTGCTTTTTATGATTCATTCATTGTACATTTATTAGGTGCTGGCTTATGTGCCAACACTGGTTTAAAGATACAGAGATAAATAAGTTTCTGGCCTTGAGTGAGACCCAGTGAATGGTGACAGTATAATGTGATAAGTGCTATAATAGGAGAATGTGCAAAGTGCTTTTTGAACAAACTGAGGGCTAGGAATTAAGGAAGGCTTCCTCTCCGAGGTCATATTTGAGTCAATTCTTAAAGAGTAAATAGTTTAGTGAATTCCCTGGTGACACAGTGGTTAAGAATCTGCCTGCCAATGCAGGTGACACGGGTTCAAGTCCTGGTCCGGGAAGATCCCACATGCAGCGGAGCTACTAAGCCTGTGCACCATAACTACTGAGCCGGCGCCCTAGAGCCCAGGAGCCACAACTACTGAGCCTGCATGCCACAACTAATGAAGCCCGCGAGCCTAGAGCCCGTGATCCGCAACAAGAGAAGCCACTGCAATGAGAAGCCTGCACACCACAATGAAGAGTAGCCCCTGTGCACCGCAACTAAAGCCCACGTGCAGCAACGAAGATCCAACGCAGCAAAAAAAAAAAAAAAAAAGTAAATAGTTTACCATGCAAGGAAGGAAGAAGGACATTCTAGGAAGAGCAAATCACAGAGGAATGAGTAAGCAAGCATTGCTTGTTTTGGAATGGCCAGGTGAGAATGGAGTATGGAGTTTGTAGAGAAAGCTTAATGTTACAAAATTTTGGGGTGAGGGCGGGTGTGGGCTAGATTATGAAAGGCCACACGTGTCATTCCAAAGACTTTGTGTTTTAGGGACTTCCTTGGTGGTCCAGCAGTTAATAGTCTGTGCTCCAGTGCAGGGGGCCTGGGTTCCATCCCTGGTCAGGGAACTAGATCCTGCATGCCACAACTTAAAAAAAAAAAAAAACAACCCACACGCTGCAATGAAGATCCTGCACGCAGCAACTAAGACCTGGTGCAGCCAAATGAATAACTAAATAACTATTTAAAACAAAAAACAAACGAAAGAATTTGGGTTTTAAAGGCTGCTTGAAGGTATTTTTTGTTTTTTGGTTTGTTTGGACAGTTTTTAGTTGTACCTTTAGGAAGGGTTTTGAAAAGAAGAAAGATCATCAGACTTGAGAATATTTAAATATGTTAAGTCGGTAAGTTTGAAATTATGAAAATATACGGGGAAGTGGAAATATGCAAGCTTTCATTGGATTGTATTTTGAAACTTTTATAGAAAATTTCAATATACAAGATAGAACTCTAATATATTGATAATACCTATCACCTAAACAATTAATGGTATTCAAATACAAGACTTCTGATACACTGTAGATCTTGCCATAAAATCTTAGCATCATCAAATTTTAGAGTTAGAAAGAACTTAGATATTTAGTCACTTTATAGTTTTAAGGAATGGAGGGCTAGTCATTTTTTTTTCTTTTATTGTGTTTCCCTGATATTTTTTTAACATCTTTATTGGAGTATAATTGCTTTACAATGGTGTGTTAGTTTCTGCTTTATAACAAAGTGAATCAGTCATACATATACACATGTTCCCATATCTCTTCCCTCTTGCGACTTCCTCCCTCTCACCCTCCCTATCCCACCCCTCTAGGTGGTCACAAAGCACCGACCTGATCTCCCTGTGCTATGCGGCTGCTTCCCACTAGCTGTCTGTTCTATGTTTGATAGTGTATATATGTCCATGCCACTCTCTCACTTTGTCACAGCCTACCCTTGCCCCTCCCCACATCCTCAAGTCCATTCTCTAGTAGGTCTGCGTCTCCATTCCCGTCTTACCCCTAGGTTCTTCATGACCTTTTTTTCCCCTTAGATTCCATATATATGTGTTAGCATATGGTATTTGTTTTTCTCTTTCTGACTTACTTCACTCTGTATGACA
>NC_041214.2:31978046-31978352 GCF_002837175.3 Physeter macrocephalus
TTGTGTTTCCATACAAATTGTAAAATTTTTTGTTCTAGTTCTGTGAAAATGCCATTGGTAATTTGATAGGGATTGCATTGAATCTGTAGATTGCTTTGGGTAGTAGAGTCATTTTTACAATGTTGATTCTTCCAATCCAAGAACATGGTATATCTTTCCCATCTATTTGTATCATCTTTAATACCTTTCATCAATGTCTTATAATTTTCTGCATACAGGTCTTTTGTCTCCTTAGGTAGGTTTATTCCTAGATATTTTATTCTTTTGGTTGCAATGGTAAATGGGAGTGTTTTCTTAATTTCACTT
>NC_041214.2:31985770-32016168 GCF_002837175.3 Physeter macrocephalus
AGATTGCTTTTGCTATTTGGGGTCTTTTGTGTTTCCATACAAATTGTGAAATTTTTTTTTCTAGTTCTGTAAAAAATGCTAGTGGTAGTTTGATAGGGATTGCATTGAATCTGTAGATTGCTTTGGGTAGTAGAGTCATTTTCACAATGTTGATTCTTCCAATCCAAGAACATGGTATATTTCTCCACCTATTTGTATCATCTTTAATTTCTTTCATCAGTGTCTTATAGTTTTCTGCATACAAGTTTTTTGTCTCCTTAGGTAGGTTTATTCCTAGATATTTTATTCTTTTTGTTGCAATGGTAAATGGGAGTGTTTTCTTAATTTCACTCTCAGATTTTTCATCATTAGTGTATAAGAATGCCAGAGATTTCTGTGCATTAATTTTGTATCCTGCTACTTTGCCAAATTCATTGATTAGCTCTAGTAGTTTTCTGGTAGCATCCTTAGGATTCTCTATGTATAATATCATGTCATCTGCAAATAGTGACAGCTTTACTTCTTCTTTTCCTATTTGGATTCCTTTTATTTCTTTTTCTTCTCTGATTGCTGTGGCTAGTACTTCCAAAACTATGTTGAATAAGAGTGGTGAGAGTGGGCAACCTTGTCTTGTTCCTGATCTTAGTGGAAATGGTTTCAGTTTTTCACCATTGAGAACAATGCTGGCTGTGGGTTTGTCATATATGGCCTTTATTATGTTGAGGAAAGTTCCCTCTATGCCTACTTTCTGCAGGGTTTTTATCATAAATGGGTGTTGAATTTTGTCAAAAGCTTTCTCTGCATCTATTGAGATGATCATATAGTTGTTCTTCTTCAGTTTGTTATATGGTGTATCAAGTTGTTTGATTTGTGTATATTGAAGAATCCTTGCATTCCTGGGATAAACCCCACTTGATCATGGTGTATGATCCTTTTAATGTGCTGTTGGATTCTGTTTGCTAGTATTTTGTTGAGGATTTTTGCATCTATGTTCATCAGTGATATTGGCCTGTAGTTTTCTTTCTTTGTGTCGTCTTTGTCTGGTTTTGGTATCAGGGTGATGGTGGCCTCATAGAATGAGTTTGGGAGTGTTCCTCCCTCTGCTATATTTTGGAAGAGTTTGAGAAGGATAGGTGTTAGCTCTTCTCTAAATGTTTGATAGAATTCGCCTGTGAAGCCATCTGGTCCTGGGCTTTTGTTTGTTGGAAGATTTTTAATCACAGTTTCAATTTCAGTGCTTGTGGGGCTAGTCATTTATAAGGTACATCATCAGTATTACATTTTTTTTTTTTTACTCATATTCATCCGATTTGGACAGTTAAAATTACTAATTGTAGTGGATGCTATGTATACACTACCCAAATCCCGATTTCAGGACTGAAGAACTTCATTTTCTTAGTTACTGGGAGTGTTGCTGGGGTTGTCACACTTCCCTGGGAATTGCTGTTGGCTGAAGAGAGCCACTCACCCAAGCTCACATCCCCTTCCTTGGAGTAGCCTGCATTCAAAGACTAGTCCATTAAAGACCTGGCTCCCATGTCCCACCATAGGACAACCTTGGAGAGCCGTCCCAGCTTCAGAGCTCCCTGTGGGGTCATCTGAGGCCTTTAATGTGATACATCCCAGGCTGATTTGTTCTTCTGCCCCTTCCTTCCTCACCTGATAAACTTTCAGCACGCTGACCTCTCTCCCAAGAGTTTCACTGCCTAGGAACCTGACTTCCAACAGTGATAAACTTTAAAACTTCTTTGACTTGTAACAGATATGTAAAGTTTAAAGCAGCGGTCCCCAACCCTTTTGGCACCAGGGACCGGCTTCATGGAGGACAGTTTTTCCACGGTTGGGGGCAGGGGGGAATGGTTCAGATGGTAATGCGAGTGATGGGGAGCAGCAGATGAAGCTTCGCTCGCTTGCTGATCACCTCTTGCTGTGTGGCCAGGTTCCTAGCAGGCTGCGAACCCCTGCTTTAAAGGATTTAACATCTACCAGTTTTTCATGTTTATGAGAAATATTCAGGTAAATATTGAAAGAGTCACATAATAATATAATGAAAGAAAATGATCAATTTGTATAGTGCCAAACATACAGAAAAAAATCCTATTAGAAAGAACACGTTTTGTTATGGAACAAAAAGGAACCTTCTCAAACATTTTGAACAAATATCTTGGCATTTAATTGACCTCCCCCCCCAATCATTCATTACTAGTGTTTCTGCAGTCTCATTTTTATCACCTTTTGTAAATTAAAGGCCGCACCCTGCCCGCCCCCTTTTGAGATCAGGCTCACACGTTTTTATTGATTTTTTTTTTTGTTTTTTGGCCTTGCCGTGCAGCATCTTAGTTCCCTGACCAGGAATTGAACCCATGCCCCCTGCAGTGGAAGCATGGAGTCTTAACCACTGGACCACCAGGGAAGTCCCTTTATTGACTTTTCTTGAGAAAATTTAAAATCTGGACAAAGATTTTTTTTCTTTTTTGGTCATACTGTAGAAAATGGAAACATATGACGTATATTTGAAACAAATTGAGTCAGATTGAGTCTATAAAAAAAAAGTCTTGCCTTTATGGTGCAGGAGAGATTTGCATAGCAGAAGAATCCAAGACTGCGTTTCTGAACAAAATATTTGAAGTTTTTATGTCTGCAACATTTGAGAGTGCCTTTCCAAGACCAAGTGTACCACTTGTCAACATTCAATGAAATGTTTTGTCATTGCTTAAGTTACTGTCCTCTCTTGGATTCAGGAGTTTCACAGCAATGTGATTTGGCTGGCCACAAAATTCTTTTTGCTGCTAATAAAGCTTTTTTTTTTTCCCTCCCTCTTCTTTTTCTGTATTTCTTTCTGTCTGTGTGACTGTCTGTATTTAGGTGGTCAGTACAGTTATTTAGGCCATTTGGAAAGGAATGGCTGATGAAAAGTACGTTATCTTATTCAGTAGTGATTGCTGAGGAAATCGGCTTTAGAATCAGTAACATAAGTGAACCTAGAAAACTTCTTATTTAAGAATTCTACTTTTTTGAGTATTTTAAGATAACCAGTTAGTATTATTTTTTTTAAAGTTCCTTTACTTTAGTAATGATTTTAAGAAAATCTCATTGAATATAATTATTCTATTTTAGCAAGTGAAATTTTTCATTTTTATTCTTTTCCTCCTTTTGCCTTAGAGTTTTAATATAAGTATCTGGTAACCTTTAATTTTGCTAATCAGTTTTGATGTGGGTCCATTTGTTGGGAAGCAAATTTAAGCTGTGATGGAAAGCATATTTTATTGAGTTAGTATGTAGAAATGTATCTTTTATGATATCCCTTCTGTTTCATGTTGCTTACATTATCAGTAAAAGAAAACTGCTTTCTCTCTTTTGTAGGATACCACATATTTTACAGCTGTGGAGTTCTATACTGTTTTTTTTCTCTTTCCAGATACTTTTCCATATATACCATATATCTAAGTATCATAAGATTTATTTCTTAACACTTTTTTTTTTTTTTTTTTTTTTTTTTTTTGGTGGTATGCGGGCCTCCCGCTGTTGTGGCCTCTCCTGTTGGGGAGCACAGGCTCCGGACGCGCAGGCTCAGCGGCCATGGCTCACGGGCCCAGCCACTCCGCGGCATGTGGGATCCTCCCAGACCGGGGCGCGAACCCGGTTCCCCTGCATCGTCAGGCGGACGCGCAACCACTGCGCCACCAGGGAAGCCCCATAAGATTTATTTCTTTTTGTGAATTCCTTGACTGTTTAATACTCTAGTTTCCAAGAATGCTTCTTGGAGAAATGGTATGATGGTTTTAATTATTAACCGTGACCTGCCTGTGTGCATTTTTTGCTTTCTGATAGTGGTGTCAGGATTTGTTTATGTGAGACTTGGCTAATTTTCCCTGATCCTGAAGTGTCATCTCATCAACAACAAATAAGACTTATATAAAATTACTTGCATTATCTGAGGTTTTTGATTAGGCATTCCTTGTTGCTGTAATAGAAGCATTACCAGGAGAAGGAATTCTGGACAGGGAGTGGTGGTAAATACAGAATGTTTTGATTCTGATAAATGCTCTTTTTGTGCCTGTTAGAATTATATAATGCTTTTTTTGGTCAAATGACAAAATTAAGCCATTGAGATAGTTTAATTCCTTAAACCATTTTCCACTTTTTTTCAGTTTTCATTTTACTGAAATTATTTTCATTGGGATCATTTCTTTTCCATGTAAGCTTTAGAATGAGGAATTGATTTTGTAGTCTCTCTCTTGTTCACATCTAATTTGTCCCTGTCAGATTTTAACCTATTGTAGCTTTTGTAGGTTTTATTTTATGATCATTATTATTGCCAGGTCCAGTGTTCACAAGATCGTTTTTTAGTCATTCACTAAGTTTTGCTAAGCATTTTAGCCATTATTGGTTTTATTTTTTCTTGTGTCCTCTCTCCGCACCTCTTAAACTTAATTTCCCCCAGTCATCTGGTCATAATATTAGTGGGGTTAAACACCATCACTGTAAAAAGGAGAATAAAAGATCTTGTTTCAGAAGCAGTTAAGGCATAATTTACTTGGTAGTCTGCATGTCAGCATAACACTTATAGTATGGTCCAATGAATGAATTACCAGTGGCTTTGTTCGAAGTTGGAATCAGTTATGTATTTAGAAGAGTTTGCCAAGACTAATCGTATCTTTGTTTGCTTATACTAAGGAGTTGTGCCTATCCCTTGTATGGAGAAAGGGGCAAGCTGATTTGAGACCTACTTTTAGTTTGCTTATTTATTTTGGTGCTGTGAGTCTCTCTTTCAAACTTAGGCTGCTTTGTAATTCTTGATGGCTGTCAGTGATTCTTCTCAGGGGTAAGGATAAAGTGCGTGGCAACCAGTCCAAGTGCTACCTTTGGTGTATTAATACTGTAAAGTAGTGATTTGAATGTCTATGTTAAATCTGTTTAATAGAAGGAACGGTTTATGGCTAAAAAGTATGTTTACTGAGAATATAACTTTTGAAATGTTTTTTTTTGATGCCAGAATTAAAGCCCTATAAAAGGGCTTTAAGATTTTTTTCCCTTAAGTTAAACCTAAATTTGGTTTAAAATTTATTTAAATAATTGATTTTGTTAGGTGTGATAATGGCATTGCGATTACATAAGAAAATGTACTTTGTAGTGATATATACTGATGAATTTAGAGGTTTGCTGGGATTTGCTTTGAAATACTTAAGAACAAAAGGTGGGTAGATGAAGCAAATGTGGCATAATCTAGATAATTATTGAATCTGGTATACATAGGTATATGAAGATTAATTATACTACTTTCTGACTTTGTGAAACTACTATAATAAAAAGTTGCACCAAGTTGAGTATTAAAAAAATCTGATATTAAATATCTTAGCAAATTTCTTGCCAATAGTTATGTATTCCCAGAAATTCCCAGAATGACTGTTGTGGTAATCTAAAATGAAATTTTAGTCTCAAATTATAATTGGGTGATTTGGGGATGGGAAAAGTGAAGGAGAGTGAGAATAAAAAAGGAATTAGTAACTTCTATTAAAGTGAAAAGTAAAAATAAAATTTAGACTTTAGTATTTTTAGGGTCAGTATAGCATCATTTAGTATTATTTAAACAGGGCACATAATATCAAATTCATTTAGTTACAAGACAACTTGTATTAATATTATGTAAAGAAAGATAATTCCTGTGATATATTGCAGATTAAGGATTCAAGGCAGTGCAGTGAGAAAACTTTTTGTCATGAACTATAAATTTTTAAGGTCTGAATATAATGTTCAAAATGTTCAAATCTCTAGAGTTCATTTTAAAAAAGGAAAAAAAATCAGATGCTAGTGAACCAGCTCATTAGTTTGAAAACTGGTAAATAAAGAGCAAGAAGCAAGTATTGATTCTGATTTACCTTACCTATATATAAGCTAAACCACCATGTGTTTTGAGCAAGTCTTTTTGTACTTGAGTGTGAAACTATAGGGAACATGATGTAAGCTAAAGCAAATTAAACCTTTCCCCAAATACTACCCAGTGTTTATAGTATAGTCTGCCAGTAAGTGATGCACTTGCGCTTGACTAAGGTTGCCCGTCCATTTTACTTTCTAGTATAAGATGTATATTTACAATTTTACAAGTGTTATCTGACATTTCTTAATTTTGCAGGGAGGAGTTTCCTTAGGGACATGTAGTAAGTATATGGCTAACACTTATCCCAGCTCTAAGAAGCCTCTGAACTTTTTCTTTGTTCCTGTATCACTGGAGCTGCCTTTGTTGTGAGGTGTAAAGAGAACCCTCTGGGAAGCTTTTGAGGGTTAGGATACTTTGCTGAGTGCATGAAACAAGTTTGCCTATAGGCATCTTTAATGATAGTTTCAAATATTTGTGTTGAGGAATGGGTAGGTAATATGAGGCTACATAGTGGAAGTTCTTAGGAACTCAGTGGTGGTGGAATTATGAATTAAGAATCAATAAGTGATAGTTTTTGTGTTTTCTAGCCTGTTTTCAGTTCTTAGTATTAGGCATAGTCTCCTAAAATCTCATAGAAGAATACAAAGATGTGAAGGGTGTAAGTCCTTTAAAGGTGTGTGGTACCTCCTGGGAGGTTTTGATTGACATGACTGGTGAAAAGAAAATCAGTGATGGAATGAAGGCCAGAAGAGGTAATCCTTACTTATCACTTAGCTCGTACAGTTTGCAGAGCATTAGGGCTTATAAAATGATGACATTCAAATTATGTCATTCTTCATTTATTAGTTACATTATTCCCATAAAGAGAAACTTCTCATCTGTGATTTGGTTATTCGGTGGTTTAGCTTATATATAGGTAAGGTAAATCAGAATAAATACTTCTTGCTCTTTATTTACCAGTTTTCAAACTAATGAGCTGGTTCACTAGCATCTGATTTTTTTTCTTTTTTAAAATGAACTCTAGAGATTTGAACATTTTAGATGTACTTTATATTCCATTGCATTTATGCATGCTCAGATTTTCTCATCTTTGGTCACTGGAAACCTCTTAGGTTTGCTCCTGAGTCCCTTTAATGTTATCCGGATCTTTGATAGTTTGCTTGCTTTCCGGCATAAGAAGGTAATCAAAACTCACATGTGAGTGCTAGGAAATATGTACTTTTAAGATATGAAAACATGAGTTGATACTGATAAATCCAACTGAAATTCAGGACTACAGGATTTTTTGCTTTTCACGTCTTATGACTTCTTTCCTCCTACTAAAAAAAATATCTAGATTCTCAAGGACATCAGCATTTACTTTATCCTACAATTAGACACTAACACTTTATAATAACTGTCAACACTACCACCAAAAAATGTAATTTCTGAAAACAAAACAAGGATGTAAGGTTAGAGTCAATTTTCTGTTTTAAAGTCATTTGAAGTAGTTAACTGAATAGTTATACCATCAGTTTGATAAGAAATTACAGTTTTGGTACATTTTACTTTTGATTTGTAGGAATTTCCTTTAAATTTTTTAGTTTTTTTTTTTTTTTTTTTTTTTTTTTGGTATGCGGGCCTCCCTCTGCTGCAGCCCCTCCCGTTGCGGGGCACATGTGGGATCGTCCCAGACCGGGGCGCGAACCCGGTTCCCCTGCATCGGCAGGCGGACGCGCAACCACTGCGCCACCAGGGAAGCCCCATAAATTTTTTAGTTTTCTTATATAATTATGTAAAATATTTACGTGGTTTAAAAGTTAGCATTACAGATTAAACCCAGAATAGTGTAGTGCTGTCCCTTTTCACTCTGTTCAGTCTCTCTTTCCCAGTAGATAACGTATTTCTTTTTAAACTGGGTTTATCCTTTTAAGCATGTACACATCTCTCTGCATGTATTAATATCCCCTACAGCCTTCCTTAGATTAAGTCAAGGGTACTTGAAGGGATTACTGTATTGGGTAGAAAGAAGGTTGGACTCTGTAACTACTGGGGCCTTGTCTTAAGGCGTTTTTATTTATTTTTTTTTAGAGTTGTACAAGCATCACCACAATATGATGTTAGAACGTCTTAATCACGCCCAAAAGATCCATTGTGCCCATTTACAATTAACCCCTGCTTCTGCCCCCAGATCTAGGCAATCACTATTTCTGCTTTTCTGTCATTTTTAGACATTTTATATAAATGGGATAATACAATAATGTACTCTTTTGCATCTGGCTTTTCACTTAACACAGTGTTTTCTGCACTTCATCATGATTTGGCATGTACCAATAGTTCTTTTAATTGCTGAGCAGTATTCTTTTGTATGAATATACTACATTTTGTTTATTCACTAGTTGATGGACATTTGGATTATTTTTGTCTATTATGAATAATGCTGCTATGCATATTCACAAACATCTCTTTATATGGATGTATATTTTCATTTGTCTTCGAGTAGGCTCCTAGGAGTGGAGTTGCTGGTTTGTATGGTAAATGTATGTTTAACTTTTTAAAAAAATAAATTTATTTATTTTATTTATTTATTTTTGGCTGTATTGGGTCTTTGTTGCTGTGCGTGGGCTTTCTGTGGTTGTGGCGAATGGGGGCTTCTCTTTGTTGCGATCCATGGGCTTCTCATTGCGGTGGCATCTCTTGTCGTGGAGCATGGGGTCTAGGCGCACAGGCTTCAGTAGTTGTGGCACCCGGGCTCAGTAGTTGTGGCTCACGGGCTTAGTTGCTCTGTGGCATGTGGGATATTCCCGGACCAGGGCTTGAACCAGTGTCCCCTGCATTGGTAGGCGGATTCTTAACCAGTGCGCCACCAGGGAAGCCCTGTTTAACTTTTAAAGAAACTACCAAACTGTTTCCCAGTGTGATTTTCCATTTTCCATTCTCACCAGTAATATAGAAGGGTTCTGATTTCTCCACATTTTTGCCAACTCTTGGTATTATCCCTCATTTTGAGTTGATCCACACTAGTAGGTGTGTAGCAGTATGCCATAGTTTCACTTTCCTTAATAACTAATTATACTGGCATATTTTCATGTGCTTATTATATATTTTCTTTGGTGGAATGTTTATTCAAATCTTTTGTTCAATTTTTAAATTGAGTTGTCTATTTATTTGCATAAAGTTTTGTTTTTGTTTTGTTTTTTGTTTTGTTTTGTTTTTTTTTTTGCGGTATGTGGGCCTCTCACTGTTGTGGCCTCTCCTGTTGCGGAGCACAGGCTCCGGACGTGCAGGCTCAGCGGCCATGGCTCACGGGCCCAGCCGCTCCGTGGCATGTGGGATCCTCCCGGACCGGGGCATGAATCCGTGTCCCCTGCATTGGCAGGCGGACTACCAACCACTGCGCCACCAGGGAAGCCCGCATAAAGTGTTTTTAATGTATCATGTTGTAAGCCCTTTATCAGATATACAGTTTGCAAATATTTTTTCTCAGTCTATGGATTATCTTCTCATTTTCTTAATGGTGACTTTTGAAGCACAAGTTTTTTATTTTGTGAATATCCATTTTACAATTTTCTTTCCCTTTTGTGCATTTGATGATGCATCTAATACTGCCAAGCCCAAAGGCATGGTTTTTTCCTGCATTTTGCTTTGCTTCTGAATTTTAGCTCTTAGATTTATGTGTGTATGATCTACTTTTTAATATTTTTGTATATTGTATATGTTTATTTTTTGGCATTGGGATACCAAAGTGTCTCACAGTGTGTTGAAAATACTCTCTTTTCCCCTATTGAATTATTTGGACAATCTTGTCAAATAGATCAGTTGACCATAAATGTAATAAATTTCTTTCTGGACTCTGTTCTGTTCCATTGATTTATGTACCTATCCTTTTGCCATTACCATACTGTCTTGATTACTATGGTTATGGAAGATTGTAAAGTTAGTAGTATAAGTCCTCCAACTTTTTTGTTCTTTTTCAAAATTGTTTTGGCTGTCCCAGGTCCTTTGTGATTCCATAGGAATTTTGGAATCATTCTGTTAATTTCTTAAAAAAGAAAAAGCCACCTGGGATTCTCAAAGGGATTGTATTGAATTTATAGAACAACTTAGGGGAAAATTGCCATCTTGTATGAGGCCTGTCTAACCTGAGCTTGTGTAACCTCAGGCTAGTAAGAGCTGAGCCGTTTGTCCTCCCCAACTGGCCAGCTTCTGACAAGTCACTTCCAGTGATAATGCCTCCATGTTTATGCATTGTCTTCTGTACTAAGTGGAATGAGTCCCCTTCCATCACAGCAGCTTCCGGTTCTCACAGGGTAACACTGGATAGAGCTGGGTGGTAAGGGAGAACCTGGGTAGCCCTGGAGCAGAACACCACAGATTCCCACTGTCCTTACCTGAAATCCAGCAGTTTTTCAAACATAAATGCTTCTCAGATGGTTTTATGTCTTTGGTTATGAAAATGACTCTCTTTGTCAAAAATTTTCAGGTTTATAGTTGCTTTTAAGGGCGAGGGTTTGCTGATTTCACTAGCTATAACCAGAAGTACTTTCTGTCCCAGTCTTAAATTATGTAATGTATATGAGAAAACAGGTGCTGCTTTGAGTTAATTACTATTTGTCCTGAATTGGGAACCAATGAGCAGTTGCTTCTTTGGGGAGCTAGTTGTTTCCCCCTTTTTGATTCATATGTATAGATCATTTATAGTTTAGGAGTTACATCAAGTTGGGGGATCACTTTCACTTTTATACTATATTGCTATACTTTGGATACTTGTGGTTCATGACCATGGTCATTGTGTATTCTGTCAGAAGAATTTGAGCCCAGTATTATACTGTTTGGTTTTTTTTTTTTTTTAACTACATTTAAGCATTTTTTTTTCCATTGTCATTGTATTTTGATTTTCTATAAAAGAATTTAGTAATATTTCCTTTTTTAATAAATGAATATAGTTCTTTTCCATCATAACTATATTTTGGTCTTCTCTTAGTTTATGATTGGTATATACAATGAAATGGTTTGAAATTGTACTTTTTTCTGTGAAGATGCCATTGTACTGAATGATTAATGCCCTCAAATGATGTTTAATGGGGGCAGGGACTAACTCTCTCTTGCTCTTATCTTTTTCCCATGTCTAACACAAAATAAACAGTATGATTGTGCTCAGTATGTTGTGGCATTATCAACAGTTGGGTTAGGTTGAGGTCCCAAGGGTTTTAAGCCTAGTTTGTGCTTTTAGTGACTGATCACCACCTCTTTGTAGCCTTTGGAGAAGAGAATAAGAAAGTGGACCAGAACATACTGATTTGGGGGAGAAACGCAGACCGAGGGAAGATTCTGTTTGAGATAAAAGAATGGGGAATATGGCATGGAAGTGAAATGAGCTATTGAGTATTTTTCTGTTTCCTGTAGGATACATGTTTTGTTATCTGGTCTGGTGAGTTTAATCCATCTTAACTTTAATAGATTACTTATAATCTCAACTTCAATATATGAAATTATAAATTTATCTTACTAAAATCTTTGCTTTCCTCCTTTTTCCCTCTTAGGACATTTGCTACAAGATCCTATTGCACCCACCAACTCCACCTGCCAGCACTATGTCTGCAAAAGTTGTAAAGGCAAGAAAATGATGATGAAACCTTCATGTAGCTGGTGCAAAGACTATGAGCAGTTTGAGGAAAACAAGCAGTTAAGCATCCTAGTGAACTGCTACAAAAAACTATGTGAATATATAACACAGACTACATTGGCACGGGATATAATAGAAGCAGTCGACTGTTCTTCTGATATTTTGGCTTTGCTTAATGATGGATCATTGTTTTGTGAGGAGACGGAAAAACCCTCAGATTCATCCTTTACTTTGTGTTTGACACATTCCCCTTTACCTTCGACCTCAGAACCCACAACTGATCCTCAAGCTAGTTTATCTCCAGTATCTGAAAGCACCCTCAGCATTGCTATTGGCAGTTCTGTTATCAATGGTTTGCCTACTTATAATGGGCTTTCAATAGATAGATTTGGTATAAATATTCCTTCACCTGAACATTCAAATACAATTGATGTATGTAACACTGTTGACATAAAAACTGAGGATCTGTCTGACAGTTTGCCACCTGTCTGTGACACGGTAGCCACTGACTTATGCTCCACAGGCATTGATATTTGCAGTTTCAGTGAAGATATAAAACCTGGTGACTCTCTGTTACTGAGTGTTGAGGAAGTACTCCGCAGCTTAGAAACTGTTTCAAACACAGAAGTCTGTTGCCCTAATTTGCAGCCCAACTTGGAAGCCACTGTATCCAATGGACCTTTTCTGCAGCTTTCTTCCCAGTCTCTTAGCCATAATGTTTTTATGTCCACCAGTCCTGCACTTCATGGGTTATCATGTACAGCAGCAACTCCGAGGGTAGCAAAATTGAATAGAAAACGATCCAGATCAGAAAGCGACAGTGAGAAAGTTCAGCCACTTCCAATTTCTACCATTATCCGAGGCCCAACATTGGGGGCATCTGCTCCTGTGACAGTGAAACGGGAGAGCAAGATTTCTCTTCAACCTATAGCAACTGTTCCCAATGGAGGCACAACACCCAAAATCAGCAAAACTGTACTTTTATCTGCTAAAAGCATGAAAAAGAGTCATGAACATGGATCCAAGAAATCTCACTCTAAAACCAAGCCAGGTATTCTTAAAAAAGACAAAACAGTAAAGGAAAAGATTCCTAGTCATCATTTTATGCCAGGAAGTCCTACCAAGACTGTGTATAAAAAACCCCAGGAAAAGAAAGGGTGTAAATGTGGGCGTGCTACTCAAAATCCAAGTGTTCTTACATGCCGCGGCCAACGCTGCCCTTGCTACTCTAACCGCAAAGCCTGCTTAGATTGTATATGTCGTGGCTGCCAAAACTCCTATATGGCCAATGGGGAGAAGAAGCTGGAGGCATTTGCTGTGCCAGAAAAGGCCTTGGAGCAGACCAGGCTCACTTTGGGCATTAACGTGACTAGCATTGCTGTGCGCAATGCTAGTACCAGCACCAGTGTAATTAATGTCACAGGGTCCCCAGTAACAACGTTTTTAGCTGCCAGTACACATGATGATAAAAGTTTGGATGAAGCTATAGACATGAGATTCGACTGTTAAATCAGTGGGTCTTTAAACCTACCTCTGGTAGGGAAATAGCTACAGTTTTACGGCAGCTATGGTTTTGTTGGTTTAACTTGCCGGAGCTCCTGCATATAGATCACTTGTATCAAGTGTTTTCATTGCTAAGTTATATGTGTTAGTGTCGGGGAAATAGTTTGCAGATAATGGAGGAGTAACCCTACAACTATATGTCTTTAGTTCTTACAGAACCTCATAGTTTGAGAACAAATGCTGATGCAACTGATTTATACAAAACGAACTTTGGCAAGGAAAATAACATTAACCTCACTGTTTATGGTCATGCTTTGTGCATAATCAAAGTTTATGATTAAACGTAAGGAAGTGGTATCTAGTCAGTCCATAAAGATTGTGCTCATATTTTGTGAAAAAGTAGCCATTAGTTTGTTCAGGAGACTCAGTGCTGCCTTCAGATGCCATTGATGTTTCTCCTGTTGAAAAGCTGATGTGTCCAGCTCAACCTTTGTGCTGACATAATACCATTTCTGATCATGAAAATTGGCTACTGGTGTATGTAGCAGTTCTTAAATCAGCAGTATTATGAAAGAAAATTTGCCCCTCATTAGAATGTTGAAGAAATCTGTCTTTTAAAAGTAAACAAACTGAAATTCTGTCAGACTACAGATGTTTAGCTGTTTATGCCACAAAACTCTTCTGAGTTGATCCCCATTTTTAGTTAAGTTTGACTCATTTCTAGGGAAAAAACCAAATCCTTCCTTCACTTTGAGCAATGTTCTAATCAGATAAATGAAGTGGAGAAGAACAGTTCTATTCTGAAGGTAATTGAATTTAGACTATGGTATGTGACAGAATTTTTTTAAAAATTATTTAAATGTTTTATTTAGAAATTGGGATTTATTTAAAATAATTTTGGAATAATGCTCCAAAAGTTACTCAGATTTATGCATTATACCTATTGCCATTGGCCACTTCAAAGTGATTTTTGTTTCCTCTGTTTGCGACAGACTTTATTTTGAATATGCTTTTTTTCTTTCTTTCCTTTTTTTTTTTTTTTTTAGGGTGCTATTCGTTGTGGAGACTTCTTTATAGAGGCCTAATAAAAATGCCTTTTTATGAAGCCTGTGCATTTAGGTGGGTTTGAAGCTAGGAGGATATTCTTTAGAATACTCTTTTGCATGTAAAGCACAAACTATGTTTCAGTTTAAATGCACTTCTTCCCTGTAATTTTTATGGGGGAGATAAATGAGTCACAACATTCTGTTGAAGGGAAATCTAGTCAGTTGCTTGAAAGAGCACAGCCCAAATAAAACAAGGACTGACTAGGTTGTAAAGAAATGACCTTATGATTTAAAAGAAGTTGCTGCTTTGACAGTGCTTATTTAAAGAAAAATACTGCTGGAAAATTTTCAGTTTCTACTACGTTCACCATCTCTCCTGAGATCTGACATATGTTGAAGTTATGTTTTGATTTGGCACACAGCATGTTCAATGATGGTTACTCACCTAGTACAAGACATGGAGAAGAAACCTTTGGACACAGAGCAGATGACACCTTCTGTTTTGTAGTGTATCCTGGTGTCATTTTCTGTGAATGTGGTCAGGTAGAGTTGTTTTTGTTGTTGTTGGGTTTTTTTTTTTTTTTTTGTCTCTTTTGGTGGGTGGGGGTGGGCTAAAGCCATAGGAAGAAAAATGTGATGTATGTGTCCAGTATGTACTATTTTGTTTTTGTTTTGCGAGAAGAGTTGAACTATTTTTGATAACAAGAGTAAATGGTGGAAAATGCTTCTTAGTTGTCTTGTCTTTATTTGCTTTCCAAGTTTCGGAATTTTATTTAATTCCTCTAAGTGTTAGCAGTGTCTTATGAAACATGTATTTGCCTAAAGTTTGTAACAATTTTGTGTTGGACGCAGATGCCCTGCTATATAAACTTGTAAATCTGTTCTTTATTCACTAATGATCACTGCAAAATGACTAGAAATGAGATTGTACACATGGATGATTAGGATAAATTTTGCAAATCTCCCAAACTTTCCTAATATTATGATTTTAAAATTCCTTGAGTACTTTATTGCTTCCCGTTTGATAATCTTAGTTTTGTGTTTTTTGATGCATGGGAGGTTGGCAATATAGACAAAGTGAAAATCATTAGTATGTGAGGGCCTTGATTGTTATGTAATATTGCCAATGATGAATTTAGGTTTTTTTTAGCACAAGTTTCTCTTTTTTATGCTGGTATTCTCACTGCCACACTTTTGGAAACCTGTATTACACCTTAAATCTATCAATAAATGTTAGTTTTCTAATTCTACGTTGTAGAATACTGAGGAGTTTGGGATAGCACGCTCTCAATGGCCTGTATTATATGCATTTGGGGAAGAGTATTAATTACAGTGCCTTGATTTTTGCGTTTTTCTTTATACCGTGAGTTATTTTAGGAATGCTGACCAATGGCTAACAAGGGATGATTGAGAAATTATTACTGAAGTAACTGGATTTACTTCAACGGGATTTGAAACCACCAAAACAATAACAGCATTTAATATGACTCATCTTCACTTGTTCTTTTGAGTCCTTGTAATTACCATAAATGATCCAGTGATCTTTCACCTTAGGTGACAGAAGTTTTAGAGCTGACAGTTTTAGAGCTAATCTTTTTGATTAGTTTCCATAGGTCTACATCTCTAAGCAGAGGTGTAATACAGTTCTAGGATAAAGAATTCCTTCACTGTGTTCTTAGTTTTCTTAAAATAACTCGTTGGTGAACTTGCTGAAGAAAAGTAAAAGTTTAACAACCGATGAAAATTTCTTTTCCCATATCATAGGCAACAAATATAAAATGCTTTAGAAAATACTAAAAGTTCAAAGTATAGAATGGGAACCTAATGTGTGGATGGTATTTTAATTTTTCTCCCTCATTTTTAAAAAATTAAGTTTTAGGTATCCAAATAACAATTACACATTCTTTTAAAAGAATATACTATATATATATAAGGCTAAAGTCTCCTTTGATCCCTGTTAACTTCTCACTTCCAAACCCAAATTCCTATCCCCAGAGGCAATCAATCACTTTTCATTATGAGGTGTTATCCTTCCAGATCTTTCTTTATAAAGTTTTCCCAGGGGTTCGAAGAGTTATTCTCTTTGAAACTCAAGTTTGTTTATAATGCTACTCTTTCAAACATAAAAATGAATTGCAAGTGTGATTAAAACCAAAAGTGTGTAGTGATTATCTTAGTTCATATTTGACAACTTTATTTAGTTTTGCAAAAAGGGAAAAACAAAAACAAAAGTTAAATCATGCAGGCTTCTCCACCCAAACACACCGTAACATTTCCAAAAGTTGAGCAAATGACTTATCTCATTTGATCAATCTAGAGTTTTATAAACACTTTGAACAGTACACAATGACACAGATAAGATGCAGGGAAAATACACAGAATTTCATTAGCTTGATTACCTTGGCAATTAATGTTATGCTATGAAACTCATTTTTCATTGACTAGCATTAAGATCATAACCTCAATATAACTTTTATCAAGAGTCTTGGATATTGTAATAACTTGAAATTTCCAGTTGGGCAGTAATGATTATATTCTGCATGATCTTTACCAGAAAGTCAAATATATACTATCTTAGTTCCTCAGAATTCACATTTCTTACATTCAATACTAAGAAGGAAGTACAAAGAAACACATTCTTACGTCTGAAAATGTGATACTTTGGGTAACCTAAATTAAAAGCACTATCTTAAGTGGAATGATATTGTTAGCTGTACTTTTATAATAACTGTAGACTTCTGAAACCAATTATTGACCAAAGTGAAAGGAAGAGGACTTCAGTAAGTAGAAACAAGGTCAAGTACAGCCATGTAGTAAAAAAACCAGAATCAAATGTATATTGGAAAACTGAATTTTTGCTGAGTCTTAGAAATAGTTTAGATCATTATGGCTAATAAAACCTTTAAACCATATCTGGCTTCTAAAAAAATTTACCTTTTTAGTATTTTTATCTGAAAATTTAAAGTTGCTTTTGTTCCCTGGTAAAGGTTGGATGGGATAGACGGTAAATTTCATGTACCACATAAACACTTTTAATTCTGATAATTTACCAGTGTGTTTAGATTATTGTATGTAGTGTTTCCTAAAAATTTAGTCACTTTTAAGCTTTTATTTCTTCTTTGTGAACTATTAGAAACTAAGTTTTAATACTTTCTGTAATAGTTAAATGGAAGGTCAGTTAAGATCATGAAGGTAAAATAACAGGAAACTGGGAGGATACTGACAGGAAGGATTGCTAACTCTATTAATAATTATACTAGTTGATGGTGCATTTCCTAAATTCTCCTTTTCTCCACTTTTTGCCTACCACAGCCCAAGGTTTGATTATTTCAAAGTCTGGCCGTCACACCAGCAAGGGAACCAATGTGGGGTGGAAAGGAAGCTATTCTGACATTTAGGACTTGAGGTTAAAACAAAAAAAATCCAGGGGAAAACTTGATGACTTTGACAGAAGTGGATATTAAAAAGTTTCTTGGGGGTTTCTTTTATAGTGTCAGAAATTTCCATCCTTTTTAATAGTTTATTTTCAATTTTATCTTCAACAGTATTGCGGGGCTTGGCTGCATTGTGGCTTGCTGAAAAATGTATTCTGTGATGACCACGTCTACCACTATAGTAAACATGAAGTTGCTTTCCTTTATGGGTGGCATAACTGTTTTCTTCCATTTTTGTGATAAATACTGAAGTGGATGCAATATTTGAAATAGTTTCTTTTCAACATGAAGTTAAGGAATAATGTTTAGATTGAGGCCTTTACTGTTGGCCTAGTCTAATATTTAGTGATATGTCTAGTAAGAATTTTCATATATAATTATTTAAGTCTTCAAGTAGGTCTTCTGATATGAAGTATAGATGGGACATCAACTAATTTTTAGATTAATCACTCAATAATTCTCTACAAATGTTAGATGAGTTAAAAGGAAACTTTTTTCCCCCCAAGTATGAGTCATATTCTGTACTTGTCTTCAGTTAACAAATTTTTCTTCAGATTTTATATAAGATCCACAGTCAGGATGGGGAGGGATTATTTAGAGCTTGCCAGCAAGGTTGGAAGGCCCAGTGGTTACAATACCTGAGGATGTAAAGTGACTAGCAGTTTGGCAGGTCATTGTGAAATTAGATTAAACTAAGTTCAAGATCTTTGAACTCCAGTACACATACAATTAAAAGAAGTCTCTGAGATGTTTTGGCAGTGCTTTTATTACCAGGGCTAATTCAGTTCTGGAGGCCCTGACTGCTTTTTCAAGTTCCAGAATGTTTTGACTCAAGTTTTCTGCAAGTGAAGGTTTCTTCTGGGCTCCATAGGAGCCCTGATGGGCCTCAGGGATGCTGGACAACAGAGGCAACTCCTGCTTTTGTGCAGAGAACTGTGCTTGGCACTGTCCCCAAGAGATCCTTGGTACATTCAGGGGTGAAGAGTGCTGATTCACAGACGTTGGAAGGTGATGTATATCTTACTTGCTTCTGAGGAAAAGCTCTGTAAGAGGTTTGAGGCAAATTGGAGGAGTCTCCCAAACTGGGTGTGTGTATCCAGAGCTATTGCTCAAAAACGTTAGAAAATTCGTAGTGCTGCAGATAACGCACTTGCAGAAATCAAAGCCTTTAAAAAGCAATATGCAAACTACAGCATCTCTTCACAAGAAAAAAACATTTAAAATACACATCTCCCTTTCATGTAGACATTGGCAGCTATTCTTCATCCACTGATTGAAGCTTTCCACATTTCTCTGAAAGGCTTGAGGTCACTATTTTATTGCCTTTGTTTCCAATTTCAGAGGGAGAGGCAGGTTCCTCTGTTTCATAATCTTCAAAGGAGCTGAAAGAACAGCAAAAGTGAGTTACTGATTTTTTTAAAAAAAAGTTTTAATGTTTGGGTAGAAGTATAGCAAACTAGAGACAAGACCAGCTAGCGGAAATACCCCGAGTTGCTAAATGGTAGCTGTGAACAACTGAGCCACCCCGGAGGGGACAGTGCTGTGGAACAGAAAACACATTCTCCCTGTTACTTATGTTGAAAACGGGCCGAATCAAGCTTTCCCTAGAGACTTTGACGGGAATGAGAGCATTATGGATGAAGCTAGGTTAGGGAGGGTATGAGGTCTGGAAAGTATGAGTTTTACATGAATGCTTTCATTGAAGTGGCTTCCATGCAGAGTGGGGAACTTTCTCTCAAATACTTTTATAGCTTCCATGGCTTCCAAGAAGTACGTTGAAGATGTATATCTATGTGTACATAGAGCAGACTAAAGTCCACTCGTGTTTCCTTCCATTCTTTGCAGAACTCCACAGCATATTCCCTCTTTAGAGGTTACTTGTATTTCCTGAGTTCCATATCCTCCAGGCCACCCCTCCTGGCTATTCCAGGCAGGGATGACAAAATATTTTATATTGGAATGATGGCTGCTTCATCTGTGCAGAAATTTCTGGATATACAGTCCTTTTATTAAGAAAGGTATCAAGACTGCCTGGTGATGAAAAATATGCTGAGGCAGGAATACCTAGTAGGTGGCACCTATTCATAGAGAGTAGAGAATATTACATTTTTATTAAAAAGCTTATGTGATGTTTGGAAAACGTTGCCCTGAGTACCATTTATGATCCTGTCAGAAATTACTTACAACTGTCATTTTGCAAAAATATTCCATACTTATTTTCTGTTTCCACTCCTCCCCCGTCTCCTTGAGGCCTCAATAGTTATACGCCAGTTATGGCGTATGTTGAATAAGGAGGCAATAAGGAGAGTAAGTTTGCTTTAATGGAACTGAAGCAGGGTTGATGGTAGAGGCTCCATTTCTGGGGGGAAAAACTCTCAAAGAAAAGTTAATTCTAGAAATGCAGTGTCAGACACTGGCTGCTTATTTCCTGTCAGAATGGAAGGCATTTTCTTCCTCTTGGTAACCTAACTTGCTCTCTGTGAGCTCTCAATGCAGATCTGGGAATGAGTTAGAGAGTTAAGTCTGAACTGAGACTCATTCACAGTAACTATTTGAGCTCCTGTTGCTAAGCATGAGCCAAATGCTAGGGATACAATGGTGAAAAAGACCGACCAGCCCCTTCCTCACAAAGCTTGTAGCCTAATGGAGGCCATCTGGAATAGTGGCTAAGTGTTTTAGCCTTAGAGCATGGACTTTGGAAGTTGAGTTCTAATCTCAGGTCACTTAATGTTACTTTGGGCATGTAGCTTAACCCCCCTGCATCAGCCTCCTCGACTAATAGCAGTTCCTACCCCTTATAAGGGTTGAATAGAGGTTAGGTGAGAGGGTCTACACATCATAAACTCTTGGAAAATATCACATATTATTCTCGTGATGGAGAAGTGCTGGGGCTTACTGAAGGATGGTGACACCTCATCCTATACTGGGGGGCAGGGTCACAATTTTTTGTGTAATTTGTGAATAAAAAATCTTTTACAAAAGAGTATGTATTTTTCCCCACTGTAGCCTCATACAGAAATGGGATTTCCAGCAATGGATTTGATCCAATCTAGTACCTAAAAGTATTCCAATGCTTTGTGGGTTGGATGTAGTAGAATGTCACCTGCATTTCTTTTGTACTTTCAAGGCACCAAGATCCCTGCTCTTCTGCTAAATTCTCCCACCTCACTCAGGACAGTCAGGCTCCATACAGCCCCTTACCTCAGACTTGACTCTCACTAGCTTACATTCCTGGAAGACTGCTCCAGTGGGTTTCTGACTGGCCTTCTTTGCCTACAGTGTCTTATTTTCCAGTGCTGAATGAAGTAAATGTAGATCTCATACAAGGTGTAAGTCAGTACATGTTTATTTTTAATATAAAGGAGAAATCCACCTTTAAAAACATTCAGTAGAAAACAGTTGTTCTAAATTATCTTAATGTCCGATGATAGGGAAAATGGATGTGTTATTGCTTGAGAGAATACTCTGAAGCATTAAAAGTCATGTTTTTGAATACACTAGTAACATTCAGCATCAAAAAGAAATATACCAAAGTATAAATAATGGTTATCTCTGGATGACTGAACCGAGGATGATTTTAATCTCTTTATATTTTGCAATTTTTCTGCAGTAAGCCTATCTTTCTCTACTAATCAGATAAAGACTCTCAGAATGAAAAAGAAAATTGTGTTTAATCTAAGTTAATCAAATGTAAAGCTGTTGGTGAAACACCAGAATATCCTGTAAGAAAGTATTTTTGAGGTAATGTAAAAGACTTAACTAAAAATCTGAAGTAATCAAGTATTTGTCAGATTGGCAGAGAATCTTGTTTCTAATTATTACAGGCCGCAGTTTCTTAAGATAGCGACATAGAGGACCCTTTAGCCTGCTTTTCACAGTTTCTGTGGAGTTTTAAACTTTATTGCAGAAACCATAAGAATGTTAACTATAAATAAGTTTGGTGTCTGTCATAACCTGTTATCTTCATATAGGTGACACATAGTCATAGTCATTTAGTTGACTAGGTATATGTAACTGGTACCCTGTCTTTCTGGCTTCCCCTATGACCGTTCATTACTTTGATGCTAGATGGGATAATTCACAATGTTTGCAAACTCATACTTATGGAGACCCTTTACCCTCTTTCACCTCACTAAAATATGGAGTCATTACCAGATTACTTATTATTTTTTAATTACTAGGTTGCTTACTGAAGGCATTACATAAGTATGAGCCTTGAATCAGGAGGTACAGGCACTTGGCCCAGAGGTGACCTATGATGTTAGATGGTAAGGTAGGTAGAGAATTTCAAGTTGATTTTGGAGGGTCAAGTTGTCTGGGCTCCTGTGTTATCCTTGTAGTGAGGGTGGCTGCCAGATTACTGCTGCCTTCTGTGCCACTCAGTAAACATTTGCTGAGGATCTCCTACATCCCTAACAGTTTGCCAGGTGCTGGTATTACAAGATGAATAAAACAAGGTGCTCTGCCCTGAAGGAGCCCATGTTCCAGTGGAAACACAAATAGGTCCATTTTTCCCAGCATTTATATGCCAGACACTGTTAGATACGTTATATACATTATCTTTAATTCTCAGTACAGTCCTGTTATTCATGCAACAGATATTTACTGTTGCCAACTGTGTGCCATGTTCTGTGCCCTCGGAATGAAGGGAACAAGGTAGGCAGTGGAATGCTAATGTAATACCTGACTAAATTATAATTCAGAGAGGTTATGTAATGTGGCCAAGATCACAGAAGTGGTAGTAATAATAACCAGTTTATTGATTACATAGGCACTATGCCTAAGGGCATAATACATTATGTACATTGTCTTATTTAATCCGGAAACAGCGTGGTGTGGCAGGTGGTATCCTCATTGTATAGGGGATGCTGAGGCTTGCTCTAGTGATTGGTACAGCAAGGCTTTGAACTTAACTAAATTTGTCTAAATCCAAATTCTGTGGTTTTAACCATGATGTTATATTGTATCTCTTCTCCTTCAGGGAGTAGTAATAGCTGTTATTGTCAGGTATCTACAATGTGCCAGGTGTTTTTTTTTTTTTTTTTTTTTTTTTTTTTTTTTTTTGCGGTACGCGGGCTTCACTGTTGCGGCCTCTCCCGTTGTGGAGCACAGGCTCAGCGGCCATGGCTCATGGGCCCGGCCGCTCCGCGGCATGTGGGGTCTTCCCGGTCCGGGGCACGAACCCGTGTCCCCTGCAGCTCCGCGGCATGTGGGATCTTCCCGGACCGGGGCACGAACCTGCGTCCCCTGCATCAGCAGGCGGACTCTCAACCACTGCGCCACTAGGGAAGCCCCGTGCCAGGTGTTTATATGTATTATCTTTGATTCTCACAACCACCTTGGAAGGTGGTTACTGGTATCTTCTGAAACTGAGCCTCAGGAGTCAGATAACCTGCCCAGCTGGTGAGTGGGAGGTAGAACCAGATCTGTCTGGCTCCTAAGCTTATGCTCTTTCCATGGCACTACCATGCTTCCTCTCTTTCTAATATTTGATTCTGGTCATTTCTGTTTGGCAAACTCACCCTGATTTATTTGTAATTCCTCTTGAGATAAAGCCCTAGGTGATGTAGCCTTGGAATTCTGGGTCTGGCCTTGCTTTTGAACCATGTCAGTCAGTTATTAACAACTGTAATAAAGAGGCCTTTCTTTTCCTTTGTTGACATTCTAGTGCTCACCCTACAGGCCATGGCTGTTGTAAGGCTTCTCCTCTCCCCTTGAGATCTCATCACCCACATGTGCTCTGTGTAGGCCTTATCTTATCTCCCACAACATGAGAAGATGGGTGTCCAGCAGAAGCCTCTCATATGCACTGGTCAAATTTCACTACAGCTGGTCTCCGTATCTCCTCTCGTGACCCCTCACCTGTATTTCTGTCTGTATCCCTTTGCTTCCCCTCTCTGCCCTCCACACACACTGGCACCTTCTCTGAGCACTACCACAACTTGAGAAAAACTTTTGCTTGAGCCAGTTACCTATTCTCTTTAGTTGCCATCTATTTTCTCTTCTTTTTAGACTAATAAACTTCTAAGTGTTTAGACCTGCTATCTCTATTTTCTCCTTCCTCTAAAGCAGGTTACAAAACAATATGTAGTATAAAATTCCATTTCTGTAAAACAAATTACTTATCTATTTGCAAAGAAATGTCTAGAAGGATATACTCCTAAATGATAAGTCAGGCTATCTCTGGGTGGTAGATTTTAGGTGAAGATTTTTATCTTCATTTCTAACTGTTCTGCAGTGAATACGTATCACCTATGTGAGCACATAAAGGAGAAAAATAACTTCTTCCTGTTTATTAAAGTAGTACATGTTCATTATACAAACATTATAAATTATAGAATAGTATAACAAACCAAAATACTTGCAATCCCACAGCCCAGAGTTAACCACTGTTAATATTTTGGAGCCTTATCATTTAGCATGTTTATATAGATACACATTTTTAATATTGAGATTATATCACAATTTTGTAACCCTGATTTCTCCATGTTACATTTTTGTGCAACACAGTTTAAATGTCTGCAAAATATGACACATAGATACCATGACTTGTTGCTTAACTATTCTGTTATTGTGCATTTGTGTTGCTTTGAATTTTTAAATTTTATAATTACCTGTGACCAATGCCAACTGTTTGGATAGAACAGTTCTATCTAAATTTCTGATTACTTACAACAGATACCCAGAATTAGAACTGGGAGTCAAAGGGTATGAATTCAGGCTTTTGCAGCATATTGTCAAATTAATTTCCAGGGAGGTTGGGCCAATTTGCTTCTACCAGCAATATCTGTTACTACAATGTGCTGCTTCTATGAGAGAGCAGTTAAGACACTTTAATTGTACCTGCCTGTTTTTCCCTGCTTTGGCAGGGATCCTGTCTGTGTTCACCAATATCCAATAATGCTTAGTATACAGCAGGAATGCAAACATGTACTGAATTCATACCATCTCTTAAAAAATTCCTGCCAATTTAATAAGCTAAACTTTTTTGGGCGCTTTTTACAAATGTTTTATTTAAGTTTAATTTACATATCAGAATTCACTGATCTTAAGTGTTTAATGTGTTTTAGTAATTGTGCAATCATTACCACAATTCAATTGTAGAATACTTTCATCTCTCCATCTGCCTTTCCTCTCCCTGTGCTTGTTTGCATTCACTTTGTACTCTCAATCCTGGAACTAGGCAACCACTGATCTGTTTTCTGGGTCTATAATTTTGCCTTTTCTGGAAATTTCATATAAATGGAATCATATAATATGTAGTCTTTAGTGTCCGGCTTCTTTCATGTAGAATGGTATTTTTTAGATTCATCCGTGTTGTTGCATGTATTAGTAGTTCTTTCCTTTTATTTATTGAGGTATATTTGACATAGAATAAATTGCTCATATTTAAAGTGTGTAATTAATAAGTTTTGACTTTTGTATACACCTGTAAAAGCAACACCTCAAGATCATGTAAATATCAACCCCCCGCCGCCCCCCCCACGAAAGTTTCCTTATGCCCCTTTAGAATCACTTTTGCCCTCCCCAGCTAACCACTGATTTGGTTTCTGTCATTCTAGAATTTTTTAGAAAATTTTAAAAAATTGTGATATTTTCTTTTTTATTGAAATATAGTTGATTTGCAATACTGAGTACTTCAGGTTTACAGCAAAGTGATTCAGTTATACATATATATTCTTTTCCAGATTCTTGTTCACTATAGGTCACCAGAAGATACTGAATGGAGTTCCCTATACCACACAGTAAATCCTTGTTGGTCATCTACCCTACATACGGTAGTGTGTATCTGCTTATCCCAAACCCCCAATCCATCCTCCCCGCCCCTTTCCCTTTGGCAAGCCTGCCTTTTTTTTTTTTTTTTTTTTAATTTTGGCTGTGCCGTGTGGCATGCGGGATCTTAGTTCCCCAACCAGGGATTGAACCCGTGTCCCCTGCATTGGGAGCACAGAGTCTTAACCACTGGACTGCCAGGGAAGTCCCTAGGATGCATTTTCTAGAATTTTACATAAATGGAATCATACAAGACTCTTTTTGTCTAGCTTCTTTCACTTGGCTTGAGATTCATCAATGTTGTGTTTGTCAATGGTTCATTCCTTGTATTTTTTATTGCTGAAGAGCATTCCATTACATGGATATACTATATTTTGTTTATCAATTCACCAGTTTAGTGGATATTTGGATTATTTTCAGTTTTGGGCTACTAAGAATAATGCTGCTGTAAACATTCATGTACAAGTCTTGGGTAAACATTTCTCTTGGGAGTGGAACTGCTGATTCATGTGATAAATGTATGTTTAACTTTTTAAGAAACTGCCAAACATTTCTAAAGAGGCTACATAATTTTACATCTACATCAGTCCAATATATGAGGGTTCCAGCTTCTTCACATCATTGCCAACTGGTGATTTTAGATATTCTAGTGGCTGTGTAGTGTATCTCACTGTGGTTTCAATTTACATTTTCCTAATGTCTAATGATGTAAAGCATCTCTTCATACATCTATCTGCTGTTTGTACCTCTAGTTAAATATTTATTCAAATTTTTGTTCACTTAAAAAATTAGGTTTTTTTTTATTATTGAGCTGTAAGTTCTTTATATAATTCTGGAAAGAATCCTTTATCAGGATGTTTTAGAAATGTTTTCCCCCAGTGTGTCTTTTTCATTTTCTTAATGGTGTCTTTGAAGAGCAATAGTTTTTAATTTTGAAGGAAGTCCAATTTATCAATATTTTTATTGCTCTTGCCTAACCCAAGGTCACAAAGATTTTTCTCCTATGTTTTATTCTAGAAGCTTTAGGGTTTCAGCTCTTACATTTGAGATAATAATTAATATTAATAATTATAATAATTATTATTTTGGCACTCCATGCGGCTTGCAGGATCTCAGTTCCCCGACCAGGGATTGAACCCAGGCCATGGCAGTGAAAGCACCAAATCCTAACCACTAGACCACCAGGGAACTCGAGATAATTATATCTGTATATGGTGTGAGATATGGATTGAGGTTGTTGTTTTTGCATATGGACATCCAATTATTTCAGTGTCATTTCTGAAAAAACTACCCTTTCTCCTTTGGTTGAAAATTAATTGGCTGCATATATGAGGGTCTATTTCTAGAGTGTTTCATTGATTGTGTATACTTACCAATTCTACAATGCCGTGATGGTTGTTTGCTTTGTCGTAAGTTTTGAAATCAGGTAGCCTAAGTCCTTCAACTTTGTTCTTTTAAAAAAGTGTTCGGCTATTCTAGGTATTTTGCATTTCTATATAAATTTTAGGATCAGTTTGCCAATTTCTATAACAAAAGCCTGCAGGGATTTTGATAGGGAGTGGGTTAAATCTGTAGATCAATTTGGGGAGAACTGACATTTTAACAATACTGAGCTTTCTAATTCTATTTATTTGGGTCTTTAATTTCTCTCAGCACTGTTTTGCAGTTTTCAGAGTGCAAGTATTATAGTTCTTTTGTTATATTTATTGTATTTTTTCTTTTTGATGCTGTTGTGAATAGAATTCTTTATTTGAATTTCACTATTTGTTCATTGCTAGTATATGGAAATACAATTGATTTTTGTATACTGAGCTTGTATTCTGAGACCTTGCTAACTCATTTATTAGTTCTGGTAGATTTTACACAGATTTCTTTGTATTTTCTACTTAAAGGATATATAATCTAGGAATAGATTTACTTTTTTCTTTCCAATCTGAACACTTTAAATTTTTTTTTTCTGGTCTTACTGCACAGGATAGGACCCTCAGTTACAGTGTTGAGTAGAAATGGGGAGGGACAGAAACATCCTTGCCTTGTTCCTGATCTTAGTGGAAAGGCATTCATTTTTTCACTATACGTATGATGTTAATTATAGATGCCTTTTATCAGGTTAAGGAAGTTCCTTTTTATCCTTACTGGGGTAAGAGTTACTGTGAATGGATGTTGGATTTTGTCACATTCTTTTTTGTGTCTATGGAAATGATTATATGGTTTTTGTCCTTTATTATATGAATATGGTGTATTACATTAATAGATTTTCAGATGTTAAGACAGCCTTCCATTCCAGGGGTAAACCCCACTTAGAGTGTATAATCTTTTTTTATATGTTGCTGGATTTGATATTTTAAATATTTTGTGAAAAGTTTTATATTGATGTTCATGAGGGATATTGGTATGTAGTTTTCATTTCTTGTGATCTCTTTGTCTGGCTTTGGTATAAGGGTAATATTGGCTTTCTAAAATAAATTTAGAAGTGTTCCCTCCTACTGTTATTTTCTGAAAGTATTAATGAAAGATTGGTATTATTTTTTCCCTTAAATATTTGACAGAACTTGCCATTGGAACCATCTGGACCTGGACTTTTCTTTTCGGGAAAACGTAATAACTTATTTAGTATCTTGATATAGTCTATCCTGATTTTCCATTTCTTCTTGAGCCAGTTTTGGTAATTTGAGTTTTTTGAGGATTTTGTCCCATGTCATCTAAGATGTCAAATTTATTGGGATAAAGTTGTTCATAATATTCCTTTATAATTAAGTTCTATAGTGTCCATAGTGATGCAACCTCTTTCATCCTGATTTTAATTTATTCCTTTCTCTCTCTCTCTTTTGTTTTTTTCTAAAGCTTTATCTCTTTTAAAAATCTTTCCAAAGAACCAACTTTTGGTTTCATCAGTTCTTTCATATTGTTTTCCTATTTTCTATTTCATGGATTTCTACTCTGATCTTTATTATTTCCTTCTTTCTACTTATTTTGGGTCTATTTGGCTCTTCCCTCTTCTAGCTTCTTAAGATGGAAGCTTATATTATTGATGTTCAAACTTTCTGGGCCATAAATATTTCTCTAAGCACTGCTTTAATTGCACCTCATACATTTTCATATGTTCTTTTATTTTTATTCGTTTCAAGATAATATTAAATTTCCCTGCAGTGTCTTCTTTGACCCATGCGTCTTTAGAAGTGTGTTATTTAATTTCCAAACATTTTGGGGTTCCCAGATTTCCTTCTGTTATTGATTTGTAATTTTATTCTATAATGGTCAGAAAACATACTTGATTTGAATTTACTGAATCTTGTTTTATTCACCTAACAGATGGTCTTTCCTGAAGAAGTTCCATGTGCATTTGAGAAAAATGTGTATTTTGCTACTGTTTTGTGGAGTGTATATATTGATTAGATCAAATACATTGACTGTGTTGATCAAGTCTTCTGTATCCTTAGTGATTGTCTCTCGTTCTATCAGTTACTGTAAGAGGAGTGTTGAAATCTCCAGCTATAATTGTTGAATTATCTGGCAATTTTTGTTTCATGTATTTTGGGGCTTTGTTGTTAGGTACAGATAACACTTAAAATTGTTATATCTGGCTACTACGTTTTAACTGTTGGTGAAGTGGGAATTTTCATTGTTATTTCCTGGGTGAAATTTCTATCTTTTGATGTTGTAGAATTGGTTAATATTCATGTTCTTAACTATTGATTTTGAAGAATCCAATTTATGAAAGAGTATTCAACCCGATGTGTTTGCCTTTTGATTGTGATACAGAATTTGTCACTTTTAAAATATACTCAAATCTATAAATAATTTCCCTATAAATTTCTCCCATCACTTTTTTGCTTTTAAACTCTATTTGCATGCAGATATTAGCTTAATATGTACTTTTTTCACTCTACCACAGAGAGCCAACATTTTACTGACTAGACTTTTCTTGACACACAATCTTTATCATATACTGTATTGCTTTGCATAAATCTTCTGTTTTGGCATGGATTCTAAAATGAGTTTAATTACTATGGCTTTATAGTACACATCCCCTGTGCCCCACCATACCTTTGTTTCTTTTCAGAACTCACTGCAATTCTTTTGTATTTATTGTTCAGTATGAATTTTAGAATTAGCTGATCAAGTTCTACAACATATTTAGGGGGATTATATCAAATTAATAAATTAATTTTAATATGGGGAATGATCTTTATAACTTTTAGTGAAATTTTATATTTTCTTCACATATATTTTCGAGTCACTTTTTTTGTTGATATCACAAATAGGATTTTTTTCTATTATATTTTTAGCTGGTTGTTTCTGGGGCATGGGATTAATACCCTTTACCCATTAAGGAGGTGCTTAGTTTTATGATTTTTTCCAAACCAGAAAATATATTTTATCACATGCCTTCAAAGAATCAGTTTATATTTTGTTTCCTTTTTACTCCTTTCATCTGTTAATGACAGATTTTGTAAAGTTGAACCACTGTTGCAATCTTGGGATAAAACCCCCTTACTTATGATGTATTCTTTTATATATGTTGGTAGATTTGACAAATTAATCTTCTGTAGTTCAGTTTTAATATCTGTAAACTAGGTATAACAGCACCTACAAAATAGAGGTTTTATGAATTAAAATATTTAGACTAGTGTTTGGCACAGAATATGGGTATGTATGGAAAAGTTAATAGATTTATTTTTGTTTGAAATACAGTTGTTGAACTTCTTCCTTTCATGTACTTTATTTGGGTCTATTTTGTCATTCTTTTTCATGCATCGCCTAATTCATTTATTTCTGTCTACAGGTTACAAATTTTCCCCTGTCCATATCCCACAGATTTTAATAAATATAATGCTTTCATTGCCTGATTCTAAGAGAAACTGTAATTGGTATTTTGATCTTCTCTTTAGCTTAACAATCATTTTAAGATATATTTAATTTTTCAAAATTTTATTTTTAACTCTCCAGATATGTGCATTTTTGTTGTTAATTTCAGGTTACATTTTTAAGTAACAAATGTGGCCTATATGCTAGTAATTTTTAAAAAATGTTGCAGTTTCCTTCATGCCTTAATAAATAGGTACTTTATTTTGGTGGTTCCATGTGTATTTGTTGGGTACCAAGTATACTTTTGAGTACCTCTATGAAAGTTTACTAATTCTATATATATATATATATATATATATATTTTTTTTTTT
>NC_041214.2:32016233-32065328 GCF_002837175.3 Physeter macrocephalus
GGCCTCTCCTGTTGCGGAGCACAGGCTCCGGGCGCGCAGGCTCAGCTGCCATGGCTTACGGGCCCAGCTGCTCTGCGGCATGTGGGATCTTCCTGGACCGGGGCACAATCCCGTGTCCTCTGCGTCGGCAGGCGGACTCTCAACTACTACGCCACCAGGGAAGCCCTAATTCTATATTCTTTATGAATTTTTTAGCCTGTTTGATTTGTTGGTTTTTATATGACTATGGGATTGTCAGTTTTTCCTTGTATTTCTATCAGATTTGTTTTATGTATTGCATAAAGTTCGTAACTTATTTTCATGGCCAGCTGCTGAAATACTGGTAAGTTTCTTTTAAAGGTTTCAATTCTCTTTGTCTCATTAACATTGCTATACCTGATTTCCTCTTGTTTACTATTTATTTGACTGTTACCTCTGTGTTAGGTATGAATCTAAAAGAATAGTGTACAGGTGGATTTTTAATCCATTCTGAGTTTTGTGATTCATACTATATCTGGACTTACTTTGTCCATTTATTTTGTCTGTCTTTGTCTTTTTGTCTCCTTTCTTACTGTAGTGGACATCTGTTGTTCCTTTTTTGGGGCCATATTTTCAAAATTCCCAAATTTTCCTTGGGAATACACATGGTTTGGATGAACTTGACTCCTGTCCAAGCTAAGTTCTAGGCCTAACTCCTTCAGGAGCTGGTTCAGGGACTAGACCCAAACCAAGCCAATCAGAGCCAACACAAGTCCTGGGCTTTTGTTGGATCTTGTGGGAAAGGGATTTTCTCTTTTATTTGAACTTGAAGGTATCATCTTGCCACTGAAAAACTTGCTGAAGAGTGAAAGAATGAAAGGAAAGCATTATCTAAGAGATGAAAGAGATAAAGTCAAAGTCTCTAAAGTCAGTACTATCCCTAGACTTTTCAGTTCTATAAGCCAATAATTTCCTTTTTGCTAATGCTTTTCCCCCCTTATGCCAATTTGAGTTAAAGTCACTTCTCACTAAAAGAATACTGATAAACACATTGTCTTTTAGTAGATTGAGTTTTCTTTATACAACTATTTTTCCAGTTAATAGTCTACTGTCTTTTTCTAAAAATGATTAGAAAGTTTTCCATTTAATATTTATTCTTTTAGTGATTTTCCTTAAACTTTTTTTTTTAATTTTTGGCTGCGTTGGGTCTTAGTTGCTGTGTGCGGTCTTTCTTTAGTTGTGGTGAGCAGGGGCTACTCTTCGTTGCGGTGCGTGGGCTTCTTGTTGCGGTGGCTTCTCTTGTTGCGGAGCACGGGCTCTAGAGCGCAGGCTCAGTAGTTGTGGTGCATGGGCTTAATTGCTCCGTGGCATGTGGGCTCTTCCTGGACCAGGGCTCGAACCCGTGTCCCCTGCATTGGCAGGAAGATTCTTAACCACTGCACCACCAGGGAAGCCCCGTCTTTAAAATTTTTAACAGACATATATAAATAAATTTTAATTTATTTGCTTTATGTATTTTTGGCTGCGTTTGGTCTTTGTTGCTATGCGCGGGCTTTTCTCCAGTTGCAGAGAGCAGGGGCTACTCGTTGCGGTGCGCAGGCTTCTCATTGCGCTGGCTTCTCTTGTTACAGCGGAGCACGGGCTCTAGGCACGCAGGCTTCAGTAGCTGTGGCTCACGGGCTCTAGAGCACAGGCTCAGTAGTTGTGGCGCACGGACTTAGTTGCTCTGCGGCATGTGGGATCTCCCTGGACCAGGGCTCGAACCCGTGTCCCCTGCATTGGCAGGCGGATTCTTAACCACTGCGTCACCAGGGAAGCCCAACAGACATACTTTAACTCTAGTCATTGTTAAATATAAATTTATCAGTGTCTATATTCTTCACTGTAATAAAGATTCATACCATATTACCCTGACCTTCTTTTTTTTGCGGTACGCGGGCCTCTCACTGTTGTGGCCTCTCCCGTTGCGGAGCACAGGCTCCGGACGCGCAGGCTCAGCGGCCATGGCTCACGGGCCCAGCCACTCCGTGGCACATAGGATCCTCCCGGACCAGGGCACGAACCCGTGTCCCCTGCATCGGCAGGCGGACTCTCAACCACTGCGCCACCAGGGAAGCCCTACCCTGACCTTCTTTTACTCTCTCTGTTAACAGTATCTATAATCAATACTTCCCTAATTCTAAGGATAAATTTTACTAATTTTGTTGTTTCTTGTATCCCACTATTCCTCTAGGATATATTTACCTTCTTGCTGAAGAATACCCTTTAATATTTCTTTCAGAGATCATCTGTGGGTGGCAACCATTTTGCATCTTTGAATGTCTAAAAATGTCTTTATCTGGCCCTCACATTTAAATAAGGAACAGAATTCAAGGTTCAAAGTTTTTTTCTTTTCAGTATTTCAGTGAAATGCTCTATTTCTTTCTTTCTTTTTCTCTTTTTTTAAATTGGGGTATAGTTGTTTTACAATGTTGTGTTAGTTTCTACTGTATAGTGAAGTGGCGTTCCCTGTGCTATATAGCAGGTTCTTGTTATCTATTTTATACATATTAGTTAGTGTATCTGTTTCTTTTTGTGTTTAATTTGTGGGTAATCTTTTCTTTTCCTTCTCCGGTAGCTTTTCAGTTCTTCTTTATCCTTTATGTTCTGAAATTTCACTCTACTACAGGGATTGGGAAACTACAATCGGTGGGCCAGATCTGTCTCACCACCTGTTTTGGTACAGCCCATGAGCTAAGAATGGTTTTACATTTTTAAATTTGAAAACAAAATCAAAAGAAGAATATTTCATGATGTGAAAATGATCTGAAGTTAATATCTCAGTGTCTATTATTAAAATTTTATTGGAATGCAGCCACATTCATTTGCTTACATATTATGGCTACTTTCACACCACTGTGGCAGAGCTAAGTAATTGTGACAGAGACCTGCAAAGCCTAAAATATTTACTACCTGGCCAGAAAAAATTTGCTGATTCCTGTTTCTGTGTATATTTTTATTTGTTTAAACAGCTAAAATTCTGGGAATTATTTGGCTATTATTTCTACTGGTTTCTACAAGGATTTCTTACTTCTGTATCACAATCAATATTCCAAATCAAAAACTTTTCAGATGTGTCCATTCTATTATTTAGCCCAATGATTGTGTTTTTTCATTAAGATTTTTTTTCTTTTCATTTCCAGATACTGGAAAGATACTGGCCAGTCTTGCTTGACGAGTGTAATATTCTCTCTTATCTCTCTAAAAATAGTCAGACTTCCCTGGCGGTCCAGTGATTAAGACTCTGCGCTTCCACTGCAGGGGGCACGGGTTCGATCCCGGTTGAGGAACTAAGATCCCACATGCTGTGCGGTGCAGGAAAAAAAAAAAGTAAATATACCCATTTTGATGTCGTTCTGATTGTTGTAGTGAGTCTCCTTCCAGGGTTGAAAGTTCTTCCATTGATATTTGTCCACTTTACTATGTAGTAGAGAACAGACTGTTGCCTCTGCACTGGCTGCTTAGGAGAGAGCAATGTGGGGTTGCTAGTGTTTTAAATGGGAATAGGGGGATGGATGGGCCATGCTGCCCCAAGATCCCATACTCACTGCTTTTGTCTTTCCTTTATGGGTAGGATGGGATGTACAGGGTTCAACCTCCCTGGATGCTTCTTCTTCTGGTCTCCCTCTTGCTCTTGGTTTCAGTCAAATTAAGGTATGAATCATCTGTAAGTGCTGCTCCCTTTATCTGTGGCAATTATCTTCCTCATCTTCCTGCATAGAACCTAAGCTCTGGCTCCCTCTTCAGTCCGATTCCATCTGCTTTCCTTCTTTTAGTCCCCTGAAAGTTTCTCCTATTACTTCAAGTGGTGCTCTGTATTTCTTATTTTTATATCGTATGAGAGACTGAAAACTACAGGATGCTTTGTTTACCTCCTTGAAATGAGAAGCTAGTCTGTATTACTGTTACTTTTTAGAAGCCCACTGAAGTTTTGTTTGTGGCCTAATATGTATTTTGTAAATGGTCTCTGGACAATAAACCACAAAGGTATCCATTTTCAGGGAATATTTTATTATGGCTGCAAATAACAGGTTTCAATTTCTCCTTTTTTTTCCTTTTGGAGTTTCTGCTTCAAGAATCTATCTGATGTTATCAGGACAGCTTTTTTGGGGTGTTTAGTCTTTTCTAATTCAACTTTTGTTTTCATTCTATAATTGAATACTTTTCTTTTAATTAGTGAGTTCCATTTATATTCACTGACTTAAAAGTATTTGTTTTAGTTCTGTCATCTTTATGCTGCGTGGTCTGTGTTTTTCTTTTTTGTGTGTGTACATGTTTTCTGATTGAATTAGAATATTTAAAGTCTGGCTTTGGTTTTTCAAGTGTTTATTTTAATTAATAGCCTTAAACCCTCAACTTGACTTATCAGCTTTAGAGGGTAGCTGTTGAGGCCCTGCTAATGAAACTTACACATATATTTCTTCCACCTCTCTACATCCCACTTTTAGTTATATTATTTTTTCCGGAATATTATGTTCTGCCTCTATCCTTTTATATTTAACTGGATTGAACACTCACTATTATTTCTTTTCCACCATGGCCACTCCATTTCTAGGCTCTCTATTTTGGTTCATCTCTTGGTTTTATGATTATGTCCTTTTTAAAGAAGAGCTCATGGGTGCTTTATTCCTTTCAGTTTTTGTATGTTTGAAAGTATCCATTTGTGTTTTCATGTTTGAATGCCATCTTGGGTTAGTATAAAATTTTAGGATATAGAATTTCTTTCTCCGAGAAAGTTATAAATATTATTTTATGATTTTCTAGTATTCATTTTTACTGTGGAGGTACCTGAGGCAAGGCTGATTTTTTTTTTCCCCTCTTGTCTGGTGACTTGCATTTTTTAAAAATGGAAAAAGCCCCTAAAGTAAACTTTTATTTATCTTTGAATTCTGTTAAATTCACCACACATCTATGGGGCCAGTCATCATCAGTATTTCCTGGATATGGTGTGACTTCTGACCTTTCAGATTCAGGTCTTCTTTTATTTCAAAAAAGCTCTTCTGTTATCTTTGAGTATTTTTTTCTTTTTCATTTGCTCCACTGTCTAGTATGTTTAAGTTAGATCCCTTTTGTTTTCCTTATATATACCTAATTTTCTGATAACTTTATTTTGTTCCTTTCTGTTCAGTTTTACTTGATCTTTCAAAGCCTTCTTTCACATCTCTATTTTTTCTTTGCTAGTTAAGAATTATACATCCACAAAATGATTTTTAGTGGTTACATGGGATTGCACTGTGTATATGTAGGATAATTTTATTAATCTTCTTATTAAATACGTAGATTGTCTCCAGTTTTCAGTATTATAACATTTACACATCTTAACAGTAGTGATATTGCTTCATAGGATCAGTACACTTACCCCAATTCCTACTAATGAAGCTCCCTGCCAAAAAACTAAATCATGCCTGTGAATCAACTTGCCTGTCTGTCTTTTCTGATGCACTCAGACTTAAGATAATCAATGAATGATGAATGATTTTAAGGGTTTCCTCTGGGTCTTTGACATAAAAATGAGGTCCCAGTTTTGTGGCTAAGCATATTAAGGAAATCTCTAGATTAAAGAAGGTGGTTTGGTGATGGCTTCTTCAGTATTCTCAAAAAAGATACTCAAGACTTAATGGTAGGGGTAAAATGGTACAATCTCTATAGAGGACTATTTTACATTATCTCCTGAGCTGGGTATTTTCTGTTTATCCCTCTAGATCTACTCTTCCCCTAGCTCTGTGCCCCAGGAGGCTGACCCAAATGGACCACACCATTGGGCTCTCTTGTCTTCTGGTTTCTGGTTGGAAGCGCGTGCAGGATACTGAAGGATATGAGAATGAAACGGGATATTCTAGCAGCCGTCCCTCAGCTGGGTTGCCACAGGTTGGCTAAATCCCATTACTGAAGGTCACAAGTTCTGTCAGGTGACCCTCTCCATATAGCTTTTCTCTTTGGGTTCTGATGATGGTTTCACCTCCTTGTCCTTTTAGGCCTAGGGATGAAATGCTCCCACCATAGCTAGTTCTGGGTGTCTGCATCATTTCTTGTTGGTTTCTCTAAAATCCTCCTATGTCTTTGCAAGTTTTCTATCTGTTTGCTACACACTAGAAATTTATCCCACATATGTATAAAATGACACATATAAGATTATTCACTGCAACATTATATCTCTAATATTTCACTATTTTCACTATAATGTTTGTGAACAGAGGAATGTAAAATAATGGTATAACTATATAGTGGAATATTATGCAGTTATAAAAAACTTAGCACATTCATTAAATATATTTATGGAATAATCTCCAATTTATTGATTTGTTTTTTCTCCAACCTTCAGTTATTCTTTTATTAATTTTTTTCATACACCTCAGGGCCCCCCAAATATTTGTGATGCCTCATTTATACCTCAATGATCATAAAATACAAGTATCTGGTTCACCATGCTGCTCTCCCAATCTTTGTTGTTATCGTTTTTAGCTTTATTGAAGTTTGATACAAAAAACTGTACACATTTAGTGAATACATCTTGATGATTTTGGATATATGCATATATCTGTGATATCATCACCACAACCAAGGCACTAAACATATCCATTACCTCCAAACATTTCCTTGTGTTCTTTTTTTTTCTTTTGTAGGAACACTTAACATGAGATCTATCTTCTTAACATATTTTAAAGTGCACAATACCATATTTAACTATAGATACTATGTTGTACAGCAGATCTCCAGAACTTATTCATCTTGTATAACAGAAACATCATAAAAGTGTGGAAAAATCAGGGAACTAAATAATGAGTATGCTACCATATGTGTAAGAGGAAGAAAGAAATAAAAGAATGTATATGTGTATTTGCTTTTATACATATACACATATGTATGTATTATGTATGTGTGTGTGTGTGTGTGTGTGTGTGTGTGTATGAGAGAGAGAGTGTGAGAACGTGTGGGAGGGAGTGGGGATGGAGTGTCTTTGGAAGGGTACACAGAAAATGGTAACAGTGGTTACTTCTGGGGACAGCTGGGTAGCAGGAAACTTACTATTTATTCTTTTATTTGAATATTAACTCAAATTAATATACTGCCTATTCAAAATGCATTACAATGCATTACATTAATAATAAGGATTAATTGAGAGGCTTAGAGAAATAATGACTAAGGAAGAATCATAGGAACTGCTAAACGAATCGCTAGAAGATGAAAAGAGCCAGCAAATTATAGTTACTGAAATGTTCTAAGCAGTAAATGTCTTGGATAGTTTAGTTTCTTACCACAGTCCCTTTATGGAATTATACCCTTATTATAAATCTTTTGTAGAAGTTACTTCCTTTTCAGGGTTGAAAGCACAAAACCATGTCTGATAAAGATTTGTTTTAAACATGATGATCTTTACTACTTAAAAGAGCTTCAGTTCTTCTAGCTGCCTCCTGTATTTACAGGGTGTACTAACATCCCTAGCAAAGTAGTATGACTGCACAATGATCTCAGTTTTCAGTGAAAGGTACAACTCCATTAAAGGAAATGGCACATGAGAAGACTTTTCAGGAAATTAGTGAAGAAGGAAAGAGAAGACTGTTGGGGAAATACTCATTTAACTGAAGTTGGTTAAAATCACTCATTTTTATGATATTCAAAAATGGTAGAAATAGGAAAGGATTACTAGCTTGATTTTTTTAAGGTGGTCCTAATGTGGTTACCCCTGTTAAAAAAAGTTCTACAAGACCAAGGGAGACGCACTCACCCTTCCTGGAACTGTGCTTGGGCAGACTCCTCCGCTACAAGGGTCTCATATTCCTCAGCAGCAAACCTGTCCCAGTCAGAGGGCTCAGGACTGTCATTCTCAACATCCTGATTGGGAAGAGGACAGCCACAGGAAACAAAATCAAAGACAAAGAATCGGAGATAGGTCATTACAAATGTTTTACATCACTGAAAAAAACCTATCTGAAAAATGTTTCATTTAAACATGTTAAAAGTGGTGCTAAAGTAACATTCCTAAAGTGATTTTCTACACCTTGAATTACAAAATTATAAGGTTGTTCAGCAGCTAGACTGTTTTGCGCAGCAGCTATCTGGAGTGACTTGTGGTTTGCTTATGCCCACCTGAAATGTACCATCCCTTCCTCTGACAAATTTTTATTGCTTCTTTCAAAGCCAGCTCAGATATCGTATTATCTGTGTTATCTTTTAGAAACAGCCCTTCTCCCCCCAGTCATTTCCTTCTCTATACTGTGCTTGGTTGCCACCTTTTGCTCTTCTGTCTTTTTTCATCTCTGTATACCCATTCTTTATATACTGAGTCATCTCTATATAACCAGTGTCTTTTCAACACAGTGCTTGGAATTTACTGAGCACTTTCTGCACTTTCAGAATGTTGATAATTACCACCTCTCAGAAAAAAAAGAAAATTTAAAGTAAAATTTATAACACAAAAGAAATGAAGGGGGAAAAAGGGCATATATTTTCTTTTCCTTCTACAATACAGGCAGCATCTTGGATTATATGTTCTAGGTAAAATGATGTTTTTCCGTGATGAAATTGAGTTAGTATTGCCCTAGGGTGTAAGGTTAGTTATGCCTAGAAGAATGCAAGTACCTAAATATTGACTACACAATGTCTTAATTACTATATTTAATCCACTTTAAGAACTTCACCCCACCCTTTTAACATCTCTGAAATTGGCATGCATCTCAGACTTACAGTTGGCAATGATTTTTCTTGCTTAAAGGTATATAAAATAATGGGGCATCTTAAACTCAATGAAATATAATACTGACTTCAGGCTAGTGATAATGCATCTTGATATGCCCCAAGTTCTGGTGCAGAGTATTTGTTTTTAGAAGCTGATCTTTGTATTCTTACAAGTACAGTTATGCAACATATGGAAGACAAAGAAAAGACAGAAAGTTTCCTGTACTTGTACTCCTATAGGACTCAACTGAAACAGTTCTTTTCCATCAATATAATTTTTACTGTTTAAACGGGATTAGAAGAAGTGGTGATATTCTGCTTTTTGTTTGTTTGGTGTTTTTCTGGACATGGGTTTTCTGAGAGTCCACAGGTTTTTGTGTATGGGGAAGGCAGCTCACCCCTCTTCAGCTGTAGAATGTCTTCAAACTGATAGTCATGTACAGTGATCATTACCACTTGAAAAAGTGTTACATTATCTGAAGTTTGTCTTATTTTGGAGAGCATCTAGTTTTCATTACCTTGTCATCCCGAAATTGAATGGTACAGTTAAATCAAGCCCAGTATACCTTCTAATACTATGGGAAGAGATGTGCTCTAGGTCCTTTATTCTCTCATTTCAGTATGTGATGAAATGTTTTAAATGTTACCTCTTTAAATACCAGAATTCCTGCAGACAGACCTTTTTTTTTTTTTTTTTTTTTTTTTTTTTTTTTTTTGTGGTATGCGGGCCTCCCTCTGTTGTGGCCTCTCCCGCTGCGGAGCACAGGCTCCGGACGCGCAGGCTCAGCGGCCATGGCTCATGGGCCCAGCCGCTCCGCGGCATGTGGGATCCTCCCAGACCCGGGCGCGAACCCGGTTCCCCTGCATCGGCAGGCGGACGCGCAACCACTGCGCCACCAGGGAAGCCCTAGACAGACCATTTTTATCTGTAGCACACAACCCCTGATACTGCAGCCCTCAAATAGAAGTTAAAACTATACTGGTACCTTCTGGACCGCAAAGGGATCTCTCTGTTCATGGTCTAAGTATTTCTCCAGATTAAAGAAAGTGTCATAAAAGATGTGAGCCATTCTGCATCTCTTCAGATCTCGTAGAGTTATTTTGCCTGTGTAAGAACAAATCTGGTAAATTTCAAGAGCTGTTTTGGCAAGTGAAAAAAACTTTTACTGAAGTTTAAAAGTATATGCATATGCTTATTTGATTATAAAAATTGATTTCTGTTTTTTGAGGTAAAGTTCACATAAAATTCACCATTTTAACCATTTTAAAGGGTACAACTTAGTGGCTTTTCATACATTCACAATGTTGCACAACTATCACCACTATCACATTCCATAGCATTTTCTTCACCCGCAAAGGAAACTATACCCATTAAGTAGTCCAACTCCATCTCCCCTCCCAAATCCTCAGCCCCTGGCAATCACTAATCTGCTTTCTGTTTCTATGGAAAAGCCTATTTCTTTTTTTCTTCTTTAAACAATTTTTTTAATTTATATTTTTTAATATTTTAATTTTATTGAAGTATAGTTGATTTACAGTGTTGTGTTAGTTTCAGGTGTACAGCAAAGTGATTCAGTTAAACATACACATGTATTCATTCTTTTTTAGATTCTTTTCTCATATAGGCTATCACAGAATATTGGGTAGAGTTCCCCGTGCTATACAGTAGGTCCCCGTTGGTCATCTAGCTTAAATATAGTAGTGTGCATGTGTTCATCCCAAGCTCCTGATTTATCCCTCCCCACCTTCCCCTTTGGTAACCATAAGTTTGTTTTTGATATCTATAAGTCTGCTTCTGTTTTATAAATAAGTTCATTTGTATCTTTTTTTAAAAAAAATTAGATTCCACATATAAGTGATATCATATATTTGCCTTTCTCTGTCTGACTTACTTCACTTAGTATGATAATCTCTAGGTTCATCCATGTTGCTGCAAATGGCATTATTTCATTCTTTTTTATGGCTGAGTAATATTCCATTGTATACACGTACCACAACTTCTTTATTTATTCCTCTGTTGATGGGCATTTAGGATGCTTCCATGTCCTGGGTATTATAAATAGTGCTGCAATGAATACTGGGGTGCCTGTATCCTTTCAACTTACGGTTTTATATGCCCAGGAGTGGGATTGCTGGATCATATGGTAGTTCTATTTTAAGGCGAAAAGGCCTATTTCTTAAACAGAATTTGCCATCAATTGTTGGTTTTATGCTAACAATAAAGGAGAAACTTAAACACTTCTGTATTTGGAAAGCCTGTATGGAAGACTCTGGGAAGTTAAATAATTTAGGACCATCCAGGATTATATCCCACACTCCGTTACAGTGCAACGGAGGTTGCATTGTACACCTGGGTGGCTAATAAATGGCTCTTTATTCAATCTTACCATCGTTGGCTGGCTTCACCAGGTCAAGCATCTGGCACAGCAGATCATGGAATGGCAAGGGCTCAATGCCCATGGCTTCCATCCGTTCACACTGCTCCTCGTAGAAGTATTCCAGCTCGTACATGGAGAGCACACCATCCCCATCCACATCCATGCAGCGGAACCAGTACTCAATGCTAGGAGATAAGGATACTCATTAGCAATGGCCCGTTAAAGGTCCTTTATTCACTCAGATTTATTATTGTTCATGTTTCTTTTAAAAGTTACACATGTGTATACTTTAGACTTAGACACAGTTTTACAAAATTTATTAGAAAAAATGGCAGACCTTTATTTTCCCTTCCCCAGATCCACCCATTTTCAACACCTGATTATTTTGGTTTTTATCTTTACATTTCAGTTAAGATGCCTATATTGCTCCTTTCTCATATTTCTGTTTTAAGGAGTGGATTAATTTTGCACTATGAAAGATGAGGTTTCAGCTCTTTTGCCACTCATTCCACCTTACCCACATGCCCTCCCCAGCCTCTTAATATATAGATAAATTACTCAACTTTCAGAGTTTATAACTACATTTTCCTTTTTTATTTGCTTAGTTTTTGGGGTACAGTACATGTTACTAATTCAACCCTAAAACCTCTACCAGTTTCTACCTCCATAATCAGTCCCATTAGGTATTCTATCAATTGCATTTCCTTGAAGTCTTTCTTGGTTCCTTCTGACTTAACTCTCATCTAGACTGGTTGATCTTTAGGCCTGGTTCACAGTTTCACCCTAGGGATTCCCTTCACCTTTCTCCTGTTTCTTATATATCACATTTTCCTCATTCTTGGTTTACTTCCTTGTTTGGTGTAACACATCCTTCAGTAGCTTCCTAAAAGCTACATTTTTAGATCTTGGATCATTGAAAATACCTTTTATCTACTCCCAATGTAGTTGGTATTTATAGAATTATAGCTTGGTGGTTCTTTTCCTTCAGAATTTTAAAGGCACTGATCCATTGTCTTCCATTTATCCATTGTTGTTGAGAAGTCTAAAGCCACTGATTCTTTGACTGTAACCTGTTTTTTTTTTTTTTTTTCTTTCCTTTGAAGCCTATAGAGGTTTCTTAGGCCCTGGTGTTTTGAAATAATATGATGAGGTGCCTTGGTCTGTATCTAATTCACTTATTTTGCTGGGCTCAGAGCCTGCTCAATTTGGAAACTAGTATTCTTTAGTTCTCGGACATTTTCTCAAATTATTTTGTTTCTTCCCTGCCTCTGTTTCCCCTTATCCTTTCTCTATTTCTGGCATTCTTGTAATTCAAATCTGCATGGTCCAATATGGTAGCCACTAGCTATATGTGGCTAGTCCAATTTGAGATGTCTTTAAGTGCAAATACACAAAAGATTTTGAAGACTTAGGAAGAAAAGAACAGTAAAACATCAATACTTTTATATTGATTACATGCTGAAATAACATTTTAGATATACTGGGTTAAATAAGATACATAACTAATTTAAATCTTATGTTTCTTTTTACTTTTTTACTGTGGCTGATTTCATTAAAAAATTTAAAAACATTTTAACTAAAAATTGTATGTATTTAAGATATATAACAAAATAATGTGATATACAGAGTGAAACGATTACTACAGTAAAGCCACTTAACATATCATCTCCTCACAATGTTACCATGTTTTTTGGGGGGATGGGGATGAGAGGACCTGAACTCTACCCTCTTTAAGTAAATTTCCAGTATTTAACACAATATTATATTAAATGTATAGTCATTATATTGTACATTAGATCTCTAGATTTACTCATTCTATATAACTGCAACTTTGTACCCTTTGACCAGCATCACCCCATTTCCCTCATACCCCCAGCCCCTGGTAACCACCATTCTACTCTCTGCTTCTATAAGTTTGACTTGTTTTTGATTCCCATATAAGTGAGATCATGCACTATTTGTCTTTCCGTGCCTGGCTTATTCCACTTAGCATAATGTCCTCCAGGTTCATCCATGTTGCAAATGATAGGATTTCCTTCTTTTTAAAGGCTGAGTAATATTCCACTGTGTGTGTATACATATACCACATTTTCTTTATCCATTTATTCTTTGAGGAACATTTAGGTTGATTCCATATTTTGGCTATTGTGATAATGCTGTAATGAACAAGGGAGTACAGATATCTCTTCAAGAGACTGACCTCAGAGTTCTGGTTCAAGATGGTCAAGTAGAAAGATCCTGAACTCACCTCCTCCCAAGACATGCCAAATCTATAGCTACATATGGACCAGTTTCCTCTGAAAAAAACTAAAAACTAGCTGAGTGACTCCTACATATTGGGCAAATGAGAAAAAACTCAGACCTAAGCAGGTAGGAGATGCTGAGACACAATCTTGCTGTAAACCCCAACCCGGCACAGTGACCCACAATCAGGTAGAAACTCAAAATCCAGAGCTTCTACCTGAGGAGCAAAGAGTTTGAACCCCATATTGTGCACCCAAACTTTTAAGACCTACAACCGAGACAACTCCCCCCAAGTCTAGCTTTTTTCCCGTCTTTTTTTTAAATTGAAGTATAGTTGACATGTAATATTATATTAGTTGCAGGTGTACAACATAGTGATTTGACATTTATAAATATTATGAACTGATCACCACAACAAATCTAGTAACCATCTGTCACCAAAGTTATTACCATATTATTGACTATATTCCCTATGCAATATAGTACATCCACATGCCTTATTTATTTTCTATCTGGAAGTTTGTACCTCTCAATTTCCCTTCATCTATTTCACCCAACCACCCCCTTACCCTCTGGTGACCACCACTCTGTTCTCTGTATTGGTATGTTTCTGTCTTATTTTGTTTGGTTTTTAAATTCCACATATAAATGAAATCATATGGTATTTGTCTTTCTCTGTCAGATGTATTTCACTTAGCATAATACTCTTAAAGCCCATCCATGTTGTTTCAAATGGCAAGATTTCATTCCTTTTTTATGGCTGAGTAAAATTCCATGGGGTGTGTGTGTGTGTGTGTGTGTGTGTGTGTATCACAGCATCTTTAGCTACTTATCTATCGATGGACACTTAGGTTACTTCCATATGTTGGTTATTGCTTCAGTGAACTTTGGAGTGCACATATCTTTTCAAATTAGTGTTTTTGTTTTCTTTGGGTAAATACCTGGAAGTAAAATTGCTGGATCATACAGCAGTTCTATATTTAATTTTTTGATGGACTTCTACACTGTTTTCTGTAGTGGCTGCACCAATTTACAGTCTCACCAACAGTGCATAAGGGTTCCCTTTTCTCCATATCCTCACCAACACTTGTTATTTGTTGTCTCTTTGATAACAGCCATTCTGAAAGATGTGAGGATCTCATTGTGGTTTAGATTTGCATTCCCCTGATGATTAGTGATATTGAAGATCATTTCATGTGTCTGTTGGCCATCTGTATGCCTTCCTTGGAAAAATGTTTATTCATGCCCTCTGCTCATTTTTTAATCAGACTGTTTCCATTTTGAGTTTATATTTTGTATATGGCATAGAAAGTGATCCAGTTTCATTCTTTTGCATGTAGCTGTCAAGTTGCCCAACATCATTTATTGAAGAGACTGTCCTTTCCCAATTGTATATTCTTGGCTCCACTATTGTACATTAATTGACCATGTAAGAGTGGGCGGGCTTCTTTCTGGGCTCTCTATTCTCTTCCATTGATCAATGTGTCTATTTTTGTGCCAAGACCATACAGTTTTTTTTTTTTTTTTTTTTTTTGGTGGTATGTGGGCCTCTCACTGTTGTGGCCTCTCCTGTTGCGGAGCACAGGCTTCGGACGCGCAGGATCAGCAGCCATGGCTCATGGTCCTAGCTGCTCCGCAGCATGTGGGATCTTCCCAGACTGGGGCACGAATCTGTGTCCCCTGCATCAGCAGGCGGACTCTCAACCACTGTGCCACCAGGGAAGCCCAACCATAGTTTTGATGACTGTAGCTTTGTAGCATAGTTTGAAATCAGGGTGTATGATACCTCCAGCTTTGTTCTTTCTTAAAATTGCTTTGGTTTTCACAGTCTTTCGTGGTTCCAATACACATTTTAGGATTATTTGTCCCAATTCTGTGAAAAATGCCATTGATACTCTGATAGGGATTGCACTGAATCTGTAGATTGCTTTGGATAGTATGGACATTTTAACAATATTAATTCTTACATCTTTCCATTCATTTATATTGTCTTTAAATTTTCATTCATCAGTGTTTGATAGTTTTCAGAGTATAGGTCTTTCACCTTCTTGGCAAAATATGTTCCTGGGTATTTTGTTCTTTTGGTTGCAATTGTAAATATAATTGTTATGTTAATTTCTTTCTGATAATTCATTATTCGTGTATAGAAATGCAATAGATTTCTGTATATTGATTTTGTATCCTGAAGTTTTACTGAATTCATTTATTAGTTCCAAGAGTGTTTTGGTGGAGTCTTTAAGGTTTTCTATAGATATTATCATGTCATCTGCAAATAGTGACAGTTTTACTACTTCCTTTCCAATGTGGATACCTTTTATCTCTTTTTTTTGTGTGATTGCTGTGGCTAGCACTTCCAATATTATGTTGAATAAAAGTGTCAATGGTGGACATCTTTTTCGTGTTCCTGATGTTAGAGGAAAAGCGTTCAGCTTTTCACCGTTGAGTACTTCTTAGCTGCTGGTTTGTCATATATGGCCTTTATTATGTTGATACATGTTCCCTCTATATCCATTTTGTTGAGAGTTTTTATCAAAAATGGATACTGAATTTTGTCAAATGCTTTTTCTACATCTAGTCACATGATCCTGTGATTTTTATCCTTCACTTTGTTAATGTAGTATATTATGTTGATTGATTTGTGCATACAGAACCATCCTTGCATCTGTGGAATACACTTGATAATGGTGTATGGTTCTTTTACTATATGACTGAAATCAATTTGCTCATATTTTGTTGAGGATTTTTGCATTTTATGTTCATCAGACATATTGGCCTGTAATTTTTTTTTGTAGTGTCTTTATCTGGTTTTGATATCAGGATAATGAATTTAGAATTGTTCCTTCCTTTTCAATTTTTTGGAGTAGCTTGAGAAGGATAGGTATTAACTCTTCCTTAAGTTTGTTTGAATTTACCGTTAAGTTGTCTGGTCCTGGGCTTGTTTGTTGGGATTTTAAAAAATAAATTACTAATTCAGTTTCATTATTGGTAATCTGTTCAGATTTTCTGTTTCTTCCTGATTCACTCTTGGAAGGTTGCATGTTTCTGGGAATTTATCCGTTTCTTCTAGGCTGTTCAATTTGTTGGCGAATAACTGTAGTAATCTTTTATGATCCTTTGTATTTGTTGTGTCAGTTGTAACTTGTCTTTCATTTAGTTTTTTTCACTGATCTTTCTTTTTTTCCCCCAGTCTTTATTTCATTTATTTCCATTCCGATCTCTATTATTTCCTTCTACTAACTTTGGGTGTTGTTTGTTCTTTTTCTAATTTCTTTAGGTATAAGGTTAAATTGTTTATTTGAGGTTTTCCTTGTTTACTAAGGTAGGCCTGTAGTGCTATAAACTTCCCTCTTAGAACTGCTTTGCTGTGCTCCAGTTTTTGGAACATTGTGTTTCCATTTTCATTTGTCTCAAGGTATTTTTAAATTTCCTCTTTGATTTCTACATTGACTCATTGGTTGTTTAGAAGCATGTTGTTTAGCTTCTATGTGTCTGTGTTTTTCCCAGTTTTCTTCTTGTAATTGATTTCTACTTTCAGAAAAGGTGCTTGATATGATTTCAGTCTTTCTAAATTTATTGAGACTTGTTTTGTGGCCTAACATGTGATCTACCCAAAGTATATTACATGTGCACTTGAAAAGAATGTGTATTATGCTATTTTTGGATGGAATGTTCTGTTAAGTGCACCTGTGTCATTTAAGGGCAATATTTCCGTATTGATTTTTCTGTCTGAATGATCTACCCATTGATGTAAGTGGGGTATTAAAGCCTTCTAATATTATTGTATTGCTATCAGTTTCTCTCTTTATGTATGTTAATATTTGCTTTATGTATTTAGATGCTCCTATGTTGAGTGCAGAGATATTTGGAAGTGTTATATCCTCTTGTTTGATTGACCCCAAGGATCATTATGTAATGATCTTCTTTGTCTCTTGTTACAGTCTTCGCTTTCAAGTCTGTTTTGCCTGATATTAGTATTCTAATACTAATATCATTAGTATTAGATTTCCATTTCCATCTAATACTAATATCATTAGTATTCATTTCCATTTGCATGAAATATTTTTCTATCCCTTCACTTCCATTAAAAAAATTTATTTATTTATTTATTTTTGGCTGTGTTGGGTCTTCATTGCTGCACGTGGGCTTTCTCTAGTTGCATCGGGCGGGGGCTACTCTTCATTTCTTCATTGCTGCACGTGGGCTTTCTCTAGTTGCATCGAGCGGGGGCTACTCTTCATTACGGTGCATGGGCTTCTCATTGCAGTGGCTTCTCTTGTTGTGGAGCATGGGCTCTAGGTGTGCGGGCTTCAGTAGTTGTGGCACGCAGGCTTAGTAGTTGTGGCTCATGGGCTTAGCTGCTCCGTGACATGTGGGATCTTCCCAGACCAGGGTTCGAACCTGTGTCCCCTACATTGGCAGGTGGATTCTTAACCACTGCGCCACCAGGGAAGTCCCTATCCCTTTACTTTCATTCTGAAGTGAGTCTTGTGTGAACCATATAAATGGGTCTTGTGTTTTTTTTTTTTTTTTTTTTTTTTTTGCGGTATGCGGGCCTCTCACTGTTGTGGCCTCTCCCGTTGTGGAGCACAGGATCTGGACGCGCGGGCTCAGTGGCCATGGCTCACGGGCCTAGCCGCTCCGCAGCATGTGGGATCTGCCCGGACCGGGGCATGAACCCGTGTCTCCTGCATCGGCAGGCGGACTCTCAACCACTGTGCCACCAGGGAAGCCCCTAGGGTCTTGTTTTTTTAATCCATTCAGCCATGCTTTGTCTTTTGATTGGAGCATTTAGTCCATTTACATTTAATGTAATTATTAAAAAAAATATTTATTGTATTATTATTATTAATTTTTGGCTGTGTTGGGTCTTCATTGCCACATGCGGGCTTTCTCTAGTTGCGGCAAGTGGGGGCTACTCTTGTTGTGGTGCGCAGGCTTCTCGTTGTGGTGGCTTCTCTTGTTGTGGAGCATGGGCTGTAGGTGCGCGGGCTTCAGTAGTTGTGGCATGTTTGCTCAGTAGTTGTGGCTCGCGGGCTCTAGAGCGCAGTCTCAGTAGTTGTGGCGCACGGGCTTAATTGCTCCGCAGCGTGTGGGATCTTCCTGCACCAAGGCTCGAACCTGTGTCCCCTGTGGCAGCAGATTCTTAACCACTGCGCCACCAGGGAAGCCCCTAATGTAATTATTGACAGGTATGTACTTATTGCCATTGCATTGTTTTGTTGTTTTTGTAGTTCTTCTCTGTTCCTTTCTTCTTTCTTTTCTTGTTCTCTTTCTTTCTGATTTGATGACTTTCTTCCATGTTATGTGTGTATTCCATTCTCTTTATTTTTTTGTGTATCTGTTATACATTTTTGGTTTGTGGTTACCATGAGGTTCATATACAACAATCTATGTATACAGCAGTCTATTTAAATTGATGGTCATTTACGTTTGAGTGCATTCTGAAAGCACTACATTCGCTGCCCCCGATATTTTGTTTCTGACATATTTTGCATCTTTTTGTGTATTGCCTAACTAATTGTTTTATATATAGGTGCTTTTACTACTTTTGTCTTTTAACCTTTATACTAGCTTTGTAGGTGATTGACCTTTACTATATGTTTGCCTTTACCAATGAGATTTTTTCTTACATGATTTTCTTGTTTCTACTTATGGCCTTCACTTTTCTGTTTAAAGAAGTCTCTTTAACATTTCTTATTTTTATTATTATTATGTTTTTTGTGGTACGCGGGCCTCTCACTGTTGTGGCCTCTCCTGTTGTGGAGCACAGGCTCCGGACGCACAGGCTCAGCAACCATGGCTCACGGGCCCAGCCGCTCCGCGGCATGTGGGATCTTCCTGGACCGGGGCACAATCCTGTGTCCCCTGCATCGGCAGGCGGACTCTCAACCACTGTGCCACCAGGGAAGCCCCCTTTAACATTTCTTAATAAGGCTTATTTAGTGGTGATGAACTCCTTTAGCTTTTACTTGTCTGGGAAACTCTTTTATCTCTACTTCAATTCTGAACAATAACCTTGCCAGGTAGAGTATTCTTGTTTGTAAGCTTTTTTTCTTTTAGTACTTTAAATATCATGTCAGTCCCTTTTGGCCTGTAAAGTTTCTGCTGACAAATCAGCTGATAATGTGGGAGTCCCTTGTTGCTTTTCTCTTGTTGCCTTAAAGATTCTCTCTTTGTCTTTAACTTTTGAGATTTTAATAATAATGTATCTTGGTATGGGTGTCTTGGGTTCATCTTATATAGGACTCTATGCTTTCTGGACTTGGATATCTGTTTTGTTAGCCAGGTTAGGAAAGTTTTCAGTCATTTTTCTTCAAATAGGTTTTGAAGAAAACTTTTGCTCTCTCTTCTCCTTCTGAGACCCTTGTAATGTGAATGTTAGTACGCTTGATGTTGTCTCATGGGTCCCTTAAACTATCCTTATTTTTTTTTAATTAAATTAAATTAAATTAATTATTATTTTTTGGCCACACCATGTGGCATGGGGAACTTCCCCGACCAGGTATCAAACCTGGGTCCCCTGCAGTGGAAGTGTGGAGTCTTAACCACTGGACTACCAGGGAAGTCCCAAACTATCCTCATTTTACAAATTATTATTATTATTATTTGCTGTTTTGATTGGGTGACTTCCACTACCCTGTCTCAGATTGCTGATCTATTCTTCTGCATCCTCTAGTCTGCTGATTCCCTCTGGTGTATTTTTCATTTCTGTTATTGTATTCTTCAGTTCTGATTGGTTCTTTTCTGTGTTTTCTATCTTGTTACTGTTCTCACTGAGTTCATCTATTCTTCTCCAGAGTCCAGTGAACAACTTTAAGACTATTGATTTGAACCCTTTATCTGGTTAATTGCTTATCTCCATTTTGTTTAATTTTTTTCTTTTGGTTTTGTCTTGTTTTCTCATTTGTCTCCTCATTTTGCCTAACTGTCTGTGTTTGTTTCTACATAATATGTGTATCAGCTACATCTCCCAGTCTTGAAAGACTGGTCTTATGTGTCCTGTGGGGCCCAGTGGCAACATCACCCCTGGTCACCAGAGCGAGGTGCTCCTGGTTATCCCCTGTATGTGCTGTGTATGTTCTCTTGTTGTGGTTGGGCTGCAAGTGCTGTGGGTGCACTGGTAGATGGAGCTGGTCCCTGGCCTGGCTAGCTGAGTGGCTTGGCCACAACTGCTGTTGAAACCCTGGTGGGCAGGGCTAGTCCCCAGCCTGGCCATTCATGAGGCCTGGCTGCGATTGCTGTGGGCACATTAGTGTGCAAGGATGGTCCCCTCTAGCAGGAGCCACTTTTGAGGGGCACTGGTGCTGGTTGGGGCCACCTGCCAGGTGGGGCAGGGTGGGAGTTGCTTTGGAGGGGATGGCTGAGGTTGGTGGGTTGGGTGGGGTGAGTTCTCAGAGGAATGCTGGGGATGGATGCCAGGTGTTAGGTAGGTTGATGGAGAATGACAGAAATGCTGCCTGCCAGAGCCAGGCCACCTAGGTAGAAGGAGAGCAAAAACAAAACGGGAGCCCACCAGCACTTCTATCCCTGGAGAAAGTTTCACCAGCAACCTGCCCCTCTGGCACATGCCCTAAAATTAGTCAATGAATCTCCCTCTTGTATGATTCAGATTCTTTCCAAGCTGCTATCTGTGTGCTGGGACTCAGAGTGAGTTTGTGCAAGCTCTTCAAGAGTGGAGTCTTACAGGACAGCTACATGTAAAAGAATGGAATTAGAACACTCCCTAACAACACACACACACACACACACACACACACACACACACGCCTTACTTTTCCCCCAGCTCACAGCCTGACATGAGGCTGGGGCCCCTTGCTCCTCAGGGGAAACCTCCTTGGTTATGATATCTCTCCTGCTTGTGGGATTGCCACACCAGGGGTATGGGTTCTGCTGGACTGCATCTCTGCCTCTCCTACCTGTCTTGATGTGGCCTTTTATTTATATCTATGGTTGTAGAAAATCTGTCCTGCTAGTCTTCAGGCTGTTCTCAGAGACAGTTGTTCCATATGAAGTAGTTTTAGTGGCTCTGTGGGAGGAGATAAGCTTAGATTTTCTTTCTCTGCCATCTTGATGTGGACTCTCTCCAAAACACTTAGCTTTGAAAACCAATGAGGCTTGAGTCCATGAGATCTACAATGCTCTAGTGAAGTGAGAAAAGGCTCTTAAAGGGCTTGCATGCTTGGACTCACCTGCCCCAGGGCCCAGTACAGAAGCAGCCGCTATAGAGGTGCCCAGATTTTCTGTTAAGGAGGCTAATTTCCTTATCTTAAAGCATCAGCCTAAGGGTCAAACGTCTAATTTAACACACATCTGGGGGCCTGCTGGGCTACTGTCAAAGGACAGAGACGAGCAGGCACCATCTTTACACTCTCCCTCTGCCTTACAGGGCACCAGTATCTCTCAGAGGGGGGCTTTTACGTAAGTCTGGTGCTCCAGTTTTTGTTGCTGCCACCCACGAGATGCCACTTGATTGCCTGGGTCTGGAGGCCAGCAGAGCCTGTGTTTCTGGGTTTCATGGGACCATAGCAATTGGAGACAGTTCTTAGCAGGCCACCATATCAGGGCACAGCACACATAGCAGACTGAAACACACTCCTAGTCTTTCAGTGAGAGGCCTATTTGCTTATCCAGGAACTTGGGCCTGAGGGGCAGGCCGCTGGTTTGGCACACGTCTAGAGGCCTGTGGAGGAGCTCTCAGGGAATGAAGGCTGATGCATGCAGTCTTTGAGCTTCCCCTCTGCCATACTCTATCTGGCCAGTATCTCCCAGGAAGGAGCTTATAAACTTGTCTGACTCCTTGGTTATTGTGGCTGCCTCCAGGGACATCTCTAGATTGTCTGGCTCTGGTGGCCACCAGGGCTTATACTCATGGGTTCCAGAGAACTGTAACCAATGGAGAAAGAATTCTTAAAGAGCTACCAATCCCAGGGCACAGCAAGAGGCAACACACCCAGGAGCCCAGTCTCTCTGTTAAAGAAGCCTATTAGCTTACCATCAAAGCTGCAGTCAGAGAGGTAGAATTCTTAATTAAACACAGATCTAAGGGTAATCCCTTCCAGAGACCTCAAAGTCCCTTCATACTCTCCCTCTGCTGCACTCCAGCGTGCCAGTATCTCCCGGACGGGAGTTTTTATATATGTCTGGTGCCCTGGTTTTTACATCTGGAGCCCTGGTTTTTGTGGCTGCCACCCAGGGGACACCTTTTGATCACCTGGCTCTGGTGGCCAGGGAGGCTTGCATTCCCAGGTACCATGAGACTGTAACGACTGGAGAGACAGTTCATAGTAAGCTACCATGCTCAGAGCACTACACAAACAGCAGAGTGAAATATAACCCCACCCAGTCTTTCTGTGAAAGAGGCCTAGTTGTGTGTGCTGGTTCACTGGCCGTAGTCACAGGTCTCAGGTTTGGCTCACATCTAGAGCCCTATGGAGGTGCTTTCAGGGAACACAGGCTGATGGATGCCATCTCTGCACTCTTACTTTGCCTTGCTTCAGCCTGCTGGTATCTCCTGGAAAGGAGTTTATATAGTCGTCTGGCACCCCTGATTTTTTTTGATTGCTGCCCAGGAATACCTCCCAATTACTTAGTTCTGATGGCCAGTGGGGCTTATACTTGTGGTTCCACAGGACTGTATATATTTGCATAATTTAAGAGCTGCTGATGAGAGTCTGGCTTGTAATCAGCCTGAATCTAGGTGCTGACTGAGATCCTTCCTTTTGGGACACTGACCGGTCTTTGCATACCCTCACCTACAGGGAACCATCAAACTTGAAATAGGATGCTTGGATAAGTACAGAGGTTTGACAGACAACCACGAGCTAGGGCAGGGTTGAACCATAAGGTTCTTCTCCTATGTGAGGCCACTACTTCAAGATTGGGAGAGGTGTTTGTTTTATCTAATGCATAGAAACCAACACAGAGAGTCAAGCAAAATGAAGAAAGAGAGGAATATGTTCCAAACTAAAGAACAAGAAAAAAAAATCTCAGAAAAAATCTTAATGAAATGGAGATAATTGACTTGCCTGATAGAGTTCAAAATAAGGGTCATAAAAATGCTCACCAAACTGAGAAGAAAAAAGAATGAATACAGTGAGAACTTCAATGAAGACAGAAAATATAAGAAAGTACTAAATAGAAGTCACAGAACTGAAGAATACAATAACTGAACTGAAATACACTAGAGGGGTTCAACAGCAGACTAGATGAAACAAAGAAAAGATCAGTGAACTCAAAGACAGGGTAGTGGAACTCACACAATCAGAGGAGCAAAAACAAAACAAAAATATTGAAAAAAAGTGAAGACTGCTTAAAAGACTTATGGGACAGCAAACAGACCAACATTCACATTACAGGGTCTGAAAAGGAGAAGAGAAAAGAGCAGAAAATTTAATTGAAGAAATAATGGCTGAAGATAGCCCTAACATGCGGAAAGAAACAGATATCTGGATCCAGGGAGCCCAGAGAGTTCCAAAAGAGAGTAGCCCAAAGAGATACACAGGAACACATACTATAGTTGAAGTGTCAAAAGTTAAAGACAAGGAGAGAATCTTAAAAGCAGCAAGAGGAAAACAACTAGCTACATACAAGGAAACCCCTATAAGGCTATGAGTTGATTTTTCAGCAGAAAAATTGTAGGCTGGAAGGGAGCAGCATGGTATATTCAAAGTACTGAAAGAAAAAACGTCTAGCCAGGAGTACTCTACCAGGCATCATTTTCATCAAGAATTATAGAAGAGATAAAGAGTTTTCCAGACAAGCAAAGCTAAGGGAGTTTATCATCACTAAACTTGCCTTACAAGAAATAAAAATACTTTTTTTTGAATTGAAAAAAACAAAATGGTGCTGGACTTCGCTGGTGGCACAGTGGATAAGAATCTGCCTGTCAATGCAGGTAACATGGGTTCTATCCCTGGTCCGGGAAGATCCCACATGCCGTGGAGCAACTAAGCCCGTGCACCACAACTAATGAGCCTGTGCTCTAGAGCCCATGAGCCACAACTACTGAAGCCCATGTGCCTAGAGCCCGTGCTCTGCAACAAGAGAAGCCACCGCAAGGAGAAGCCCATGCACCACAACCAAGAGTAGACCCCACTCACCACAACTAGAGAAAGCCCGCACACAGCAACGAAGACCCAACCCAGCCAAAAATTTTAAAAAAATTAAAAAATTTAAAAAATGGTGCTAATTAGTAACAAGAAAACATATGAAAGTATAAATCTCACTGGTAGTGGCAAATATATAGTAAAGATGGTGAATTAATCACTTATAAAGCTAGTATGAAAGCTAAAAGACAAAAGTGGTAAAACTAACTATAACTATAATAATTAGTTAAGATATATACAAGATAAAAGATGTAAAATGTGACATCAAAAGCAAAACATGGCAGGAGACAGCAAAAATGTAGAGCTTTAGAATGCATTCAAGCTTAAGTTCTTATCAAGTTAAAATTGACTCAGGATAATTTGTTATATGTAAGCCTCATGGTACTCACAAAGCAATAACCCATAAAAGATAGACCAAAGATAAACAGAAAGGAATCTAAGCATACCATGAAAGAAAGTCATCACACCATAAAGAAAACATGAGAAGAAGAAACAGAGAACTACAGCAACAATCAGAAAACAGTTAACAAAATGGCAATAAGTACATACCTATCAACAATTTAAATGTAAATGGACTAAATTCTCCAATCAAAAGACACAGAGTGGCTAAGTGGATAAGAAAACAAGACCTATCTATATGTTGCAGACAAAAAACTCACTGACTGTAAAGACATGACCAGAGTAAAAGTCAAGGGATGGAAAAAGATTTCATGCAAATGGAAACAAAAAGAAAGCTGGGTTAGTTATACTTGTGTCAGACAAAAGACTTTATAATAAAGACTGTAATAAGAGAGAAAGAAGGGCATCACAGAATGATATAGAGATCAATCCAACAGGAGGACATATCACTTGTAAATATTTATGTACATAAATATATAAAGCAAATATTACCAGACTTAAATGTACAAATAGGCAGCAATATAATAATAGTAAGATACTTAGGTACCACACTTTCATCAATGAATAGATCATCCAGACAGAAAATCATCAATAAGGAAACATCAGCCTTAAATGACATGTTAGATCAGATGAACTTAACAGACACATACAAAACATTCTATCCAAAAGCAACAAAATACACATTCTTCACAAGTGCATGCGAAACTTTCCCCAAGATAGATCATATGTTAGGCTATAAAACAAGTCAATATACTTAAGAAAGTTGAAATCATATCAAGCATCTTTTCTGAGCACAACTGTATGAAACTATAAATTGATTACAAGAAGAAAACTGGAAAATTCTCAAATATGTAGTGATTAAACAACATGCTACTGAACAACTAATGTGTCAAAGAAGAAATAAAAGAAAGTAAAAAAATACCTTGAGACAAATCAAAATGGAAATACAACATACCAAAACTTAGAGGATACAGTGAAAACTGTTCTAAGGGGAAAATTCATAGCAATAAATGTCTATATCAAAACCCAAGAAAAACCTCAAATAAACAACCTAACTTTACTCCACCAGCAATGAGAGAAAGCAGAACAAATGAAACCCAAAAGTAGTAGAAGGAAGGAAACAACAAAGATCAGAGTGGAAATAAATGAAAAAGAGACTAAAAAGACAATAAAAAGTCAATGAAACTAAGAACTGGTTCTTTGAAAAGATGAACGAAATTGACAAACCTGTAGCTATACTCCCAAACAGGAGAGAGGAGAGAGGGAGACAGAACTCAAATAAAATCAGAAGTGAAAGAAAAAACAGTAATAGTGATACTACAGAAACATGAAGGATTATAGGAAACTACTATGAACAATTATACACCAACAAACTTGACAACCTAGAAAAAAATGGATAAATTCCTAGAAACATACAACCTACCAAGACTTGAATTATGAAAAAAAGAAAATCTGAACAGTCTAATTACTAGTAAGGAGATTGAATCAGTAATGAAAAACCTGCCAACAAACAAAAGCTTAGGACCAGACAGGTTTACTGGTGAATTCTATCAAGCATCTGAAAATAATTAATAATAATCCTTCTCAAACTCTTCTAAAAAATAGGAGAGGAAGAATCATCCAAACTAATTTTGAGGTCAGCATTACCCCCAAATAACAAAACCAGACAAGGATGCCACAAGAAAAGAAAATTACAGGCCAATATTCCTGATGACTATAGATGAAAAAATCCTCAACAAAATATTAGCAAACTGAATTCAACAATAAAGTGAAAGGATCACAAACCAAGATCAGGTGGGATTTATTCCAGGGATGCAAGAATGGTTCAACATCTGCAAATCAATCTACATGATACACCAAATTAACAAAAGGAAGGGTAAAAATCATATCATTTGAATAGATATGGAAAAATCATTTGACAAAATCCAACATCCATTTATTATAAAAACTCTCAACAAAGTGGGTATAGAGGGAACATACCTCAACATAATAAGGGCCATATATAACAAGTCTACAGTTAACATCATACTCAATGGTGAAAAGCTGAAAGCTTTTCCTCTGAGACCAAGAACAAGAAAAGAGTACCCACTCTTGCTACTTTTATTCAATGTAGCACTGGAAGTCATAGCCAGAGCAGTTAGGCAAGAGAAAGAAATAAAAGCCATCCAAATTTGAAATGAAGAAGTAAAACTGTCACTATGTACAGATGATATAATATTATATATAGAATACCCTAAAGAATCCACCAAAGAACTGTAAGAAAACTAATAAATAAACTCATTAAAAATGCAAGATACAAAATCAGTACACAAAAATCTGTTGCATTTCTGTACAGTAACAGTGAACTAACAAAGAGAAATTAATAACCCCATTTACAACTGCATCAAGAATGAAATAAAATACTTGGGAATAAATTTAAACAAAGAGGTGAAAGATCTGTGCACTGAAAACCACAGGACACTGATGAATGAAATTGAAGATACATATAAATGGAGATATTTCATTCTCATGGACTGGAATAATTAATGTTAAAATGTCCATACTACCCAAAGCAATCTACAGATTAAATGAAATCCCTATCAAAATTCCAATGGCATTTTCCACATAAATAAAACAAATAATCCTAAAATTTGTATGGAATTATAAAAGATCCCAAGTAGTCAAAGCAAACTTGAGCAAGAAGAACAAAACTGGAGCATCACACTACCTCATTTCAAAATATACTATGAAACTATAATAATCAAAACAGTATGATTGTCATAAAAACAGACACACAGATCAGTGGAACAGAATAGGGCCCAGAAATAAACCCACACATATATGGTCAATTGATTTATAACAAAGGAACCAAGAATATACAATGGGGAAAGGACAGTCTCTTCGATAAAGGGTGTTGTGAAGAATGGACAGCTTCATGCAAAAAAATGACCACTGTCTTACATCACACACAAAAACCAACTCAAAATGGGTTAAAGACTTGAATGTAAGACCTGCAACTGTAAAACTTCTAGCTTCTAGGCTGTGAGCTCCTTGAGATTGGTCTTGGCAATGAATTTTTTTGGCTCTGACACCAAAAGCAAACCAACAAAATAAACAAGTAAGCGACATCAAACTGAAAAGTTTCTGCACAGCAAAGGAAACCATGAACAAAATAAAAAGGCAACCTACCGAATAAGAGAAAATATTTGCAAATTATATAGCTGATAAGGGGTTAATATTAAAAAAAATATAAAGAACTCATAAAACTCAACAGCAAGAAAACAAACTGAAAAAATGGCAGAGGATCTTAATAGACATTTTTCCAAGAAGACATACAAATGGCCAACAGGTACATGAAAAGATGCTGAACATCACTAATTATCAGGGAAATGAAAATCAAAACCACAGTGAGACACCTCACACCTTCCAGAGTGACTGTTATCAAAAAGACAAGAAATAACAAATGCTGGCAAGGATGTGAAGAAAAGGGAACCCTTGTGTGCTGTAAAATGTAAATTAGTGCAGCACTATGGAACACAGGCCTTAAAAAATTGCAAATAGAACTACCATATGATCTAGCAGTTCCACTTCTGGGTATTTATCAAAAGAAAAAGCAACATCTCAAAAAGATGTATGCACCCCCATGTTCACTGTTCATTAATTATAATAGCCAAGATATGGAAACAACCTAAATTTCCATCAATGGATGAACAGGTAAAGAAAATGTGGTATATATACACAATGGAATATTATTCAGCTATAAAAAAGAATGAAACCTTGCCATTTGTGACAACATGGATGGACCCTTGAGGGCATTATGTAGGTGAGTAAGTCAGAGAAAGGCAAATCCTGTATGATCTCACTTACACATGGAATTTTAAAACTACCACCACCACCACCAAACCCCAAAACTGAGAGATCATGGATACAGAGAATGGATGGGTATTTGCCAGAGGAAAGTAGGGGGTGGGTGAAATGGGTTAAGGGGGTCAAATACTACAAACTTCCAATTATAAAATAAATAAGTCCTGGGATATAATGTATGGCATGGTAATTATAGTTTATAATACTGTACTGCATATTTGAAAGTTGATAAGAGAGTAGATCTTAGAAGTTCTCATCACAAGAAAAAAAAGTGTAACCATATATGGTGACAGATGTTAAGCAGACTTATTGCGGTGATCATTTTGCAATACATATGAACAGCAAATCATGAAGTACACCTGAAACTAATATAATGTTAGTATAATGTTATATGTCAATTATACCTAAAAAAGGGGGAAAAAAGGGAAAAAAGAGGTAGAAAAGGAAAAAGAAAGAAAAGACACAAGTTGGAACTGTAGTAATTTGAGAAGAGGCCAGTCTTTTTTCTTTGGGGGAGGTGGGCAAAGCGAATATTTTATTTATTTATCTATCTATTTATTTAAATGGAAGTATAGTTGATTTACAATACTGTGTTAAAGTGATTCAGAAATATACATTTTTTTCAGATTATTTTCCTTTACCGGTTGTTACAAATAACCTGTCTCTCTTTTTTTTTTTTTTTTTTTTGCGGTACGCGGGCCTCTCACTGTGGTGGCCTCTCCCATTGCAGAGCACAGGCTCCCGACGTGCTGGCTCAGTGGCCATGGCTCATGGGCCTAGCCGCTCCGCGGCATGTGGGATCTTCCCAGACTGGGGCACGAACCTGTGTCCCCTGCATCGGCAGGCAGACTCTCAACCACTGCGCCACCAGGGAAGCCCCCGTTTCTCTTTTGTATACAGATTCATTTGTATTATATTTAGGTTCCACATATACAATATTTGTGTTTTTCTGTCTGACTTACTTCACTTTTAGTATGATAATCTCTAGGTCCATCTATGTTGCTGCAAATGGCAATATTTCATTCTTTCTTTATGGCTAAGTCATATATATATGTATGTCACATCTCCTTAAACTAATTGTCTGTTGATGGGCACTTGGGTTGTTTCCATGTCTTGGCTAGTATAAACAGTGCTGCTATGAATATTGAGGTGCATGTATCTTTTTGAATTAGAGTTTTCATCATTTCTGGATATATGCCCAGGAGTGGGATTGCAGGATCATATCACACGGTAGCTCTATTTTCAGTTTTTTAAGGAACCTCCAGACTGTTCTCTGTAGTGGTTGTACCAATTTACATTCCCACCACCAGTGTAGGAGGGTTCCTTTTTCTCCACACCCTCTCCAGCATTTATTGTTTGCAGACTTTTTGATGATAAGTCAATCTGACCAGAGTGATGTGATACCTCACTGGAATTTTGATTTGCATTTCTCTAATAATTACGATGTTGAGCATCTTTTCATGTGCTTGCTGGCCATCTGTATGTCTTCTTTGAAGAAATGTCTATTTAGGTCTTCTGCCCATTTTTGATTGGGTTTATTTTTTTAATATTGAGCTGTATGAGCTGTTTGTTATATTTTGGAAATTAATCCCTTGTTGGTTGCATCATTTGCAAATATTTTCTCCCATTCTGTAGGTTGTCTTTTTATTTATGGTTTCCTTTGCTGTGCAAAAGCTTCTAAGTTTAATCAGGTCCCATTTGTTTATTGTTGTTTATATTTCCATGACTCTAGCAGATGGATCCAGAAAGATATTGCTGCTATTTCTGTCAAACAGAGTTCTGCCCATGTTTTCCTCTGAGTTTTATGGTATATGGTCTTACATTTAGGTCTTTAATCCATTTTGAGTTTATTTTTGTTTATGGTGTTAGAGAATGTTCTAATTTCATTCTTTTACATGTAGCTGTCTAGTTTTCCCAGCACCACTTATTGAAGAGACTGTCTTTTCTCCATTGTATATTTTTGCCTCCTTTGTCATAGATTGATCATAGATGTGTGGGTTTATTTCTGGATCTACCCTTTTTTTCACTGGGTTGTTTGTTTTTTTGATTTTGAGTTGTATGAGCTGTTTGTAAAATATATTTTGGAAATTAACCCCTTGTTAGTCCCATCTTTTCAAATATTTTCTCCCATTCCATAAGTTTTTTCATTTTGTTAATGGTTTCTTTTGCTGTGCAAAAGCTTTTAAGTTTGATTAAGTCCCATTTGATTATTTTTGCTTTTCTTTCTTTTGCCTTGGGAGACTAAGAAAATATTGCTACGATTTATGTCAGAGAATATTTTGCTTAAGTTAAGGGGCTAGTCTTTGAAGCCTGTACTTTTAAGGGCTTGGAGTTAGAAACAAAAATTATCTTAATAATTTACTGTGGTTAAACGGACCATTACATTTGCTTCTAAATCAGTCATCATTTGAGAAAGGAGAGTTTCTTTAGAGCCCAGAAAATGTCACATGCCACTAGCATATTTTTGCTCAGAAATAAAACAGTATTCAGTAAATGAAAGAAAAAAAAAGACACTGATTTCATTTCCTTTGGATATATATCTAGAAGTAGATTTGCTGGATCATAAGTTAGTTTTATTTTTAATTTTTTGAGGAACCCTCCGTACTCTTTACTATAATGGCTGTACCAATTTACATTCCCATCAACAGTGTACCAGGGATCCCTTTTCTCTACATCCTCATTTGTTACCTTTTGTCTTCTTGATAAAAGCCATTCTAACAGGTCTGAGGTGAAATCGTGTTGTGGTTCCGATTTGTATCTCCCTGATGATTAGCAATATTCAGCATCTTTTCATTTATCTGTTGGCCATTTGTATGTCTCCTTTTGAGAAATGTCTATTCAGGTCCTTTGTCTATTTTTATTATTTATTTATTTATTTATTTTTATTATTTTGGCTGTGCTGGGTCTTAGTTGTGGCATGCAGGATCTTTAGTTACAGCAATGCGGACTTCTTAGTTGTGGCATGTGGACTTCTTAGTTGCATGTGCGGGCTTCTTAGTTGTGGCAGGCATGTGGGATCTAGTTCCCCAACCAGGGATTGAACCTGGACCCCCTGCATTGGGGGAATGGAATCTTACCCACTGGACCACCAAGGAAGTCCCCTCTTTGTCTATTTTTAAAATGAGTTGTTTTCTTGGTATTGTGTTGTTAGAGTTCCTTATAGTATTTTCAGTATTAGATGTATGGTTTGCAAATACTTTCTCCCATTCCATAGGTTCTCTCTTCACTCTGTTGATTGTTTCCTACTAGGAGCTTTTTAGTTTGATTCAATTCTATTTGTCTGTTTTTGTTTTTGTTGCATGTGCTTTTGGGATATATTCCCCCACCCCCACAAATCAATGTCAAGAAGCTTGTCCCCTATGTTTTCTTCTAGTAGTTTTATAGTTTCAGGTCTTACATTTAAGTCTTCAATCCATTTTGAGTTGATTTTTTATATGGAGTGAGATAATGGTCCCATTTCATTCTTCTGCATATGGATAACCAGTTTTTCCAACACCTTTTATTATTTTTTTCCAACACCCTTTATTGGAGAGACTGTCCTTTCCTCATGTGTGTTCTTGGCACCTTTGAAAAAGATCAGTTGACCAGGGACTTCACTGATGGCACAGTGGTTAAGAATCTGCCTGCCAATGCAGCGGACATGGGTTTGAGCCCTGGTCCGGGAATATCCCACATGCTGCGGAGCAACTAAGCCCATGCGCCATAACTACTGAGCCTGTGCTCTAGAGCCTGCGTGCCACAACTAGAGCCCGCATGCCACAACTACTGAAGCCCGCACGCCTAGAGCCTGTGTTCCACAACAAAAGAAGCCACCACAATGAGAATCCTGTGCACAACAAAGAGTAGCCCCTGCACGCAACAACAAAGACCCACACAGCCAAAAAAAAAAAAAGATCAATTGACCATAAATATATGGATTTATTTCTGGGTTCTCTACTCTGTTCCATTAGTATATACGTCTGTTTTTATGCCAGTACTATGCTATTTTATTAAAGCTTTGTAGTATATTTTGAAATCAGGTAGTGTGATGCCTCCAGCTTTGTTTTTGTTCATTAACATTGCTTCATGTTCTTTTCTAGTATCATATGAATTTTAGAATTGTTCTTCTATTTTTGTAAAAATGTCATTGGAATTTTGATAGTTATTGCACTGACTCTGTAGATCACTTTGAGTAGCATGGATATTTTAACAATATTCTTCCAACTGATGAAGGTGGGGTATGTTTCCATTTTCTTCTGTCCTCTTCATATTCTTTCATTAAGATTTTATATATTTCAGTGTACAGATCTTTAATCTTCTTGGTTAAATGTATTCATATGTGCTTTATTTCATTTGATACTTTTGTACATGGGATGATTTCCTTAATTCCCTTTTCAGATACTTTGTTGTTAGTGTATAGGAATGCAACTAATTTTTGTAGGTTCATTTTGTATCCTGCAACTTTCTGAAATTCATTTATTTTTTCTAACAGTTTTTTGTGGTCTTCACAAAATATATGATATATATAATAATAATATAATATATAATATATATAATATAATATATAATATAATATATATAATATTATGCCATTTGCAAAGAAAAAAATTTACTTCTTTCTCTGGTTTGGATACTTCTTCTTTACTTTTCTTGCCTAATTATTCTGGCTAAGACTTCCACTTGAATAAAAGTGGCAAGAGTGGGGTATCCTTGTCTTGTTCCTGATCTTAGAGGAAAAGCTTTCACCTTTTTACCACTGAGTATTATGTTAGCTGTGGACTTGTCATACATAGCATTTATTATGTTGAGGTACATTTCTTCTACACCTAACTTGATAAGAGTTTTTTTTTTTTAATCATGAAAGAGTGTTCAATTTTGTCAAATGCTTTTCTGTATCTATTGAGTTGATCATATAACTTTTATCCTTTATTCTTTTAATGTGGTATATGACATTTATAGATTTGCATGTCAAACCATCCTTGCATCCTAGGCATAAACCCCACTTGATCATGGTGTATGATCATTTTAATGTGTTGTTGAATTCAGTTTGCCAGTGTCTTGTTGAGGATTTCTGTATCTATGTTTATCAGAGATCTTGGCTTATAATTTTCTTCTCTTATAGTGTCCTTATCTGACTTTGGTACAAGAGTAATGCTGGTCTCATAAAATGAATTTGGGAGTATTCCCTCCTCTTCACTTTTTGGGAAGAGTTTGAGAATAATTTGAATTCATTCTTTCACTGGTAGAATTCAACTGTGAAATCATTAGGTCTCGGACTTTTCTTTTTTGGGAGGTTTCTGATTACTGATTCTATCTCCTTACTTGTTATTGGTCTATTCAGGTTTCCTGTTCAGTCTTGGTAGGTTGTATGTTTCTAGGAATTTATCCATTCTTCTAGGTTATCCAATTTGTTGGCATATAAGTATTTACAGTAGTCTTACATGATCTTTTGTGTTTCTGTATCAGTTGTAATGCTTCCTATTCAATTATAATTTTATTTGAGTCTTCTCTTTTTCTTAGTCCAGCTAAATGTTTGTCAATTTTGTTTATCCTTTCAAAAAAACATCTCTTCGTTTCACTGATCTTTTCTAGTCTCTATTTCATTTATTTCTGCTCTGATCTTTATCACTTCCTTCCTTCTGCTAACTTCAGGTTTAGTCTGCTTTTTTACTTTTTTGAGGTGTAAAGTTAGGTTATTTGAGATCTTTCTTTTTTTCTTAATGTAGGCATTTATTGCTATAAACTTCCTTCTTAGAACTGATTTTCCTTCATTGTATAAGTTTTGGCATGTTTCCATTCTTATTTGTCTAAAGATACTTTCTGGTTTCCCTTTTGATTTCCTCTTTGACTAACTGGTTATTCAGGAGTGTTTTTTACTTCCCACACATTTGTGAATTTTCCTTCTGTTATTGATTTCTAGTTCCACACCACTGTGGTCAGAAAAGATACTTGATATAACTCAATCTTTTAAAATTTAGTAAGACTTTTTTGTAGCCTAAAATATGATCTTAGGGAAAGTTCCATGTGCACTTGAAAATAATGTGTATCCTGTTGCTATTGGATGGAATGATCTGAATGATCTGTATAGGTCTGTTAGTTCCACTTGGTCTACATGTCATTTAAGGCCGTTATTTCCTTTATTGACTTTCTGTCTGTATGATCTATGCATTGATGAAAGTGGGGTAGTAAAGAAACCTACTGTTATTGTAGTACTGTTTATTTCTCCATTTAAGTCTGATAATATTTGCTTTATATATTTAGGTGCTCTTACATGTTGGGGTGCATAAATACTTACAACTGTTATATTCTCTGTTGGATTAATCTCTGTATCATTATGCAATGTCCTTCTTTCTCTTTATTTTAAAGTCTTTTGTCTGACATAAGGATAGCTAACCCAGCTTTCTTTTTGTTTCCATTTGCATGGAATATCTTTTTCCATCCCTTCACTTTTAGGCTATGTGTGTCCTTAAAGCTAAAACGAGTCTCCTGTAGGCAGTATACTGTACAATCTTGTTTGTAGTCATTTAGCCACTCTGTGTCTTTTGGTTGGTGATTTTGATCCATTTACATTTAAAGTAATTATTTATAGGTAAGGACTTACTATTGCCATTTTGTTAATTTGTTTCTGACTGTTTTATAGTTCTGTTGTCTCTTCCTTTCTTGCTGTCTTCCTTTTTCAGTGGATGATTTTTTTGTAGTGATGTACTTTGATTCCTTTCTCTTTCTCTTTTGTGTATCTACTACAGGTTTCTTATTTTTGGTTATCATGAGGCTTATATGAAACATCTTATAGTTATAAAAGTCTATTTGAAGTTGACAACAGCTTAAATTTGCCTGCATACAAAATCTGTTATGTTTTAACTTTTCCTCCTGTCACATTTTATGTTGTTGATGTCACAATTTATAACTCATGGATTGTGTATTCACTATAAAATTATTGTAGTTACAGTTAAATTCTTTTGCCTTTTAACTTTTATAGCAGAGTTAAAAGTGATTTATGCATCATCCTTATAGTATTAAAATATTCTGAACTTGACTATATCCTTACTTTTACAGTGAGTTTTATAATTCCTATGTTTTTATGTTAGTTGGCATCCTTTAAGGAAAGGTTGAAGAACTCTCTTTAGCATTTCTTGTAAGGCAGGTCTAGTGATGATGAACTCCCACAGATTTTGTCTGGGAAAGTTTTTATCTCTCCTTTATTTCTGAACTATAGCCTTGCCAAGCATAGCATTTTTGGTTGACAGTTTTTTCTTTCAGCAGTTTGAATATATCATGCCACTCTTTCCTGGTCTGCAAAGTATATGCTAAGAAATACAGTGCTGGTCTTATAAGAGTCCCCTTGTATGTGATGAGTTGGTTTTCTCCTGCTGATTTCAAAATTGTCTTTGATTTGAGAATTTGATTGTAATGTGCTATGGTGAAAATCTCTTAATATTTTCATCTATTTGAGGTTCCTTGGGCTACACGGATCTGGATGTTCATTTCCTTCTCCACATTAGGGAAGTTTTCTGTCATTATTTCTTTCAATAAGTTTTCTGCCCTTTTCTCTTTCTTTGTTCCCTCTGGGACTCCCATAATGCATATATTGTTTATTTTCATGGTCTTGTGTAAGTCCTGGAGGCTTTTCATTCTTTTTTCTCTGATTGGGTAATTTCAATTGACCTGTTTTCATGCTCACTGATTCTTTCTTTTGTTTAATTGCTCTGTTGTTGAAGCTTTCTATAGATCTTTTCAGTGCAGTAATTTTGTTCTTTTGTTTTGAATTTCTGTTTGGTTTATTTTTATGATTTCTCTTTGTTGAACTTCTCATTTTCTTCATGTATTGTTTCCCTGATTTTGCTTAGTTGTCTGTGTTCCTTTGTAGCTCACTGAGATCCTTTAAAATGATTATTTTGAATTCTCTGTCAGGCAATTCACAGATCTCAATTTCTTTAGGGTAGGTTATTAGTGTTTTATTTTGTTCCTTTGATTTTGTCATGCTTCCCTGATTATTTGTGATTCTTGTCACATTGCATTGGTGTTTCTGCCTCTGAAGAAGTAGGCATTTCAGTCTTTACAGACTGGCTTTGGCAGGGAAATCCTTTCAGCAGTCTCCTTTTTCAGAGATTTTGGACAGGTTGTCTAGTGGGGGTCTGTGAGCAGGTTTACTGCTGGAGTACTTGGGTAGGTTGCTCAGGTACCTGGGTCAGCAGGTGAGTGGGGCCTGTGCCTGGGTCCATGGGTGCTGATGGTAATAGGTGGGTCTTGAGCCTGATCCTGTAGGGACTGGCCTAGTGCTGGGATGGGCCTGTGGTACCTAACACCTGAATCTGCAAGGGTGAGTCTGGATCCTGGGTCTCTGGGGGTTGGCCAGTGTTGAGGTCTACTGGGGTTTGTTGGAACCTGGGTTTCTAGGGTTGGTTTGGTACTGGGATGAGTCTGAGGCCACAGGGGTTGGCTTGGTGCTGGGTGAGTCTGGAGGATGGGTCGGCAATATCCTACCTCGAGTCTGGGGTTGCAGGGGCTGGCCTGGTGCTGGGGTGAACCTGGAACTCGAATACAGGGATGAGTCTGGAGCCTGGGGACACGGGGGCTGAACTGGTGCTGAGGTGGGCCCAAAGGTTGGGTCTTTTGGTGCTGCCCTGGAATCCTTAGCTCTTGTGAAGGTATTTTTTTCATGGATAGTTGTTCAATTGGTATTTCTGTTAGGGGATGAGCAATGGAAACTTATATCTTACCATCTTGCGGCCATCACTGTCTTATGGCTGAATTTTAAAATTACCACGTAAATCTTATATTTCAGTTTCTAGTTATGTTGGACTTTTTGGATTGGCTTTCTAATTTTCATATCTTGTCTCTATATTATATTACTCCAATTTTGGGGTTGTTTTTGGGAGGTCTACCTAGCTTTATCTTCTGAACATTTTTTTTTCCTGCTATCATAATTTTGATTTTCCAGAGTTCTTTTTTTGGTTCCACGCATGTTTCTTTTATAAAAAATACCATTCTGTTCATGTTCTATGAATTTCATTTTTTCTTTTATCTCTGAGGCTACTAGTAACAGTGTATTTGTTGTTTTTGCTGAAGGTTTCTTCTCCCTGAATTCTGTTTCATCCAAGTTACTTTCCCCCCACTTCTATCTGTTTGGTCTCTATCTTTTATGTAAGAAGCTTTACTTAGGTATTTACTGATCCTTTGTTCTCTGCTCATATTTAAGAGTAGATGCTAAAAAGCTGACTGGAAGTTCTGGCTTATGGGTTTGTTGACTCTGAGCATTACTGTAAAATGATCTGCCTGGGTTCTTTCCTTGGGGCTGAACCAATGTCAAATTTTCAGGTCTTTATTCTTGGGCTGGCCAGATTTTCCAGAAAAGCATCTTTTTGTCTCCTGCCTAGAGGTTCAGGACAGGTTGCCAAGATTCTGAAAGTTGAGTAGGGAATAAAGACTGGGCATCTTAGCTTTCAGTAAGCATACACTCTCACCTGTTTTCAATATGGTAGCCCTACCTTCAATTGTGCCCAGTGCTCCCCAGTCCAGAGGCCCTCTATTTTATACTCTTGAAGGAATAAAGCACCAGTCTCCTGCCTGGGTAGAGGAGATGATCTGGAGATCAGCTGTTTCCTTAAAGAAACTTTCTATAAACTCTCCTCATTTTTAGTTCTATCTTTATCCCACCCCTACTTCCAATGTTCCCGGTACCCCAAAGTCCTGAATGTTTGGAGGTTTTTGTGATGTATCCAGTTGCTTCTTTGTCTTTTCCTATGGTGGCTTAGGTTTCAGGTAGTGTGCTAAATTTATTTACTTTCTGGTTTCCAAATCCTTATTTTTTTCTCCCTTTTTCCTTTGTTATTATGCATTTATTCCAAAAAAATCTCTGTACTGTCATTTTAGTGGAATTTCAAGAGGGACTAAAAGTACTATATGTGGGTAAGTTGCTATCTTCATTCAGAAGCTTACCCACACTCTACTATGGCCACTTTATCATTTAGCAATGTCACTTACAGTAGAAAGTACAGCCATGTCACTAATTCATCATAGAATATGAAGCTAATAGCATTAATTGGTAACAGGGAACAATATTTTTCTATAAAGAGCCACTGATTCACGGTAATTTAAAACTTCTCAAGAGAAGGTTCTAAGAGACTCTTGGTTAAATTACCATTTGTAGGCCTTAAGCTATACTGAGAAACTCTATACACTTAATGGTTTTAAACAATCTCTTTTGAGGAGAAAAAGGTGAAAATAACTAAGTTATGACTATTAATTGTTTTCAAGTAAGTCACACTAAGATCTGTAATGCACCTGTATTCCAAAAGATAAAGTTTACATTACTGCAATAAATTAAACTGTAATACTTGCAAAATTCTTTTGAGAAATCTATTTTTAGAATTGTACCAGCCTGATGTTTAACATTACCATCAAAGAACAGAGGAGACATTCACTGGAGCCAATGAACATGAGGTAATAGAGTTTGGCTGTCATATCACATCTACTCTCAGGGTTTTAATACTGCCCCACTTTGAAACATGATTTCATGATTTGTGATTGTGAGAAAAACCTTGAGGAGACAGACCTGATTTCTTGATTGTGAGAAAAACCTTGAGGACACAGACTTCATGAGCAGAGGGCTACAATAAATGTGGTAATATGTGGCTCTTTTACCAGTGTATCATTACTTTTTAAGTAATAATGTTTTGAATTGTACAAAAAGAAGCAGTAGATTGTCCTCTGGTCTTTAAGGCCTCTTGGTGTCTTGAAATTCCTTCTTACTTATCTTAGGATAATAGAAATTAGGACAATAGGAAGGAAGTACCTCTTGATTTTGGCAATTATCTAATAGGACTTTAGTGAAAGGCAACTTATTTTATTGAGAAATATAAACTAAAGTCAGTTGCATTTTCAATTAAGAACTAAGATAAAACAGTCTATAAAATAAATAAAGCTAAAGCATATACTTCAGTTCTTTGTAATAGCTCATAAGAGAATCAAAGCTAGAACACAAAGAAAGAGACAAATAAACTGCCTCAATATTTGCCAAAGTCACATAAGAGCTGCCTTTAAATATAATGTTTGAAAGAATATCGTGTGGTAGATGAATCTGATGTAATTCTGTGAGTATTAGCATAAAAAGGATCAATGCACAAAGAAGGGAAAATGTTTTAAGGCTCAGAGTTGGAAAAATAAAATAATATACCTCAGTAGATAGCTATTTGTCCCCGGAAGTTTAGAAGCAGGGGCTACTGGATGGTTAAATACTTATAGGACATGTTCAGAGGGAATTTTCTTATTGAAAATAACAGATACTCTCTAAAGTTTTAAAGGTAATATTTTCTTAGGTCTAGAAGTAATGACTATTCATTGCAAGAAAACTGGAAAACAGAAAAGCACAAAAAAGGAGTAACTACCCAGAGAGAACCAGTGTTAAATTTTTGCTATATTTCACCAATTTTTGGTTTTAAAGCATATTCATTACAGATCGTATTTGTACAATTATAGACATAAACAAGATTACCTTTCGGCCTTGTTCTCAGGCTGAATGAAATTAACTTCTGGACCAGAAATGTCTTATCCCTGATATAAACTCCTATAAGCTATTGCAGAAACAAGTTACGGGGAACTTTGTTATTACTTAGGGATTAACTAAATGTATATTCCTTTGTATATTCAGTATACATATTTTAGCACCTACTACCTTCAAGGGCACTGGCCTAGTGTCCTCAGACATAAAGGTGAATGAGATAGTTGCTGGAGAGGACACCTAGTCAGAAGACCAAGGTAGAAGCAGAACGTGATAAACAGCCAGATCAGAGGGGTGGTTAAAGGACATACCAAAAGAGGGTTGGTTGCAAGAGTCTGTCCACAAAAAATAATCTATCCAAAGACACTTTCCATATCTAACCCTGACAGGACCAGGCATAGGAAAGACTCAAGATCACAATTTTTTATGTAGTATTTTACACAGCACTCATCACACTTCAATGAGTATATTACTTCTTTCATGAAATACATTTTTTTCTACCCATGTCATTTGTAAGCCACAAATCTGATTTCTACTACGTTTTAAATAAGTGTTTGATTTTGATGTATAGATATTTTCTTCATTACTTTACAACAGTGAGGTTTAACTGTCTTCTGATCACATTCTGCTTTTGTAAGATAATGTAAAGCACTGACAACAAATACTCTGGGTGCCTAGTAAGTGCCAGTAGAAGCCAAGGAGACAAATTAGGCCAATGCCTAATTTTGAGTCTCTTAAGCAATAAGGAATTTCAGGACAACAAGAGAATGCTCTTTTAGGGATTCCATAGCCTAGCTGGTAAGAAGACAGACATGCAAACATGCTGTCTCACATGATAGGCCATACCTTATAGTGATAAACAGTCCAGAATTTGGAGTGACACAGACCTGGACTTGAATCCAAGCTAGGTCACTTTGTAGGTGTGCAATCTCTCAGAGCGTCTGTTTCCTCAACTGTAAAATGGGAACACTGACACCTAAACTCAGTGATATGAAGATTAAACAAGCCATCACATATGAAACAGTTGTTACCTGGCAAAGAATAAGGCCTCAACAACATGTTAGCTGTTAGGTAGGAGAAAGGCAACATGCAAGGCAGAAAAGGGGCACAAAAGAAAGCTTCTGACTTAAACACCTCTTTTGGCAATATTTCTATAAGTTAAAGATCCAGTTTTGTATCTCGAGATATGAAAAGTTGATCTGAAGGGTTCTGCTTCTGGTAATGATGAACTAATTGTTTTGGATTAACCCTCCCACTGAGAAAATATGCAGTAAAAATCCTTTTTAAAGGCACTGGACTATTAACAGGGCAGTGAAGAACTATGGTTTCCAGATGTAGAAGGAAATCCAGAAAGGAGGAGCCTAGCATTTGTGACCATCTTTCCCTTGGGGCATCTGCTGATTTTGGAAGAGGGGCCTGCGAGGTTGAGAAGTTGAGCTTTCACTTGCTAGTATTCTGTTAATGATTTTTGGGTCTATCTTCATGAGGGATGTTGGTCTGTAGTTTTATTTTCTTGTATGTGTCTGTCTGGTTTTGGTATCAAGGTAATGCTGGTTTCATAAAATAAGCTGGAAATTGTTCCCTCCTTTTCTGTTTTCTGGAAGAAGTAGTACAGAATTTGATATTTCTTCTTCAGATGTTTGGAAGAATACAGTAGTGAAATTATCCGGGCTGAGAGATTTCTTTTTCAGAAAGTTTTAAACTATGAATTCAATTTTCTTTAATAGATTCAAGACTATTAAGGTTATGTATTTCTCCTTGGACAACTTTTGTTAACTTGTGACTTTAATGGAATTGGTCCATTTCATTTAAGTCACCACATTGACATATGTGTGTATGTCATTCGTAGTATTCCTTTATCTTTTGAATATCTAATTTCTCTTGATACATTCTTTTGGACCCAAGGATTATTTAGAATTGTGTTGTTTAATTTCCAGTCATCCTACTCTTATTGATTTTTACATTAATTCCATTATGGTCAGAGAGTATACTTTGTATTATCTCAACTCTTCTTTTTAAACAGCTTTATTGAGATATATTTCACATATCATATAATTCACCCATCTAAAATGTATAGTCAAATGCTTTTTAGTATATCCACAGAGTTGTATAACCATCACCATAATTAACTTTTATCACATCCAAAAAAGAAACTCCATACCTAGTAGCACTTATACGTCATTCCCTGCCCCACCCCTGTCTCTCCAGGTCCCTCATGGCCTAGGCAACTACTAATGTACCTTCTGTATCTATAGATTTACCTATTTTGGACAACTCATATAAATGTATTCATACAATATGTAGTCTTTTGTGATTGATGTCTTTTAATCTGCATAATGTTTTCAAGATTCAACTATGTTATAGTATGTAGTACTTCATATTTTTTTATTGCTGAATATTAGATTATATGGATATATCACATTTGTTTTTCCATTCATTAATTGATAGACATTTGGGTGTTCCATATTTTGGCTACTGAAAATAGTGATGCTATGAAACTTGTATGGGTGTACAAGTTTTTGTGTGGATATGTTTTCATTTCTCTTGGGTATATTCCTAGAAGTGGAATTTCTGGGTCATATGGTAACACTGTAACCATGTGAGGAACTTTCAGTGTTTTCCATAGCGGCTGCTGCATTTTACATTCCCAATAGCTCCCAATAGCAGTGTATGAGGGTTCCCATTTCTCCACATCTTTGCCAACACTTATTATCTGACTTTTTATTCATAGCTATCCCAGTGGGTGTAAAGTGGTATCTCACTGTGGTTTTGATTTGCATTTCTTTGATGATAGTGATATCAAGAATCTTGTTATGTGCTTATTGGCTGTATAGATGTCTTCTTTGGAGAAATGTCTATTCAGATCCTTTGCTCATTTTAAAATTGAGTAATCTTTTTATTATTGAGTTGTGTTATTTATATATTCTAGATACAAGTTATGTATCAGATATATCTAAAAATATTTTCTCCCATGCTGTGGGTTATCCTTCATGTTCTTGATTTTTTTTTTTTTTTTTTTTTTGCGGTACACGGGCCCCTCACTGCTGTGGCCTCTCCCGTTGCGGAGCACAGGCTCCGGACGCACAGGCCCAGCGACCATGACTCACAGGCCCAGCCGCTCCGCGGCATGTGGGATCCTCCAGGACCGGGGCACGAACCCGTGGTCCCCTGCATCGGCAGGCGGACTCTCAACCACTGTGCCACCAGGGAAGCCCCTTGATGTTGTTTATTGAAGCATAAATTTTTAAAATTTTGATGAAGTCCAATTCATTCATTTTTTTCTTTTGTTGTTTGTGGTTTTGGTGTCATCTAAGAAACTGCATCTAACCAAGGTCGTGAAAATTTACTCCTATACTTTCTTCTGAAACTTTTTATAGTTGTAGCTCTTACATTTAGGTCTGTGATCCATTTGAGCTAATTTTTTTGTATAACATGAGGTAGGGGTCCAAATTCATTCTTTTGCATGTGGATATCCAGTGTCCAGCACCAATTGTTACAAGACATTTTTTCCCCCATTGAATTGTGTCTTAAGATCCTTGTTGAAAATCAGTTACCATAAATGTGAGGATTTACTTCTGGACTCCTAATTCAATTCCATTTATCTGTATGTCTGTCTTTATGCTAGTATTACATGGTCTTTACCTCAGCTTTGTATATTTTGAAATCAGAAAGTATGAGTCCTATAATCTTATTCTTTTTCAAGATTGTTTTGGTTACCCTGATCCTTTTGTTTTTTCATATGAATTCAAGATTCAGTTTTTCCATTATTGCAAAAACAACAACAAAAAAGTAGCTGAGATTTTGTTAGGAATTGCTTTGAATCTACAGATCAGTTTGGGGAGTATTGCCATGCTGACAATATTAAGCCTTCTGATCCATGAACATGGGATATCTTTGTTTCATTTAGATCTTCCTTAGTTTCTTTCAACAATATTTTATAGTTCTCACAGTATAAGTTTTATGCTTCTTTTGTTAAATTTATTCCTAGGCATTTTATTCTTTTTGCTGCTATTATAAATGGAATTATTTTCTTAATTTCATTTTTGGATTTTTCATTGTTCATGCACAGAAACAATTGATTTTTGTAAACTGATATTATGTATTATATCAATCTTGTAAACTGATTTTGTAAATTGAAATTAACCTTTATTAAGTTCTAACAGTTTCTTGGTTGATTTCTTAGGATTTCCTGTATATAATATCATATTTAAATTGATAGTTTTTGGAACTTCCCTGGTGGCGCAGTGGTTAAGAATCCGCCTGCCAACACAGGGGACACAGGTTTGAGCCCTGGTCCAGGAAGATCCTATATGCTGCGGAGCAACTAAGCCCGTGTGTCACAACTACTGAGTCTGCGCTGTAGAGCCCGCAGGCCACGACTACTGAGCCTGTGTGCCACAACTATTGAAGCTCACAAGCCTACAGCCCGTGCTCTGCAACGAGAAGCCCGCAAACTGCAACAAAGAGTAGCCCCCGCTCGCCGCAACTAGAGAAAGCCTGCACACAGCAATGAAGACCCAACACAGCCAAAAATAAATAAATTAATAAATTTAAAAAGTTACATTAAAAAATAATTTTCCTTCTTCCTTTCCAATTTGTATGCTTTTTATTTCATTTTCTTGCCTGATAATCCTGTCTAGGATCCAGTGTTGAATAGAGCAGATATTCTTGTCTTTTTCCTGATCTTTGAAAAATAGCATTCAAACTTTCACATTAACTAGTTGTTAGCTGTAGGTTTTTCATAGATATGCTTTATCTGGTCAAGGAAATTCCTGTCCATGTTTAATCTGTGTTTTTTTTTTTTTTTTTTTAAATCATGAAGCAATGTTGAACTTTTTCAACTGCTTTTGCTGAGACTACTGGGCTGATCATGTGTTTTTTATCCTTTGTTCTATTAATGTGATGTGTTACATTGCTTGGTTTTAGATGGTAAACTAACCTTGCATTTTTGGGATAAGTCTCACTTAGTCATGGTATATAATCTTTTTCATATTTTGATAGATTAAGTTTCCTAATTTTGTTGAGTAATTTTGTATCTACATTCATAAAGGATAGCGGTTTACAGTTTTCTTGTAATGTTTTGTCTGGTTTTGGTATCTGGGTAATACTGGCCTTATAAAATGAATTTGGAAGTGTTCCTTCCTCTTTTATTTTTTCTTAGAGTTTGTAAAAAACTTTTTTTTTTTTTTTTGCGGTACACAGGCCTCTCACTGTTGTGGCCTCTCCCGTTGCGGAGCACAGGCTCTGGACGCGCAGGCTCAGCGGCCATGGCTCACGGGCCTAGCCGCTCTGCGGCATGTGGGATCTTCCCAGACCGGGGCACGAACCCGTGTCCCCTGCATCGGCAGGCGGACTCTCAACCACTGCGCCACCAGGGAAGCCCAAAACTGTTATTTTTTAAGTGTTTGGTAGCCTCCTTTAGTGAAGCCACCTCAGCCCGGGACTGTTTTTCTTACTCAGATTTTTAATTTCTTCTTGAACCAGTTCAGTAGTTTGGCTCTCTCTAGGAATTTGTTCATTTTGTCTGTTACCTAATTTGTTAGCATAAAGTTGTTATATATAATATATATATACTATAATCCTTTTCATTGCTTTATGGTCAGTAGTCATGTTCCCTCTTAATTCTGACCTTAATAATTTGTACGTTCTCTTTTTTTTCTTGATCAGTATAGCTAAAGCCTTATCAACATTACTGATATTTTCAAAAAAACTGACTTTTGGCTCCATTGACTTTCTCTACTGTTTTCCTATTCTCTCATTTATCAATTTTAATCTTTATTTTTTTTTTCTGTTTGCTATACTTCCTATGCTCTTGTTTCCCAGTGTCTAAAGTGGAAGGTTAGGTTATTGACTTAAGACATTTCTTCTTTTTCAATAGAGGGATTTACAGCTTCATCCCATAAGTCTTGTTATACTATGTTTTCCTTTTTGTTCATCTTAAAGTTTGGTATGTTCCTTCATTTTCATTCATTTCAAATTATTTCCTAATTTCCTTTAAGTATGCTTCTTTGATCCATTGGTTATTTAAGCAGTGCGTTGTTTCTGCATATTTGTGAATCCTCAAATTTCTTTCTGTTAATTTTATTCCATTGTGGTCAGAGAACATAATTTGTGTAATTTCACTTTTTATATTTTTTGAGGCTATTATATGGCCTACCACATACTCTATCCTGGAGAATGTTCCATGTGCACTTGGGAAGAATATATTGATATATTCGGCTGTTCTTAGGTGGGGAGTTCTATAGATATGTGTTAGGTCCAGCTGATTTATAGTTTTGTTTATAGTGTTGTTCATGACTTTTATTTCCTTGTTGATCTTCTTCCTGACTGTCCATCACTGAAAGTGGGGTACTGAAGTCTCCAAATATTGTTGAATTATTCACTTCTCTTTGCAATTCTGTCAGTTTTTGTTTCATGTATTTTTAGGGTTCTGTGCTGTTACGTGCATATATGTTTATAATTGTAATGTCTTTCTGTTGGATTGACCCTTTTATGAAATAGAATGTCCTTGTCTCTAGTTAACAATTTTTGTTTTGAAGTCTATGTCCTCTGATATTTATATAGCCACTCCAGGTTTCTTATGATTGTTGTTTGCATGGCATATCTTGATCCTTCCTTTTCCTTTCTCCCCCCTTGTATCTTTAAATCTAATCTGTGTCTCAAATAGACAGCACAGAATTGTATCCAGAAAACGTTTTTTATTTTGATCCAGTCTGAAAATCTCTGCATTTTGATGAAATGATTAATCCATTCACATTTAATGTTATTATTGTTATGGTTATTGTATCCAGAAAACGTTTTTTATTTTGATCCAGTCTGAAAATCTCTGCATTTTGATGAAATGATTAATCCATTCACATTTAATGTTATTATTGTTATGGTTGGACTTACGTCTGCCATTTTACTTTTTGTTTTTTATGTGTCTTGGAGTTTTTCCTCTATTTTTCCTTTATTGCTTTCTTTTACATTTATGTGAATATTTTCTACACGAACCCATGTCCCCTGCATCGGCAGGCGGATTCTCAACCACTGCGCCACCAGGGAAGGCCTACTGTGTATTTTTGAGTTAATTTCCTGCTGGTTGCTCTAGGGCTTACCATATACATTTTAACTTCTTAGAATTACTTCAGATTTATACTTAATTCCTGTGAGATACTGAAACGTTACTCCTATATAACTATTCCCTCATCCCTCTTTTTTATGCTATTGTTATATATATCACATCTCTATATACTAAAAACCCAATAATATATTGTCCTAATTATTATAGAATATAATTTATGTTTTTTAAAGAAGCTGATAGAAGAAAGGTGAGCAAGTATATATTCATGTTTGTTATATAAAGCTTCTTTATTATCATTTATATCATTTGTTCCTATGGGATAATAGGAGGAAAAGATGGGAAGTATTTGAGGAAAGCTTTTTCATAATTAAGTAAACATGAAAGGTAAAAGATTGAAATTGAGAGGGTTAACAGAACACCAAAAAGGCAAGAAATGGAAAAATGCACAGCCTTCAAACCTTTGGAAATTTAGGTAATTAAAACCATCTAAACATTCAAAATAATGGATTAATGGTAAATTATAAACATGCACACTTACTGGCATAGAAATATACTCTTATGCGAAGAAGTGTATCACAAAACTGTATACTAAATGATACAATGATTTCTCACTTAGTGCAGAGAGAAAGAGAGAGGAGGAGGAGTGAAAGGAGGGGATGGAGGGGAATGAGGAGGGAGGAGGAGGTAAGAGGACATATACCAAAATGTTAACGATGGGTCAAAGAATTATGAATGAATTTTATATTAAGGTTTCTGAATGTATGTATTTTTAAATTTTTAATACTTAATGTATATTTGTGATAAAATGATAAACTTAAAAAATTAATCCAGCAGAAATGAACAAAAAACATGAAAAGGCAAATCACCTAAGATGAAATAAAAATGGCCAAAAATGTATGAAAAAAATTCAGCTTTGGGACTTCCCTGGTGGCACAGTGGTTAAGAATCCTGCTGCTAATGCAAAGGACACGGATTCAATCCCTGGTCTGGGAAAATCCCATGTTGCTTAGAGCAACTAAGCCTGTGTGCCATAACTACTGAAGCCTGCATGTCCTAGAGCCTGCATGCTGCAACTACTGAGCCCACGTGCTGCAACTACTGAAGCCCATGTGCTCTAGGGCCCACGTGCCACAACTACTGAGCCGGTGTGTTGCAACTACTGAAGCCCGTGCACTCTGGGACCCGTGCGCCGCAACTACTGAAGCCTGCACACTGCAACTACTGACCCTGCATGCTGCAACTACTGAAGCCCATGTGCCTAGAGCCCGTGCTCCACAAGAGAAGCTCGCGCAGTGCAACAAAGAGTAGCCCCCGCTCGCCACAACTAGAGAAAGCCCGCATACAACAACAAAGACCCAAAGCAGCCAAAAGAAAAAAAAAAATTCAGTATGTCTTAAAAAAAAAAATTCAGCCTCACTAGCAATCAAAGAAATGCAAAAAAGATAATACTGAAGTCTTTACTTATCAAATTTGAAAATATTTTTAAGAGGAAGATACCTAGTGTGAATAAGGCTTATAGGAAATATGCTCAATACTTTGTTGATAAAGGTATAAAATGATAGTTTTTCTGAAAATCAATTTAATAGTTTTTATAAATGCTCTTAAAAATGTCTACACCCTTTAACCTAGCAATTCCTTTCCTGGGGAATTTATTTTAAGGAAAAATATAGTGGATGTTAAAACTATTTAGCTAAAACTACTAGAGGATATTACGAGATAACATTCCAAAGGATTAAATATAATCCTATGGAATTAATTAACCTACATGTCCAAAGAGAATGTAAAAGTTTATATGAAAAAACTGTACAACACATACCAATTTTTTTTTTTTTTTTTTTTTTTTTGCGGTACGCGGGCCTCTCACTGTTGTGGCCTCTCCCGTTGCGGAGCACAGGCTCCGGACACGCAGGC
>NC_041214.2:32066646-32091837 GCF_002837175.3 Physeter macrocephalus
CGGTACGCGGGCCTCTCACTGTTGTGGCCTCTCCCGTTGCGGAGCACAGGCTCCGGACACGCAGGCTCAGCGGCCATGGCTCACGGGCCCAGCCTCTCCGCAGCATGTGGGATCTTCCCGGACCAGGGCACGAACCCGTATCCCCTGCATCAGTAGGCGGACTCTCAACCACTGCACCACCAGGAAAGCCCCACATACCAATTTTTAAGTGTCTTTTTCTGAGTGTTAGAATTATCAGTATTAAAGTTTATTTTCTTCTGCTTTAGCCATGTTTTCTAAGTTGTCTACATGAACAACAAATTACTATCTTTGAAATAGACAACATGCTGCCCATGAAATAAATTAGTTTTATTTCCATTTCAATGATTTCCAAACCATATATCCAACATTTAGATAACTTTTTGAACTAACATGCAGACAGATGAGTCAGTAATACCAGCAAGCAGCATCAGGGACTGCAGACTCTCCCTTCCTTGGTACTGAGCAGAAGCTATGTGCAGGACACTGTGTTACACAAGCTAGGAATAAAAAGAAGAGAGGGACACAAAAATCTATGTCCCTCTCTTCTTTTTATTCCTAGCTTGTGTAACACAGTGTTACAGAGGTGTAAGAAACACATGGATAAACTCACAGCGACAAATCAAGGTATTCCAAGGAAAGGGAGAGATGATTCTAACCGGGAGAATGAGGGCGTGTTCTCATATACTAGTCATCCACAGTTTGCTCTTCTTTCCTCTCCAATTTACTACTGAACAAGGAAGATCATGAAACAACTAAAATCCACAGTATCTATTCCCATATTCCATATAAATGCTTAATATCCTTCAGGGCCAGCTCACATGTCACTTCACCTTTGTTTCCAGGGGTAAGAGCACTTCTCTTGATACACTGCGGCTGTACATTCAGTCTGAGGGCAGAGACTAAGTCAAACCCATCTTGGCACCCCTAGTTGAGCTGGCATTCACTAGGTATATATCATGAACTTTTCAAGCTTTGCTCATGTGTTTAACATCTTGGCAAAGGAAACTCAGAAGTCATACCTGGTGGGGTTCCTTTTGTCTTCCTCAGAAATCAAAAACCAAACAAAATCTGCATAGCTCATTCTTCCCTCTTTCTGTACTGTTTTTCCCCTGAAGAAAACACACAATTATAAAGTTTCCTGAGCAATTACTCAGATAAATTTAGTACTATGAGAGACTAAGAAATAAAGTAACATTTCTTTGGAAATTAAGTTAAAAAAAAATAGAATGCTGGAAACCTCACAAAGGGCAACCCCTTCCACTGCCTATCTTATTTTCAAATGCCTAGAGGATGAAATCAGAAAGCATTTGCAGATATGAAAAAAGAAATCTGGTTTCTAATTTTAATACAAATAATCAGCAGGTTAAATACTGTTACCTGTATTTTGATAAAGGACTAATACCCATATATTAAAGAATTACCGCCGTCTTGTATGAAGCCACAACTGCATGTTTTGTAGGGTATTATCTGACCTACAGCACTGACAAATTATGCAGGAAGCCTTGCTAAAATGACATTGTTAAACTATTACTTGTAGTTCACTTTAAAACTCAGATGCTTTTTCTTACCTTGTTACTGCCCCAGAGAATATCCTTTCAATAATCCTGTTTGATGAAGCTAAATGTAAATAAAAAGTACAAAGCTAGTTAAAACATGCTCCAAAAGGCAATATTTTTGGCAAATTTATTTTTAAGTAGCCACAAGCTAAAACTTAATAATCTTCCATGATGAGAATATGAGTAGTTAAATTTTTACTTATGTATAACTGATACTTTTTGAAAGCAGGAATTTGAGACGGCTTACTCTATCAATCAATCAATCATTTAAAAAAGAACAGGCAAATGGATGTGCCTGACAGCTGGGATGTATTAATATAGTTGAGCATCGAATTGGTTCTGAATATCCTGACAACTAAGACAAAAATGTACAAAATTTGTATTGATCTTGTTATCTAATGAGACAAGACAGCTTTTCCCCCAAAATAAGACAGATTTTATCCTAGCATTAAATTCAAGGGGGAGAACTGATTGTTGGGGAATTTGAGTAAAACAATGGAGAACTGTTTTTCAGGTAGAGTTTTATAAAAGATACTAAAACATACCACAAATACTTTTCTTATATTCTCATCCTATAAAAATCCAGGATATAACATGATATAACATACCATTTTAAAATAAATTCCATCAGTAAGTTTTATTCAGAGGGACGATTATATCTTAAGATAGTATGTTGCTTTTGATGACAGATCCTAGGTAATCTATATCAGTGCACCTCATTGTGAGTTCAAAGTAACCAAAAGCATTAGTTAAAAAAAAGGAGATAACAGTGGATCTCAGACCTAGGGATGTAGTGAGGATAGGAATCTGTTCTTTTAACAAGTGCCCCAGGCAATGGCATGCACACTAAAACTTCAGAATTAGTGATATCATTAGAGTTAGCAGCTACCAGCTCTAACTCTTCTGCACAGTGTTAGGTATGGTCAACATAAAGGTTAATTAATTTGGTTGAAGAATGTTGAGAATATGAGTGTCAGCACTGCCATTCCTGGCCACATACCAAATGTTGAATAAGGGCCCCCTAGAGTTTGTTGAGCACTGGTTTATGGGGTTAATAATTTGGAAATAAGAGGAAATAGAACAGAAGAGGGCTATATAGGAAAGGCAATGGTATTTAATTCTGAAGCTAAAGTCTTTTTGAAAGTCTTTCTTTAGAGTTAGAAGGTTTAAGCTCCTAAAACTTAAGATCATGTTGTCCCATTAAGGACAGATTAGTGGGTGGGCAATTACACAGAGTTTCAGTGGCTCCTGCATTATGCAGGCCTAGATGCCTGCTTTTCTGGACATCATTCCTTTAACATGCCTCTAATGAGTTACTCTATGTGTATATACAATATTTTAGGGCTTAATGAGAACTATGGTTATGCCAGCCAGAGAAGGCGCTTTAGAGCCCACATTTTGTATGACCTCTGGAGACTAGCTCACGTTATACAGATGATCTGGCCACTGGTAATTAGAAGGTGCATAGCTAACAAGGTTGGCCTGATACCCCTATAAATATCTCCATCTTTATGCTATTCTTGTAACAGGAATGTATGACTATAGGCATACCTCAGAGATATTGTGGGTTCAGTTCCAGGCCACCTCAATAAAGTGAATATCACAATAAAGTGAGTCACATGAATTTTTTGGTTTCCCACTGCACATGAGTTATGTTTATTCTATACTATAGTCTATTAAGTGTGCAACAGAATTCTGTCTTAAAAAATCAATACATATAACTTAATTAAAAATACTTTATTGCTAAAAAATGCTAACCATCTAAGCCTTCAGCAAACTGTAATCTCTTTGCTGGCGGAGGGTCTTGCCTCAATGTCGATGGCTGCTGACTGATCAGGGTGCCGGCTGCTGAAGGCTGGGGTGACTGTGGCAATTTCTTAAAATAAGACGACAATGAAATTTGCCACATAGATCGACTCTTCCTTTCGCAAATGATTTCTCTGTTACATGCAGTGCTGTTTGATAGCATTTTACCCACAGCAGAAGTTCCTTCAAAATTGAAGACAATCCTCTCAAACCTTGCTGCTGCTTTATCAACTAAGTTTATATAATAGTCTAAATCCTTTGTTGTCATTTCAACAATCTTCACAGCATCTTTACCAGGAGTAGATCCCATCTCCAGAAACTGCTCTCTTTGCTCATCCATGTGCAGCAACTCCTCATCTGTTAGTTTTATCATGAGATTTGCAGCAAGTCAGTCACATCTTCAGGCTCCTCTTCTAATTCTAGTTCTCTGTTTCTACCACATCTGCAGTTACTTCCTCCACTGAAGTCTTGAACCCCTCAAAGACATCCATGAGGATTGGAATCAACTTCTTCCAAACTCCTGTTCATGTTTATATTCTGACCTCTTCCCATGAATCATGAATGTTCTTAACAGCATCTAGAATGGTGATCCTTTACAGTAGATTTTCAATGGACTTTGCCCAGATCCATCAAAGGAGTCATTACCTATGGTAGCTATAGTCTTATGAAACGTATTTCTTGAGTAAGACTTGAAAGTTGAAACTACTCTTTGATCCATGGGCTGCGGAATGGACGTTGTGTCAGCAGGCATGTAAACAACATTAATCTCATTGTACATCTCCATCAGAGCTCTTGGGTGACCAGATGCATTGTGAATCAGGGTCATATTTTGAAAGGAATCTTTTTTTCCTGAGCAGTAGGTCTCAACAGTGGGCTTAAAATATTTAGAAAACCATGTTGTAATCAGATGTGCTGTCATCCAGGGTTTGTTGTTCCATTTGTAAAGCGCAGGCAGAAGAGATTTAGCATAATTCTTAAGGGCTCTAGGATTTTTGGAATGGTAAATGAGCGCTGGCTTCAACTTAAAGTCACCACCTGCACTGCATTAGCCCCTAACAAGAGAGTCAGCCTGTCCTTTGACGCTTTAAAGCCAGGCACTGACTTCTCCTCTCTAGCTATGAAAGTCCAAGATGGCTTTTTCTTCCAATAGAAAGCTGTTGCATCTACATTGAAAATCTGATGTTTAGTGTAGCCACCTTCATTATCTTAGCTAGATCTTCTGGATAACTTGCTGCTTCACCTTGTACCTTCATATTATAGAAACGGCTTCTTTCCTTAAACCTCATGAACCAACTTCTGCTAGTTTCAAACTTTTCTCCTGAAGCTCCCTTACCTCTCTCAGCCTTCACAGAATTGAAGAGAGTTAGGGCCTTGCTCTGGATTAGGCTCTGGCTTAAGGGAATGTTGTAGCTGGTGTGATCTTCTATCCAGACTACTAAAACTTTCTACGTATCAGCAAACAAGGCGGTTTCACTTTTTTTTTTTTTTTTTTTTTTTTCCTTAACCACATCATGCAGCTTGTGCGATCTTAGTTCCCCAACCAGGGATTGAACCTGGGCAGTGAAAGCACCAAGTCCTAACCACTAGACAGCCAGGGAATTCCCAGTTTCACTTTCTTTCTTTCTTTTTTTTTTTTTTTTTTTTTCTTTTTGTGGTACGTGGGCCTCTCCCGTTGTGGAGCACAGGCTCTGGATGCGCAGGCTCAGCGGCCATGGCTCACGGGCCCAGCCGCTCCGCAGCATGTGGGATCTTCCCGGACCGGGGCACGAACCCGTGTCCCCTGCATCAGCAGGCGGATTCTCAACCACTGCGCCACCAGGGAAGCCCCCCAGTTTCACTTTCTTATTCATGTGTTCACTGGAATAGCACTTTTAATTTCCTTCGAGAACTTTTCCTTCACATTCATTCACTACCTGGCTAACTGTTGGCACAAGAGGCCTAGCTTTCAGCCTGTCCTGGCTTTCAACGTGCCTTCCCCTCTAAGCTTTCTAGCTTTTGATTTAAAGTGAGAGATGTGCCACTCTCCCTTTCACTTGGACATTTAGAGGCCATTGTAGGGCTATTAATTTGCCTAATTTCAATATTGTTGTGTCTCAGGGAATATGGAGGCCCGAGGAGAGGGAGGGAGATGGGGAAACACTTGGTCGGTAGAGTACTTAGAACACAAACAACAGTTATCAATTAAGCTTGCTGTCATACAGGTGTGGTTCATGGTCCCCCAAAACTATTACAATAGTAACATCAAAGATCACTGACCACAGATCACCATAAAAAATATAACAATAATGAAAACGTTTTGAAATATTGTGAGAATTAGCAAAATGTGACACAGAGACATGAAGTGAACAAATACTGCTGGAAAAATGGCACCGATAGACTTGCTCAATGCAGGGCTGCCCCAAACATTCAAATTGTCAAAAATGCTCTATCTGCAAAGTGCAATAAAGCAAAGTGTAATAAAACGAGGTACATCTGTACTTGAAGAAGGAAGGATACAATACTAAAATGCTTGTTTATCAAATAAGTACAATTTAGTATTTCCTCTTGATAACTGGTTGGCACCTGAGTTTTGTGAGCTAGAACTCTGTTTCTTAAAATGGAAAGTTCTATGAAAACTGACATATAGAATGAACCTTTTCTTAAGATGTATACTACTAGTCACAGATATACCAAATATCAGAAGCAAAATTCAAAATATTTATTTAAGATTTGTACTTTGCTACATCTAAAAGGCTAAGGGCTTATTAAAAAAAATCCACAGTATCTGAGAAGACATTTAAGAACAGAACAGGGACAATCTTATGAGAGAAGAATGAATCAATGTATCTTGGTGCTTGGTTAAGAATATTAAATTAGCAGGAAACAGGTTCTAAGTTTACTACTGGTCAAAATGAAGTAAGAAGGGTAATATCATGTAATATGTAATTTTTTGTTTTCTGACAAAAGAAAGCACACAAAATTCACCTGCAGAGAAAATACCTTTTCTAGAACTAAATTCCAGAAAAGGTTTTATGAATCCTTGAAAACACTGGCAAATTAGAAACATCATTTTCATCCTTGGTTGTTTATAAATACTGTAAAATGAGAATTTATAAAGGTGTATATACATTCTCTTTCAAATAAACTTTACATAGATGTGGTTCTTATTCAGTTCATCATCAGAAAATAAGCATCACTATAAAGACTCACCCATTCATCAAACTAAGACTCTAATTTCTTACCTCCAAACCCCTTCTCCTAAACCTGGTTTCTAAATAAAAAATTAGTACCTTCACTCATGTCTACTTAAAAATTCTTGGCCCTTTCAAGAGGACTTGATTAGATACAGAATTTAAGAAATGGGAATTCCCCAGAATGAATGAGCACAATTTAACTCTTGCCTTCTTCAAAATAGTAAAGTCAACATCCATAGAAACACTCACCCTGGTCATTGTATCGAGACAGATCGTCCTGGCTGACGTAGAGGTCATGATCACTATCTAGTTCCCAGAATTTACAATAAATAACATAGAAGTGTTCATAGGAGAAATAATCTGTGATTTGGTTTATATCTTCCTCTTCTTCCAAAAGCGCTAGAGTCTGAAATGGTATGAATAGAAGGATTAATTTATTTTAAAACTATGAAGACCCAGCTTTGGCCATTATATAGATTCTAGTTAATTTTTACTCTAAACGGAATTAAAAATTTTGGTTTTGGTACCAAACCAGGAAATTTAGTAGGCAACCTCATCCTACCTTTTAAGAGTAGGCATCCACATGCAGGGTTTGGTTTTGTAATGGCATCAAGTTTACCATAAAGGTGACTTATTTATACCATTGTGATAGTGTGGGGTAGTCTGGCATAGAAGGCATGGAGGGTAGAGCTGCAGAGCCCTGAGCTGGAAATAAGCCTGGGTCTCCCCTGACTCACTGTGTACCCCTAGGGAAAACACCAGAAACAGTGATTTTTGAGCCCAGAATTCTTGTAATAAGCCAAATTATCATATAAGTGGGTAGATAAATGAAGATGTTTTTAGAAAGAGTCAGAAAACAGATAAACCATAAGGAAACTTAGGAAATAGGAAAAAACAAAGTGAGATGACAGAAATAAGACCAGATGTATCAACAGTCACAACAAAGGTAAATGAGTTAAATCTCCCTATTAAAAGATTTTCAGATTGAGAATAAAACCCAAACCCAAAAAGCAGATCTAGGTATATGCTGTCCATAAGAGAGAAGTCTGAAGTAAAATTTAAAAGGAAGGTTAAAACATGTACTAGCTAAATCTTAAAAAGAAAATAAAATGGAATTTTGGATTTCCAGTATTTACATTTTAGAAAATAATTTTTATCAAAGTAATATACTTGTATTATGAAATAGTCATCTTTCTTATAATGTTTTTCACCTTGAATTCCAAATTATGGTAAAAGCCACTCAATGAAATATTTTGCAGCCAGTAAAAATTATAGTCTATATAGAAACAAAGGAAGATCATGACATGGTAAGTGCAAAATACAGGATATAAGATTGTACACATTAAGAACTATATTAAATTCTAAAATCCAAATATGTATATGAATGAGACTAGACGAACACATACAAGAATATTAGTTTTATTAGGGTGGTAAAATATGCTTTTTCTTCTGTTTTCCAAACTTGCTTGTAATGTTTTTTTAAATAAAATGCTCTTTAATGTGTATAAAGCAGAATATGTACAATAAAACAAATACCTTGAGAAGCAGGGAGCTCTCATTTTCATCTACTGGACTGTCATAAAATGAAAAAAATGAATAACTTCTGCTGTTGGTGAGTATGTAAATTTAAGTATGAACTAGTGCAGGCGTTTAGTAGGGTAACTTGGCAGGATCTATCAAATTAAAAATGCACATGCCATCTGATCCAGGATTTTCTCTCCACTACTCTATTTTAGAGACATTATTACTCATATACACACAAGAGGAAAGTATAAGGGTGTTCACTGCATTATTGTAATAGGGAGATAATGAAAGCGACTTGAACATCTTCAGTAGAGAAGTATGTAATTACAGTACAGCCGTGCCACAGATTACGCAGTAGTTAAAAGAATTAGATTTATATGAATGGAAATGAAAAAACATCAAGACATACTGTTAAGTTAAAAAAAGTTAACAGAATAATAAGTATGGTCTCACATATTAAAAATAATTCAAAAAAGCAGCCACACAGAACAAAACTATATACTCCACACATATATATACTACACACACACACACACACACACACACACACACACACACACAGAGAGGAATAAAACTACAGATAATATGGGTTCCCTCTGGTAAAGGGAGTGAAATGGCAGAGTGAAGAGATAGTGACTTCTGCTTATTATTCTGTGTATGTTTATGTTATTAGAATATTTTATGAGCATACTTTCATGTACTAAGAGGAAGACTAAGGAGAGGGGTAGGGAAGAAAATAGAGGGAAGCAGAACACTTGAGTTCTATTTCCCGTTCAGCCACTTATTTTGCTGTGTGATCGTATCCAAGTCATTCAACCATATGAATTTATCATCAGTAAAAAAATATGGATTATAATAATGATCTAGAAATACAAACTCTAATGTGCTTCAGGAATGTGAGGAATTATTATCATTATAAAATTTATTTATTTATTTATTTATTTTTGGCTGCATTGGGTCTTTGTTGCTGCACGTGGGCTTTCTCTAGTTTTGGGTAGTGGGGGCTACTCTTTGTTGCAGCGTGTGGGCTTCTCTTGCTGCGGAGCACAGGCTCTAGGCATGCGGGCTTCAGTAGCTGTGGCTCACGGGGCTCTAGAGAGCAGGCTCAGTAGTTGTGGCGCAAGGGCTTAGTTGCTTTGAGGCATGTGGGATTCTCCTGGACCAGGGCTCAAACCCGTGTCTCCTGCATTGGCAGGCAGATTCTTAACCACTGCGCCACCAGGGAAGCACCTATCATTCTTAAGGTGTAAGGCCTTTTTAATGGAATTCTTGCCATCTCAACCCATACCACATTACCTCTTGAGAGCCCAGGCAGACACCAGGTGTTCAGTAAATATTAATAATGACAGTGATGATGACTTTTCATTTATTAGAATAAAAAGTATTTGCATATTTATTATGGATTTCTAATTTTGCCAAGTCTTTGTTACTTTGTCCCAGATGAAGATGGGAAAAACAGAGTGTAAATAAGGTTGTATTATTTGCTTAAGCTTCATTTAGTATGATTTATTTAAAATAAAATATTTCATTTCCTTTCAAGAGTGACCAATTCTACTTTCTTTAGGTTAATAGAAGAGCTTGAACAATCAGGCATGAAGATTACCTCGGTTAAAGGCTCCCACTAGTGGTCAATACTTTCTCATTTGGTAAAATAAATAAAATAATTGAATGAAATGCATTCTTTCTTAAAAGGAATTTTTAGTATTTTTCTCTAGCAGGAGATGGATAAAGAGTCACAGCTAAAAGGAACAAGTTGAAATTCCTCCATTTCTTTTGCAAGGCCCTTCCCAACCTGGCCCTGTCTCACCCCTCAGGCCTCATCACTGGTCACTCTCCTTGGAGCCTGTGGCCACTTAAGACTGTTCTGCAGTTCCTGAACGGGACACTTTCATGCTTCTGGGCCTTTGTTTATGCTGCTTCCTCTATCTGGAATCCCCTTTTCTTTTGATTTCTTTATCTTGGTAAACTCCTGATATCTCTAAGGTCAAGATCACATGCCAGTCCTACTGTGAAGCCTTCACTGCATGTTTATGATACATTTCTGTGGAATATTTCAAGTCAGGTGTGGCTGTCTGTGCCCTTTTCTCTTTTGCTCCACAGTGCATGCCCTGATGCAAAAATCTCTTGTTATTCATCTTTGTTCCCCCAACCCATTGCAGGTATCTGATAACTGCTTAATAACTGAAAGTAGTGACAGGGCTTTGTACATAATAAGCACTCAAATATTTGTTAAATGAAGTAAGATTATTATTGAAATTGCTCCTTATATATGAATTTCAATGAGAGGCATACTTGCAAAAAGTTGCTTTTTCTTATCTCTGTTGCAGTAATTTTTCCACTCCAAGATCTGTTGACTGTGTAGAATATTCTCTGAATAACCTGGTTCCAAAAGGAAAACAAAACCAAATAAAAACATTAAAGATATCTATTACTTTATCAAGGCCCTCTTATGAACATTCTTTGAACCAAGCTAAGTTTTGGCCCTTTGATTATATCAAGTGTAATTTCTAGTAAAAATGAATACTATATTAAAAAAAGTCTACATCCATATAGTTTGCATCTGCCCTTATAATTCTAAGAATAAAAAAATTCTTTGCTCACAAGTCTGCATTTCCCAGGTGCCTACGTGTCACTTTCATTTTTACCTCTCATATAGGGATTCAAGTAGTGCTTATTAGGCTAGATGTTTCTGGAAGGCATATGAGGTGGGAAATCTGCACTAGGGTGGCTTAATAATTACTGGGTCAGAAGAATGGCTGCCAACATGGTATGATTCAAGAGGGCATATTCTGGTTATTATAGCCTTATCCATTGGAGTTTTGAAGACTTCTGAACTCTCTCTGGAAACTCAGATACATCTGGGATAGTTTATATCCCGAGTCCTTATTTAGGCATGAACAGTTTTGTTACTAACTAGTGTTTTAATAAGTTTAACAAAGGTGAAACTCTGGAGGAGACCCTGGACAAGATGGGAGAGAAGGAGGATGGGTAGCAAAGGTGTCTGAAATTGAGGATGTATGTGCTGTTGTGTAGGGGAGGACTGGAGAAGGAAGACAGGCTGCAATCCTGGAGGTAGGAGGCCACAGTGCATTCTTAACAATTTTACCTGGGGTTATTCCCACCCATTTAATTTGCACTTGACCTATTAGGGTTTTTTTCTTTTTTTTCCTTTCTTCTTCGAAAGGAAGCAAGGGTGAGAAGAGCAGTTAAGCAGCTTTTTTGGTACTTTGGCTTTAGTTTTGATTATCTAATGATATGGAAATCCTGTAACCTTGGTGGTTTTTATCATAGAAGAGGTTAGATCCCTTTTTTAGGCTATTTTAGTGCAAGAAGAACAAAAAAGAGAAGACACTTGGACATCTATCCTAAGAGTAGGCCTAATGAGGAACCAAACCACTATTCTGTTTCTGGATTCTTTATCGAAGAAAGTGATTCCCAAAAATAACAGGAAGAAACTAGCCTCAGGATGAAGGTCCAGACTTCTGCTGCCCAGCATTCCTCACCCCATCTCTGCTACCCGTGCTAACTCCTCCTGATCCTTCAGAATCTAGCTCAGTTACCAACTCCATAGGAAGCCCCAGCACAGGGACTTGGATAGAGCTGTCTTCTGTGCTCCTGATGTCACCTGAGTCTCCTTCGGTCATCCTGTGGTTATATTCTAAACACAGGTACACCTGATTGTCATCACCTCCAAATTCTAAGGAACCTGATCTCTTTTCACTTGCATCCCAGTGCCTGATATGTTGCTCTCCCTATATCATCAGGTGGTCAATAACTGCATGATAATTTAAAAAACTGAGGTATAATTAACATACATTATATTAGTTTTAGGTATACAACATAATGATTTGATATTTGTATATATTGTGAAATAATCGCCACAATAAGTCTAGTGAACATCCATTTCCACAGTTACAGAATTTTCCTTTCATGTGATGAGAACTTTTAAGATTTACTTTCTTAGTAACTTTCAAATATTCAGTACAGTACTATGAACTATAGTCACCATGCTGTAAGTTACATCCCCATGACTAATTTATTTCACAACTGGAAGTTTATACCTTTTGATTCCCTTCACCCATTTTGCCCTTTCCCCACCCCCTGCGTCTGGCAGCTCCCAATCTGTTCTCTGTGTTTGTGAGCATTCTTTTTTTTTTTTTTCAAAGATTTATATCATACAGTATTTGTCTTTCTCTGACTTATTTCCCTTAGCATAATGCCCTCAAGGTCCATCCATGGTGTTGCGAATGGCAAGATTTCACTCTTTTTTTTATGGCTGAGCAATATTCCAATGTATTCCACATTTTCTTTATCCATTCATCTGTGGATGAACACTTAGGTTGTTTCCATTTATTGGCTATTGTAAATAATGACACAGTAACACAGGGGTGCATGTATCTTTTCAAGTTACTGTTTCTGTTTCCTTTGGATAAATACCCAGGAGCGGAATTGCTGGATCATACAGTAATTCTATTTTAATTTTTTTGAGGAACCTCCACTGGCTGCACCAATTTACATTCCCACCAAGAATGCACATGAGTTCCCTTTTTTCCACATCCTTGTTATTTCTTGTCTTTTTGATGATAGCCATTCTAACAAGTGTGAGGTGGTATCTCACTTTAGTTTTGATTTGAATTTCCCTGATTAGTAATGTTGAACATCTTTTCATGTACCTGTTGGCCATCTGTATATCTTCTTTGGAAAACTGCTTGATAAATTAATGAGATTGGAAAGCTGTGTAACAAAGACTTTCATGTTATATTTGTGATAGAGACATATGGGTTGGATTCATAGCTAATTGAATAACTCTATCCAGAGTTTTGAACAGCAGATGAAGACTAACCTAGGAAAGTTCTCTAATTAATATTTTACATAAAATTATTACTGTTGTCTATGATTTATAGATAGATTGAATATAAGATGTACAGAAAATATAAAACAGGGAACTGTATACAAAATTATTGTGAAAGATACTATTAATTTAGTTGTGTTTACTCTTGAGGAAAAAATAAGACTACAGTATAGATGTGACCATGATCTGAATGGTTATCAGGTGGAAGAAGAAGTTGATTTGTTTTGAACTGCATCAGAGGGTAGAAATAGAACTGGAACTACTAGAATTACTGGATAGAAATGCCCTTACTGGTTAGAAATGCTTCAGTGTAAACAAGAGTTTCCTAACATTAGCCTTATGAAGCAATGGGTTGTATGAAGTAGTGAGGTTTCTTCTCACCACAATTATTATTATTATTATTATTATTATTATTATTTTTCTCCCGTCGCGGAGCGCAGGCTCCGGACGCGCAGGCCCAGCGGCCGCGGCTCACGGGCCCAGCCGCTCCGCGGCACGCGGGATCCTCCCGGACCGGGGCGCGAACCTGGCTCCCCTGCATCGGCAGGCGGACGCGCAACCACTGCGCCACCAGGGAAGCCCTCACCACAATTATTTAAGCAGAAGCTCACAGGATTCCCATGTTAGATGGGAGCTGGGACTAGCTGGTGTCTACAACTTCTCTACTGGCCCCAGTCACTCAGACTCTGAGTGAGGGCACAGAATGTGTTTTACTCAACACTGTATTTTTAGCACTAGCTTCACAAAAGCTCCTATAAAAAAGATGGAGGATTTTAGGCCAGAAATTATATATATGAAAATAAAAATTAAGAATATCTTTTATCATAGTTCCATGTCTTCTCTCTCAAGTTAAAGTCAATTTCAATACATATTATTACACCAAACTTTTCTTTGTTGCACATTATTAGACTTTTGTCCTTATTTCTTGATTTTGAATGTAAATTTATCTTAAAGTCTAAGTTTCCTGTCTATCTAAATTTTGTATTTATATACCCCTCAAATATTTTATATTACTTATGGAGGTACTATATAACACTTAAAATTATAAAACTTTAATCTGTATTTATTTTTATTTTATTCTTTTCTTCATCTTTTGTTCTTTTGACAGAATTTTTAAAATCCATAAACATTCTGAATGTTAAGTAATTTCCTATTTTTAGCCTCTGCTAACCTACTTGTCTGATACTGTAATAAAATGCACCTGTATTCCATTTTTCCATAGCCTAAATCTCCTTATCCAGTGGCCCCTTACATCAGCACATTTATTGGTTTCCACACAACTGATTCAGCATTTTAGCTTATCGAGGTAGGGGCACCATCTAGTGGTGAGAGCATGTAACTGCTGGTTCTACATTAATTAGTTTTTTTCCCCCCTAACTTTTTTGGTCTACCAGTTTTAGGTTTTTAAAAAGAAATTAATCAAAAATTTTAAAATATCAAACAAAATGTAAAAATTAATAATAGTAAGAATAACTGTTTACTATCAGTGAGAGAAATAAAATTTGATAGTTTTTCACCAAGGGATCTCTAGTCAACTTGACAATTTGAATCGTAAGTCAGTTTCCTTTCTTTTTCTTTATATCTATTGAATTGGAAACCTCTAATTCACAATTAGAGGTCACCAGGAATAGAAATATATGTCTGGTGGTTCTGTCAGAGAGTTTTTGATAAGCAGATCAAATGCAGACACAGAAATTACAGAGAGATTGCTCTTTGTAGATGACTTTAATGCAGACGAACAACTCAATGCTGGAAGCCTGGCTCTTCTATTAGGCGGTGTGTGTGTGTGTGTGAATGGATTCCTGATCCACTCTAGTTACTATGGCTCTGAAAAGTATTTCTTCATGGTCTCCTGCAGAACTTGGACTTAAACAAAACTATCTAATAAAAATGATTTCTTTCTCTGTCAAGAGAAAACGTTCTCAAGGGGAAAGAGTTAAGCTATTAGTGATGAGCAGTTTCCACCAGTTTAGCCATTTTAGGAAATATCACTACCTTGTCCTCAACAATGAAAATCCTGACATTTCAGCCTGGAGTGATAGATTCAGGCCAATCAAGACACTGAACACACCACTAAGATACCATCTGAGCAAGCCACAGAAATATCTTTACTGCCAGCACCAATATCACAAAAAAGTATTTTCAGTATTATCACTTATTTTAAAACCTCACATGAGTACCTCTTTCCTCAAAAGTCAGCATATGCCAGTAAGGATAAGCAGAGCCTTATTCACTGGCAATTTCTTTACATGGTATGCAAACCTGCAAACTCAAGGGCTACAATTTGCTGGTATTTCCAATTCTCATTTTCATTCGATATCAAGAGGCTTATTTCTCACTTGCCAACTCTTCTCTGGAAATAAAGGAGAACGTGGAGTGACTCTGGGTATAATCTCTTATTTAGGTAGTGATGTCCTTTTTTGCTATATGTAAATTTGGTGTTCTGCCTTTCCACTCTAAAACAGCTGACAAAATAATTAACTAAACAAACAAATAAAGTCTTTTCCTGTAGCATAGGTTTTCAGTGATAAATGGAAAATAAAAGTTGCCCAACTTCTCTTCATTGTATATGTGCCACACATAAGCTAATACTTGAGTCATATACACTGTGTGAGCAGTTTCTTCCAACTGTAAAGTGAAATAACTGAATAACTCTACCATGCAAACAAAATATGTTAATTGTCCTATACTGTATGCCACTGAGATTATATATTCAATAGGGTCATATGATAAATTAATTTTGCTTTTTTTGAGATATCTGTCATTAATTCTGAGGCTGATCTTTGTAAGTTTCTTGGAAATACTGTTATCTTTGCCATGAACAGGGTAGAGAATGACACTTCTCTAATTTGGTTACTTCTATGCCATTAGCAACAAAATTAATTAATTTCATACTAGAAAGCTTATTTTGTATTTTTTAATAGAAAAATTCACTGTACTCTGAAATAACCTAAAACTTTCAATGACTTCAGGTCATTATCTGACCAAATTTCATAATAGAAAAGGCACTGGGTAGAACAGATAACCAGTCCAATAAAATTCTTTCTAGGTATTCAGTGTGATGCTTTTTATTTGCATCTTTCTGTTTTGGAGGGTAGTATGAGATTATCACAACAGTAGGTACACTTATCTCAGTACAAACAGATTCACATTCTGTATTCTCAATTGGATCTTATTTAGAACTTACGTTATGATGTTTTGAGTTGCCCCATTATCATTATTTCACAAGTATTTTACACTTTAATGACTACTACTGAGTAATGGATTCATTAAAAAAAAATTTTTATTGGAGTATAGTTGATTTACAATGTTGTATTAGTTTCTGCTGTACAACAAAGTGAATCGGTTATACCGGATTCATTTTTGTGAACTGGGGATAAAGCAGCATAATACTAAAAATAAAGCGTAAATTTAAGAAATGTAAACAATAATATGCAAATGCCATGCAAATATGTCAGCAATAATTAATTGGATCCTGTTAATTGACCTATGTAGTTCTTTTTGTTCAACAATTAACATACTAGCATTTCTCAGAAAATGTGAATTATATGCGAACAAAATGGTTTCATGGTTTTTCACTCTTCCTAAAACTTCCTGGGGGCCACTTGCTAGATGACTACAGACCGTCATAGGTCCAGTGATCATACTTCAATAAATACCAAACTGGAAAGTGTATAGAAGGAAAATGTATCTCTTTTATAATTCTGTTCTTTAATATCTTTTCTAAGAACAAATTCCAATAAAAGGTTCCTCTGTAGACAGCATTTTCTGAATTGGTAGAAGGTTGGACTAGATTATCTTTAAGATCTTTTCTAATTTTTGAGATTCTAATATACTATTAATACGTCCTGAGTTTATAGAACAGTCAGCAATCAGAACCCAATAATTCCTATTGGAATTGAAACCAGGGTTATGTATAGAATTCTTAAGCATGAATAACTTCACTTATTCACTAAATAAATACTTACTGTGTATCTATTATGTGCCAGGCACTATTCTAGGTATTGGAGATACAGCAACATGTAAATATAGACAAAATCCCTCCTCTCATGGAGTTTATATTATAGAGAAGGAGATGGATGGACAATAAACAAAAAATTCACATATCAGTGATATAGGCGCTAAGAAGGAAAATAAAGCAGAACAAAGGAATAGAAGTGTAGAGGGAGGGGATAGGGAGAAGAAGGGTGAAGAAGGCAGAGGGTGATCAGGGAAGGTCTCACTCAGAAGGGAATATCTGAGCACACATCTGGATGAAGTGAGGGAGTGAGTCATGTGGAAATCTGTAGGAAGAGCATTCCAGGCAGAGGAAAGAGTAAGAACAAAGCACCTGAGGCAGAAGCAGGTTTGGTCTGTTCCAGGAACAGAGAGGAGGCAGGCCGTTGTTGCTGAAGCAGAGTGAGCTAGGGGCGGCAGGGTGGAGGGACGTAAGATCAGAGAGTGGGGGCTGTGAGGGTGTGTGTGTGTAGGAAGTGGTTACGGAGAGTCTTGGCAAGAAGTTTGGCTTTTATTCTGAATGAGATGGGGAAACACTGGAGGGTCTGACCAGAGGAGTGACATGGTCTGACTTATATTTTCAAAGGATAACTCTGCTTTGTGGAGACTAGACTGTAGGGCAATGAGGGTGTAAGTAGGGAGAACAATTAGAAGAAATCCATGTGAAACACAAGGATGACTGGCTGGGCCAGGGTGATTGTAGTGGAGATAGTTTAGTAGAGTGTTGTGGTTAACAGGCAAAAATAACTTCTGAGATAGTCTTGGATGACAGTGACACCTTATGGTTCAAATAAAGTCTTATAAAGTTTTATGACAGAAGAGAATCAATGTAAAAGCAAATAATGAAGTTCCTACAGTAGAAAAAGAATGGTAGTATTTTGTAACTCAACAGAAACCAACAAATCCATAGCCAACAAAAAGTGCCCTAAGAATGAGAGGGCCTTCCTCAGAGGAGACTGTCCTATTTACCAGGGGATCGGAGCCAGAGGCAGGGATCATCTCCCCCAGGTATGGCTGTGAATGTGAGGTGTGCCCTGAGGTTGGTTCATCTGTGGAGTTCTTCCAAAGATAATCTGGAAGCTAGGGCAGAGAATGCCTGGTGTGGATGCAGTGTAAGCTGTAGGCCTGTGTGCTCTCACTCATACTGCATGCCCTGCCTGTGACTGACCAAATGAGGCTGTGCATGAGAAATATGGAATGAGAACATCCCACAAAACAGGAGATTGTGATCATGTTATTTAAAATTCTCACATGATTTGTTTTCTGATTACACACAATCTATTTTTCATTATCATTTCAGTTCGAACTTTGAGGTACTATAGATACATCTTTTTTTGGAAAAGGCTGTTGAAAATTCTTTCAGTATTATTTGCAAATGCTAAAGATAAACTGGGTATCAATATTAATGATACAGCAAAAGGTATACCTCATAATACCAGACAGAATGAGCATATCACTTAAATTTTATATACAAGAGACCTCTTAAGCGCTGGGCACATATAAACGGCAAATAGATAGAAATAATTAATTCAATTTTACTTCCTTCCACTTAAAATAATCATTATAGCCCATTTTGCATAAAGATCTGAAAGCCTGGATACTAGATAATGACAAAAAGGAGACTTATAGAGTTATATTAAGACAAAAAGGGACTTGGCCTACCGTGGTGATGTAGCGGGAGTGGAATTCTGGAGCATCTTTCAGGAACGTGAGGCCAGGATGTGTATCTACCACATCCTGAAAAAGAACAAAACCAAACTAAATTAACAAACATACCAAAAAAAACCCCAAGACACCAACAGAATTTTTTTCCCTCTTGTAGAATACTGGCCAGTTGAGCAAACTCGCTGTTTCAGAATATTGAACAATGTACTTAAAATTTAATTAGTACTTTATTAAATTCAAATATTTCACAAGCATACTTATGCGTGTTTTTGATATGCACAGTATATGTCAATAAAAAGTTAAAATTTTAATTTAGCTATATTTGGTGATTTATGAATCAAATGTCTTACAGGTACATGCTGTAATTCTAAAATGCATGTCTGGGAAATTCATCCCACAGATCTTGGTAGGGATTGCTAAGTGAAATTTACACAGAAAGGATGATAGACACAAGCCCACTAGAACGATTCTTTCTCAAACTACACACATGGGAAATTTTTGGAAAAAAAAATAGGCTTGTAGCCAAATAGCTTTAAATAAATCTATGTTAAGTTGCATGAACCAGCTAATGTTCATCAAAATAACTGTGTTGACAAATTTGTTTTCCAATTTACGATTTTATTTATTTTAAAATCTGATATTTTGTTCTCATGGAAGACTATTAGAATATTAGATCCTTGAAATACTGTTTTTATTTTCTAATTAGGTTTTAAAAGCACTTTGAATGAGCCTAGAGAACCTAATGGAGGTAATTCTGTCAATTTAATAACCAGAGGCAACAGCAATGCTAACATAGATATAATCTATTAATTGGCTAGTCATGAATGGACAGACATCAGTTATATCTCTTTCCTCTGTTTCTTCAGAGCAGTTAGCTATTCATACCTACCAATACAGTCTAAAACCAATGGACCTTACTATTTCTTTAAATTTTATTTGGAAATAATTTTAGACTTACAGAAAATTACAAAAATTTTATAGAGAGATTTCCTACATCTTTCTCCCAGCTTCCCATAATGGTAACAACTTACAAACCATAGTACAATTATCAAAACTAGGAAATGAACATTTATGTAATACTAAACTACAGACGAGAGGCCGCAGCAGTGAGAGGCCCGCATACCGCAAAAAAAAAAAAAAAAAATTTCCAGCTTTTCCCCTAATATGTTTTTTCTGTTCCAGGATCCTAACTGCATTAGTTCTTGTGTCTCATTGGTCTCTCCCAATCTGTGGAAGTTCTTCAGTCTTTCCTTTTATTTCATGATTCTGACACTTTATGAGTTCTGGTTAGTTATTCTGTAGAATGTCTCTCAATGTGGCGTTGTCTGGTATTTCCTCATCATTAAAGTTACACACTTTTAATGGCTATACCACAGAAGTGATGTTGTGTCCTTTTCAGTCTTACAAGGAGTATGTGATGCTGGTATGTCTTACAACTTGTGTTAATTTTTGAACACACTTGGTTAAAGTGGTATCTGCTGGGTTGCCACCATAAATTTATTATTACCTCTTAATAACTGAAAAATATCATGGGGGAGATACTTTAAGACTCTGCTAATATCCTGTTTCTCTGAAAACTTGTACCCACAGATTTCAGCAGCCATTGACAGAAACTGACAGTGGCATTTATATAGTGGTGTTTACCTTATTTATTTATTAAACATCTTTATTAGAGTATAATTGCTTTACAATGGTGTGTTAGTTTCTGCTTTATAACAAAGTGAATCAGCTATACATAAACATATATCCCCATATCTCTTTCCTCTTGCACCTTCCTCCCACCCTCCCTATCCCACCCCTCTAAGTGGTTACCAAGCACCGAGCTGATATCCCTGTGCTATGTGGCTGCTTCCCACTAGCTATCTAGTTTACATCTGGTAGTATATATAAGTCCATGCCACTCTCTCACTTCATCCCAGCTTACCCTTCCCCCTCCCTGTGTCCTCAAGTCCATTCTGTATGTCTGCGTCCTTATTCCTGTCCTGTCCCTAGGTTCTTCATAACCATTTTTTAAAAAATTCCATAGATATGTGTTAGCATACGGTATTTGTTTTTCTCTTTCTGACTTACTTCAGCCTGTATGACAGACTCTAGGTCCATCCATCTCACTACAAATAACTCAATTTCGTTACTTTTTAGGGCTGAGTAATATTCCATTGTATATATGTGTCACATCTTCTTTATCCATTCAGCTGTTGATGGACACTTAGATTGCTTCCATGTCCTGGCTATTGTAAATAGAGCTGCAGTGAACATTGTGGTACATGACTGTTTTTGAATTATGGTTTTCTCAGGGTATATGCCCAGTAGTGGGATTGCTGGGTCGTATGGTAGTTAGATTTTTAATTTTTAAGGAACCTCCATACTGTTCTCCATAGTGGCTGTATCAATTTAACATTCCCAACAACAGTGCAAGAGGGTTCCCTTTTCGCCACACCCTCTCCACCATTTATTGTTTGTAGATTTTTTGATGATGGCCATTCTGACCAGTGTGAGGTGATACCTCAGTGTAGTTTTGATTTGCATTTCTCTAATAATTAGTGATGTTGAGCATTCTTTCATGTGTTTGTTGGCAAGCTGTATATCTTCTTTGGAGAAATGTCTATTTAGGTCTTCTGCCCATTTTTGGATTGGTTGTTTGCTTTTTAGATATTAAGCTGCATGAGCTGCTTGTACATTTTGGAGATGAATCTTTTGTCAGTTGCTTCATTTGCAAATATTTTCTCCCATTCTGAGGGTTGTCTTTTCATCTTGTTTATCGTATCCTTTGCTGTGCAAAAGCTTTTAACTTTCACTAGGTCCCATTTGTTTATTTTTGTTTTTATTTCCATTTCTCTAGGAGGTGGGTCAAAAAGGATCTTGCTGTGATTTATGTCATAGTGTTCTGCCTATGTTTTCCTCTAAGAGTTTTATAGTGTCTGGCCTTACATGTATGTATTTAATCCATTTTGATTTTCTTTTTGTGTATGGTGTTAGGGAGTGCTCTAATTTCATTCTTTTACATGTAGCTGTCCAGTTTTCCCAGCACCACTTACTGAAGAAGCTATCTTTTCTCCATTGTGTATTCTTGCCTCCTTTACCAAAAATAAGGTGTTCATATGTGCGTGGGTTTGTCTCTGGGCTTTCTATCCTGTTCCATTGACCTGTATTTGTGTTTTTGTGCCAGTACCATACTGTCTTGATTACTGTAGCTTTGTAGTATAGTCTGAAGTCAGGGAGCCTGATACCTCCAGCTCTGTTTTTCTTTCTAAGGATTGATTTGGCTATTCGGGGTCTTTTGTGTTTCCATACAAATTGCAAAATTTTTTGTTCTAGTTCTGTGGACATTGATTAGCTCTAGTCGTTTTCTGGTAGCATTCTCTATGTATAGTATCATGTCATCTGCAAACAGTGACAGCTTTACTTCTTCTTTTCCAATTTGGATTCCTTTCATTTCTTTTGCTTTTTTGATTGCTGTGGCTAAAACATCCAAAAATATGTTGAATAACAGTGGTGAGAGTGGGCACCCTTGTCTTGTTCCTGATCTTAGAGGAAATACTTTCAGTTTTTCACCATTGAGGACGATGCTGGTTGTGGGTTTGTCATATATGGCCTTCATTATGTTGAGATAAGTTCCCTCTATGCCTACTTTCTTGCATATATTGAAGAATTCTTGCATTCCAGGGATAAACCCCACTTGATCATGGTGTATGATCATTTTAATGTGTTGTTGGATTCTGTCTGGTAGTATTTTGTTGAGGATTTTTGCATCTGTGTTCATCAGTGATATTGGCCTGTAGTTTTCTTTCTTTGTGACATCTCTGTCTGGTTTTGGTATCAGGGCGATGGTGGCCTCGTAGAATGAGTTTGGGAGTGTTCCTCCCTCTGCTATATTTTGGAAGAGTTTGAGAAGGATAGGTGTTAGTTCATCTCTAAATGTCTCATACAACTCGCCTGAGAAGCCAATTGGTCCTGGGCTTTTGTTTGCTGGAAGATTTTTGATCACAGTCTCAATTTCAGTGCTTGTGATTGGTCTGTTTATATTTTCTATTTGTTCCTGGTTCAGTCTTGGAAGGTTGTGCTTTTCTAAGAATTTGTCCATTTCTTCCAGGTTGTCCATTTTATTGGCATACAGTTGCTTGTACTAATCTCTCATGATCTTTTGTATTTCTGCAGTGTCAGTTGTTACTTCTCCTTTTTCATTTCTATTTCTATTGATGTGAGTCTTCTCCCATTTTTTCTTGATGAGTCTGGCTAATGGTTTATCAATTTTGTTTATCTTCTCAAAGAACCAGCTTTTAGGTTTACTGATCTTTGCTATTGTTGTCTTTGTTTCTATTTCATATATTTCTGCTCTGAACTTTATGTTTTCTTTCCTTCTACTAATTTTGGGTTTTGTCTGTCTGTTCTTCTTTCTCTAGTTCCTTTAGGTGTAAGGTTAGTTTATTTGAGATTTTTCTTGTTTCTTGAGGTAGGTTTGTATTGCTATAAACTTCCCTCTTAGAACTGCTTTTGCTGCATCCCATAGGTTTTGGATCATCATGTTTTTGTTGTCATTTGTCTCTAGATTTTTTTTGATTTCCTCTTTGATTTCTACAGTGATCTCTTGGTTATTTAGTAACATACTGTTTAGCCTCCATGTGTTTGTGATTTTTACGTTTGTTTTCCCTTTAACTGATTTCTAATCTCATGGCGCTGTGGTCGGAAAAGCTGCTTGATATGATTTCAATTTTCTTAAATTTACTGAGGCTTGATTTGTGACCCAAGATGTGATCTATCCTGGAGAATGTTCTGTGTGCACTTAAGAAGAAAGTGTAATCTGCTGTTTTCTGATGGAATGTCCTATAAATATCAAGTCTATCTTGTTTAATGTGTCATTTAAAGCTTGTGTTTCATTATTAATTTTCTGTCTGGATGATCTGTCCATTGGTGTGAGTTGGTAAAGTCCCCCACTATTATTGTGTTACTGTTGATTTTCTCTTTTATAGCTGTTAGTACTTGCCTTATGTATCGAGGTGCTCCCATGTTGGGTGCATATATATTTATAATTGTTGTATCTTCTTCTTGGGTTGATCCCTTGATCATTATGTAGTGTCCTTCCTTGTCTTTTGTAACATTCTTTATTTTAAAGTCTATTTTATCTGATATGAGTACTGCTACTCCAGCTTTCTTTTGATTTCCATTTGCATGGAATATCTTTTTCCACTCCTTCACTTTCAGTCTGTATGTGTCCCTTGGTCTGAAGTGGGTCTCTTGTAGACAGCATGTATATGGGTCTGGTTTTTGTATCCATTCAGCCAGTCTATGTCTTTTGCTGGGAACATTTAATCCATTTACATTTAAGGTAACTATCAATATGTATGTTTCTATTACCATTTTCTTAATTGTTTTGGGTTTGTTATTGTAGGTCTTTTCCTTCTCTTGTGTTTCCTGCCTAGAGAAGTTCCTTTAGCATTTGTTGTAAAGCTGTTTGGTGCTGCTGAATTCTCTTAAGTTTTGCTTGTCTGTAAAGGTTTTAATTTCTCCATCGAATCTGAATGAGATCCTTGTTGGGTAGAGTAATCTTGCTTTTAGGTTTTTCTCCTTCATCACTTTAACTATGTCCTGCCACTCCCTTCTGGCTTGCAGAGTTTCTGCTGAAAGAACAGCTGTTAACCTTATTGGGATTCCCTTATATGTTATTTGTTGTTTTTCCGTTGCTGCTTTTAATATTTTTTCTTTGTATTTAATTTTTGATAGTTTGATTAATATGTGTCTTGGCGTGTTTCTCCTTGTGTTTATCCTGTATAGGACTCTCTGTGCTTCCTGGACTTGATTAACTATTTCCTTTCCCATATTAGGGAAAATTTCAACTATAATCTCTCCTAATGTTTTCTCAGTCCCTTTCTCTTTTTCTTCTTCTTCTGGGACCCCTATGATTCGAATATTGGTGTGTTTAATGTCGTTCCAGAGGTCTCTGAGACTGCCCTCAATTCTTTTCATTATTTTTTCTTTATTCTGCTCTGCAGTAGTTATTTCCACTCTTTTATCTTCCAAGTCATGTATCCGTGCTTCTGCCTCAGTTATTCTGCTACTGATTCATTCTAGAGAATTTTAACTTTCATTTATTGTATTGTTCATCATTGTTTCTTTACTCTTTAGTTCTTCTAGGTCCTTGTTAAACATTTCTTGTATTTTCTCCATTCTATTTCCAAAATTTTGGATCATGTTTACTATCATTACTCTGAATTCTTTTTCAGGTAGACTGCCTATTTCTTCTTCATTTGTTTGGTCTGGTGGGTTTTTACCTTGCTCATTCATCTGCTGTGTGTTTTGCTGCCTTCTCATTTTGCTTAAATCACTGTTTGGGGTCTCCTTTTCACAGGCTTCAAGTTCGTAGTTCCTGTTGTTTTTGGTGTCCGCCCCCAGTGGCTAAGGGTGGTTCAGTGGGCTGTGTAGGCTTCCTGGTGGAGGGTACTAGTGCCTGTTTTCTGCTGGATGAGGCTGGATCTTGTCTTTCTGGTGTGTAGGTCTGCGTCCGGTGGTGTGTTTTGGTGTGTCTGTAACCTTATTATGATTTTAGGCAGCTTCTGTGCTAATGGGTGGGGTTGTGTTCCTGTCTTGCTAGTTGTTTGGCATA
>NC_041214.2:32093039-32098647 GCF_002837175.3 Physeter macrocephalus
CGTTGCTGCTTTTAATATTTTTTCTTTGTATTTAATTTTTGATAGTTTGATTAATATGTGTCTTGGCGTGTTTCTCCTTGTGTTTATCCTGTATAGGACTCTCTGTGCTTCCTGGACTTGATTAACTATTTCCTTTCCCATATTAGGGAAAATTTCAACTATAATCTCTCCTAATGTTTTCTCAGTCCCTTTCTCTTTTTCTTCTTCTTCTGGGACCCCTATGATTCGAATATTGGTGTGTTTAATGTCGTTCCAGAGGTCTCTGAGACTGCCCTCAATTCTTTTCATTATTTTTTCTTTATTCTGCTCTGCAGTAGTTATTTCCACTCTTTTATCTTCCAAGTCATGTATCCGTGCTTCTGCCTCAGTTATTCTGCTACTGATTCATTCTAGAGAATTTTAACTTTCATTTATTGTATTGTTCATCATTGTTTCTTTACTCTTTAGTTCTTCTAGGTCCTTGTTAAACATTTCTTGTATTTTCTCCATTCTATTTCCAAAATTTTGGATCATGTTTACTATCATTACTCTGAATTCTTTTTCAGGTAGACTGCCTATTTCTTCTTCATTTGTTTGGTCTGGTGGGTTTTTACCTTGCTCATTCATCTGCTGTGTGTTTTGCTGCCTTCTCATTTTGCTTAAATCACTGTTTGGGGTCTCCTTTTCACAGGCTTCAAGTTCGTAGTTCCTGTTGTTTTTGGTGTCCGCCCCCAGTGGCTAAGGGTGGTTCAGTGGGCTGTGTAGGCTTCCTGGTGGAGGGTACTAGTGCCTGTTTTCTGCTGGATGAGGCTGGATCTTGTCTTTCTGGTGTGTAGGTCTGCGTCCGGTGGTGTGTTTTGGTGTGTCTGTAACCTTATTATGATTTTAGGCAGCTTCTGTGCTAATGGGTGGGGTTGTGTTCCTGTCTTGCTAGTTGTTTGGCATAGGGTGTCCAGCACTGTAGCTTGCTGGTCGTTGAGTGGAGCTGGGTCTTAGCATTAAGATGGAGATCTCTGGGCAAGCTTTCACCATTTGATATTATGTGGAACTGGGAGGTCTCTGGTGGACCAATGTCCTGAACTTGGCTCTCCCACCTCAGAAGCACAGGCCTGACACCTGGCCAGAGCACCAAGACCCTGTCATACACACAGCTCAGAAGAAGGGAGAAAAAAATGAAAGAAAGAAAGAGAAAAAAAAGAAATACAATAAAATAATTAAAATAAAAAATTATTAAAAATTAAAATTAAAAATAAATTAAAAAAAGAAAAAGGAATAAAAGAAGGAAGAGAGCAACCAAACCAAAAAACAAATCCACCAATGATAACAAGTGCTAAAAACTATACTAAAAAAAATAAGTAAAACGGACAGACAGAACCCTAGGACAAATGGTAAAAGCAAAGCTATACAGAGAAAATCACACATGGAAGCATACACATACACACTCACAAAAAGAGAAAAAGGAAAAAAATATATATATCGTTGTTCCCAAAGTCCACCACCTCAATTTTGGGATGGTTCGTTGTCTATTCACATATCCCACAGATGCAGGGTACATCAAGTTGATTGTGGAGATTTAATCTGCTGCTCCTGAGGCTGCTGGGAGAAGTTTCCCTTTCTCTTCGTTGTTCGCACAGCTCCTGGGGTTCAGCTTTGGATTTGCCCCACCTCTGTGTGTAGGTCGCCTGAGGGCATCTGCTCCTGCCCAGACAGGACAGGGTTAAAAGTAGCAGCTGATTAGGGGGCTCTGGCTCACTCAGGCCGTGGGGAGGAAGGGGTACGGAATGCAGGGCAAGCCTGTGGCAACAGAGGCCAAAATGATGTTGCAACAGCCTGAGGCACGCCATGTGTTCTCCCAGGCAAGTTGTCCCTCCATCGCGGGACCCTAGCAGTGGGGGGCTGCACAGGCTCCCAGGAGGGGAGGGGTAGACAATGACCTGTGCTTGCACACAGGCTTTTTGGTGGCTGCAGCAGCAGCCCTAGCGTCTCATGCCTGTCTCTGGTGTCCGTGCTGATGGCTGCAGCTTGCGCCTGTCTCTGGCACTTGTCTGGGCGGTGCTCTGAATCCCCTCTCCTCGCGCACCCCGAAACAATGGTCTCTTGCCTCTTAGGCAGTTCCAGACTTCTTCCTGGACCTCCTCCTGTCTAGCTGTGGCGCACTAGCCCTCTCAGGCTGTGTTCATGCAGGCGACTCCAGTCCTCTCCTTAGGATCTGACTTCCAAAGCCGGAGCCTCAGCTCCCAGCCCCCACCCGTCCCAGCGGGTGAGCAGACAAGCCTCTCTGGCTGGTGAGTGCTGGTCAGCAGCAATCTTTTGTGCGGGAATCTCTCTGCTTTGCCCTCTGCACCCCTGTTGCTGCCCTCTCCTCCGTAGCTCTGAAGCTTCCCCTCTACCCACCCCCCATCTCCACGAGTGAAGGGGATTCCTAGTGTGTGGAACCCTTTCCTCCTTCACAGCTCCCTCCCACTGGTGCAGGTCCCGTCCCTATTCTTTTGTCTCTGTTTTTTCTTTTGCCCTACCCAGGTACGTAGGGAGTTTCTTGCCTTTTGGGAGCTCTGAGGTCTTCTGCCAGCATTCAGTAGCTGTTCTGTAGGAGTTGTTCCACATGTAGATGTATTTCTGATGTATTTGTGGGGAGGAAAGTGATCTCCATGTCTTACTCTTCCACCATCTTGAAGGTCTCCCCCTACCTAATTTATATAGTGGTGTTTACTTTGTTTTTTCCTTCATTCCCTCTACATTTATTAACTGAAATTCTTCTATAAGGGAGAGCTCTCCTTTCTCTCCGGTGTACTTATTTGTTCAATTTATGAGCTAGCTTTGGTCACTGGGAACTCTTTTAAATTGGCTCCTGTGTCCTCTTGACATGCCCCATCCTTTTGTGAGCACTTCTGTATTTTTTGGTATCACAGGATGGTCCAGTCTCATCTTCTGTTTTCCATGCTCCAGCCCTAGAATCAACCTTTTCTCCAAGCAGCCCTGATTCCTTTTATTGCAGAATGGTATTGAGAAACCAAATCTGGGGGCTGCTTGTTACTACTAGGGTGTCATTGCTAGTGGACCCTCTTGGCAGACAGAACTAGGAATATATATATGTATGTGTATCAGTCCACGCACACACATATATTTCTTTCTTTTTCTATCTGTGTATATTAAAAACTATGTAATCATACAGATAACTGATTTCAATTCAATACTGCAAGGTTCATTCTTGACTTCCCCCTTTCCTTTGTAACTTTAACAGACTTGCCAACACCTACCCCACTGAGAAAGAAATTTACTAACTAGTCTACAGTATTTGTGCACAGTACCTTTTTGTCTTTAGTCTTAAAAGAGTATCCAGTTAAAATATTGTTTCCAAGGTTACTTAGGTTAGCTCTTTCCTTATCTTCCTTTATCCTCTTTAATGTGGTTGTGTTATCCATTTGTAATACAGTTCAGTTCATTTGTTACTGTTTATATTCTATTTTGGGTTTCTTGCCTACAGGTCTTGGTTGATTATACTTCATTATTTATTGCAGGGAGAGTATGCAAAACATTACTATGGTTCCAAGAGTCAAATCTAATGTAAAACTGACATCTTAATAATATCAAGTCTTCCCATCCATAAAGAAGACAATCTCTCCATTTATATAAATCTTAATTTCTCTCAGCAATGTTCTACTGTTTTCAGTACACATATCTTGCACATCTATTGTCAGATCTACCTCTAAGTATTTGATATTTTTGGGTAGTATTATAAATGGTATTTAAAAGATTTCAATTTCCAATTATTTGTTGCTAGTATATAGAAAGAAAATTGAGTTTTGTACATTGATAATGTAACTGTAACCTTGCTAAACTCACTTATTAAATACAGCTTTAAAGTGATTGGCTCAAGATGGCTGAGTAGAAGGATGTGCACTCACTCCCTCTTGCAAGAGCGCCGGAATCACAACTAACTGCTGAACAACCATCCAGAGGAAGACACTGGAACTCACCAAAAAAGATATCCCACATCCAAAGACAAAGGAGAAGCCACAGTGAGACAGTAGGAGGGGCACAATCACAATAAAATCAAATCCCATAACTGCTGGGTGGGTGACTCACAAACTGGAGAACAATTATACCACAGAAGTCCACCCACTGGAGTGAAGGTTCTGAGCCCCACGTCAGGGTTCCCAACCTGGGGGTCTGGCAATGGGAGGAGGAATTCCCAGAGAATCAGACTTCTCAGCCTAGAGGGATTTGATTCCAGGACTTCAACAGGACTGGGGGAAACAGAATCCACTCTTGGAGGGCACACACAAAGTAGTGTGCACATCAGGACCCAGGGAGAAGGAGCAGTGACCCCATAGGAGACTGAATCAGACCTACCTGCTAGTGTTGGAGGGTCTCTTGCAGAGGCGGGGGGTGGCTGTGGCTCACCACGGGGACAAGGACACTGGCAGCAGAAGTTCTGCGGAGTACTCCTTGGCATGAGCCCTCCTGGAGTCCTCCATTAGCCCCACCAAAGAGGCTGTAGCCTCCAGTGCTGGGTTGCCTCAGGCCAAACAACCAACAGGGAGGGAACTCAGCCCTACCCATCAGCAGACAAGCAGATTAAAGTTTTACTGAGCTCTGCCCACCAGAGCAACACCCAACTCTACCCATCACAGTCCCTCCCATCAGGAAGCTTGCACAAGCCTCTTAGATAGCCTCATCCACCAGAAGGCACACAGCAGAAGCAAGAAGAACTACAATCCTGCAGCCTGTGGAACAAAAACCACATTCACAGAAAAATACACAAAATGAAAAGGCAGAGGACTATGTACCAGATAGAGGAACCAGACAAAACCCCAGAAAAACAACTAAAAGAAGTGGAGATACACAACCTTCCAGAAAAAGAATTCAGAATAATGATAGTGAAGATGATCCAGGACCTCAGAAAAAGAATGGAGGCAAAGATTGAGAAGATGCAAGAAATGTTTAACAAACACCTAGAAAAGAGACCTCTGGGACAACATTAAACACAACAACATTCGCATTATAGGGGTTCCAGAAGGAGAAGAGAGAGAGAAAGGACCAGAGAAAATATTTGAAGAGATTATAGTCGAAAACTTCCATAACATGAGAAAGGAAATAGCCACCCAAGTCCAGGGAGTGCAGAGAGTCCCAAGCAGAAAATGGTAACAGGAACATACATATCAATAATTACCTTAAAAGTGAATGGATTAAATGCTCCAACCAAAAGACACAGGCTCACTGAATAGATACAAAAACAAGATCCATATATATGCTGTCTACAAGAGACCCACTTCAGACCTAGGGACACATACAGACAGAAAGTGAAGGAGTGGAAAAAGATATTCCATGCAAATGGAAATCAAAAGAAAGCGAGAGTAGCAATACTCATATCAGATAAAATAGATTTCAAAATAAAGAATGTTACAAGAGACAAGGAAGGACACTTTCCCTGGTGGCGCAGTGGTTGAGAGTCCGCCTGCCAATGCAGGGGACACAGGTTCGTGCCCCGGTCCGGGAAGATCCCACATGTCGCGGAGCGGCTGGGCCCGTGAGCCGTGGCTGCTGAGACTGCGCGTCTGAAGCCTGTGCTCCGCAACGGGAGAGACCACAACAGTGAGAGGCCCGCGTACCGCAAAAAAAAAAAAAA
>NC_041214.2:32098775-32099353 GCF_002837175.3 Physeter macrocephalus
CAAAAAAAAAAAAAAAAAAAAAAAAAGAATGTTACAAAAGACAAGGAAGAACACTACATAATGATCAAGGGATCAACCCAAGAAGAAGATACAACAATTATAAATATATATGCACCCAACAAAGGAGCACCTCAATACATAAGGCAAATGCTAACAGCTATAAAACAGGAAATCGTCAGTAACACAATAGTGGGGAACTTTAACAACTCACTTACACCAATGGACAGATCATCCAGACAGAAAATTAATAACGAAACACAAGTTTAAATGACAATATAGACCAGATAGATTTAATTGATATTTATAGGACATTCCATCAGAAAACAGCAGATTACACTTTCTTCTCAAGTGCACACGGAACATTATCCAGGACAGATCACATCTTGGGTCACAAATCAAGGCTCAATTAATTTAAGGAAACTGAAATCATATCAAACATCTTTTCTGACCACAACGCCATGAGATTAGAAATCAATTACAGGGGAAAAAAACGTGAAAAACACAAACACATGGAGGCTAAACAAACGTTACTAAATAACCAAGAGATCACTGAAGAAATCAAAGAGGAAATTTAAAAA
>NC_041214.2:32100031-32141053 GCF_002837175.3 Physeter macrocephalus
TGCAAAGGAAGGAACACTCCCAAACTCATTCTATAAGGCCACCATCACCCTGATACCAAAACCAGACAAAGATACTACAAAAAAAGAAAACTGCAGACCAATATCACTGATGAATATAGATGCAAAACTCCTCAACAAAATACTCGCAAACAGAATCCAACAACACATTAAAAGGATCATACACCATGATCAAGTGGGATTTATCCCAGGGATACAAGGATTCTTCAATATACGCCAGTCAATCAATGTGATACACCATATTAACAAATTGAAGAATAAAAACAATATGATCATCTCAATAGATCCAGAAAAAGCTTTTGACAAAATTCAACACCCATTTATGATAAAAACTCTCCAGAAAGAGGGCATAAGAGGGAACCTACCTCAACATAATAAAGGCCATATATGACAAACTCACAGCAAACATCATTCTCAATGGTGAAAAACTGAAAGCATTTCCTCTAACATCAGGAGCAAGACAAGGCTGTCCACTCTCACCACTATTATTCAACATAGTTTTGGAAGTCCTAGCCACAGCAATCAGAGACGAAAAAGAAATAAAAGGAATACAAATTGGAAAAGAAAAAGTAAAACTGTCACTCTTACATGATAGTAAAACTATCATGCCGATGATATGATACAATACATAGATAATCCTAAAGATGCCACCAGATAACTACTAGAGCTAATCAATGAATCTCGTAAAGTTGCAGGATACAAAATGAATGCACAGAAATCTCTTGCATTCCTATACACTAACAATGAAAGATCAGAAGGAGAAATTAAGGAAACAATCCCATTCACTATTGCAACAAAAAGAATAAAATACCTAGGTATGAACCTCCCTAAGGAGGTAGAAGACCTGTACTCAGAAAACTATAAGACACTGATGAAAGAAATCAAAGATGACACAGACAGATGGAGAGATATACCATGTTCCTGGATTGGAAGAATCAATACTGTGAAAATGATTATACTACCCAAAGCAATCTACAGATTCAATGCAATCTCTATCAAATTACCAATGACATTTTTTACAGAACTAGAACAAAAAAATCTTAAAATTTGTATGGTGACACAAAAAACCCCGAATAGCCAAAGCAATCTTGAGGGCAAAAAACGGAGCTGGAGGAATCAGACTCCATGGCTTCAGACTACACTACAAAGCTACAGTAATCAAGACAATATGGTACTGGCACAAAAACAGAAAAATAGATCAATGGAACAGCATAGAAAGCCCAGAGATAAACCCATGCACCTATGGTCAACTAACGTATGACAAGGAGGCAAGGATACCTTGCCTTGGAGAAAAAACAGTCTCTTCAATAAGTGGTGCTGGGAAAACTGGATAGCTACATGTAAAAGAATGAAATTAGAACACTCCCTAACACCATACACAAAAAGAAACTCAAAATGGGTTAAAGACCTAAATGTAAGACTGGACACCATAAAACGCTTAGAGGAAATCATAGGAAGAACACTCTGACATAAATCACAGCCAGATCTTTTTTGACCCACCTCATACAGTAATGGAAATAAAAACAAAAATAAATAAATGGGACCTAATGAAACCTAAAAGCTTTTGCACAGCAAAGGAAACTGTAAACAAGATGAAAAGAAAACCCTGAGAATGGGAGAAAATATTTGCAAACGAATCAACAGACAAGGGATCAATCCCCAAAATATATAAACAGCTCATGCAGCTCAATATTAAAAAAACAAACAACCCAATTCAAAAATGGGCAGAAGACCTAAATAGACATTTCTCCAAAGAAGACATACAGATGGCCAAGAGGCACATGAAAAACTGCTCAACATCACTAATTATTAGAGAAATGAAAATCAAAACTACACTGAGGTATCACCACACCAGTTAGAATGGGCATCATCAGAAAATCTACAAACAACAAATGCTGGAGAGGGTGTGGAGAAAAGGGAACCCTCCTGCACGGCTGGTGGAATGTAAATTGATACAGCCACTGTGGAACACAGTAGAGAGGTGCCTTAAAAAACTAAAAATAGAGCTACCATATGACCCAGCAATCCCACTACTGGGCATATACCCAGAGAAAACCATAATTCAAAAAGACACATGCACCCCAGTGTTCACTGCAGCACTATTTACAATAGCCAGGTCATGGAAGCAACACAAATGCCCATCGACAGACGAAAGGATAAAGAAGATGTGGTACAAATATACAATGGAATATTACTCAGCCATAAAAAGGAATGAAATTGGGTCATTTGTAGAGATGTGGATGGACCTATAGACTGTCATACAGAGTGAAGTCCGAAAGAGAAAAACAAATATCGTATATTAATGCATATATGTGAAATCTAGAAAAATGGTACAGTTGAACTGGTTTGCAAGGCAGAAATAGAGACACAGATGTAGAGAACAGACTTATGGACACCAAGGGGGGGAAGCGTGGGGGTGGGTGAGTAGGATGAATTGGGAGATTGGGATTGACATATATACAGTAATAGGTATAAAATAGATAACTAATAAGAACCTGCTGTATAAAAAAAATTTTTAAATTCAAAAAAATACAATAGGAAGTAAAAAAAATAAATAAATACAGCTTTAGCAGAATCCCATAAATTTTGATATGTTGTATTTTCATTTTCATTCATTTTGAAATACTTCCTAATTTTCCTTTTGATTTCTTCTTCTCTGACCCATAGGTTATTTAGTTATCAAATATTTAGGAATTTTTCACAGATCTGTTATTATTTCTAATTTAATTCCATTATGGTCAGAGAACATTTCTGTGAGCTGAATATTTAAAATTTGTTGAGATTTGTTCTATGGCCCAGAATGTGGTCTATTTTGGTAAATATTCTGTGTACATGTTAAAGGAATGTGTATGCTGTATGACAAAGGTATGTGTGAACCCATACCTTCTTACTCAGATTCCTAATACCCTTTCTGGTTTTCAATATAAAGTAGAAAAGATAACATGTGGGGAAAAATATAATAAAATATATCAAGATTTCAGGGAAAAAAATAAAGGAATGTGTATTCTGCTGTTGTTGGGTGAAGTGTAATACAAATGTTAATTAGGGCAGGTTGGTTGATAGTCTTGTTTAAGTGTTCTATATCCTTATTGATTTTCTCTCTACTTGTTCTATTCATTATTCAGAGAAGCATGTGGAAATCTACCACTATAATTGTGGATTTATCCTTGCAGTTCTATCGGATATTGATTCATGGATTTTGAAGGTCTGTTATTAGGTGTGTAAACATTTAGAATGATTATATCCTCTTGATAAATTGATCCCTTTATCATTCCTTAGCAACACTATTTTCTCTAAAAACTACTTTTGTCTGACATTAATATAGCCACCCTGCCTTTTCTTTTCTTTTTGTGGCAAAAAAATACATAAGATTCATCCTCCCAACAATTTCCACGCATACAGTACAATATTGTCAACCACTTGCACATTGTTGGGCAACAGATCTCCAGATTCCCCCCACTCCCCACCCACTCAATCCCGGACAACTAAAACTCTACACTCATCACACAATGAATCCTTACCTCACCCTCCCTCAGCCACTGGCACCCACCATTCTTCTTCCTATCTGTATGAATTTGACCACTTTAGATACCTCATATAAGTGGAGTCATGCAGTATACGTCTTTTTGTGACTGGCTTATTTCCCTTAGCATAATGTTCTCAATGTTTATCTATGTTGCTGCATGTGACAGAATTTCCCTTTTAAAAAAAGGTGAACAGTATTCCATTCCATGTATATACCACATTTTCTTTATCCATTCATCCACTGATGGACATTTATGTTACTTCCACCTCTTGGCTATTGTGAATAATGCTGCTATCAACGTGAGTGTACTAATATCTCTTTGAGATTCTGTTTTCAATTCTTTTGGATGTACACCCAGGAGTAGTATTGCTGATCATATGGAACTTCCATATTGCTTTCCATAGTGGCTGTACCATTTTACATTCCTACCAGTATTCCAATTTCTCCACATCCTTACCAAAACTTAAAAAAAAAAAAGTAACCATCCTAATGGGTGTGAGGTGGTATCTCATTGTGGTTTTGCTTTGCATTCCCCTGCTTATTTAATGATGTTGAACATCTTTTCATATGCTTATTAGACGTTTTATCTTCTTTAGAGAAATATCTACTCAAGTCCTTTGTCCATTTTAAATTCAGGTTGTTTGTTGTTGTTGTTATTGAGTCACAGGAGTTCTTTATATAGTCTGGATAGTAACCTCATCAGATATGTTTGCAAATATTTTTCCATTCTGTAGGTTGCCTTTCACTGTGCTGTTTCTTTGCTGTGAAGGCTTAAAGTTTGATATAATCCCATTTGTCTATTTTTGCTTTTGTTGCCTGTGCTTTTGGTGTCATATCCATAAAATCATGGTCAAATCTAATATCGTGAAGTTTCGTCTATGTCTTCTTCTAGGAGTTTTATAGTTTCAGGTCTTATGTTTAGGTCTTTAATCCATTTTGAGTTAATTTTTCTATATGGTGTAAGATACGTTCTAACTTCTTTCCTTTGCATGTGGATATCCAGTTTTCCCAGCTCCATTTGTTGGGGACTATTGTTTCCCCATTATTATTCTTGGCACCCATGTTGAAGATCATTTGACCATATAAGCAAGAATTTATTTCTGGGTTCTCTATTCTGTTTCATTGGTCTGTATATCTGTGTTTATGCCAGTACCATCCTGTTTTGATTGCTGTATCTTTGTAATATGTTTTGAAGTCATAAAGTGTGAGGCTTCCAGCTTTGTTCTCCTTTCTCAGGATTGTTTTGGCTACTCCAAGTCCTAAAAATTCCATATGAATTTTAGAATTGTTTTTTCTATTTCTGCAAAAAATACCATTGGTATTTTTAAACAAATTTATTGAGGTATAACTGATATACAGAAACTGCACCTATTTAATATACACAATTTGATGAGTTTGGACACATGCATACAGCTAGGAAACGATCAGTACAATCAAGGTAATAGACATATACTTCATCTCCAACACTTTCCCTGTGCTGCTTCTTTTTTTGTTTCTTTTGTTTGTTTTTTGGTAAGGATACTTAACATGAGATCTACCTTATAACAAAATTTTAAGTGCACAATACAGTATTGTTAATGATAGGTGCTATGTTGTACAGCAGATCTCTAGAACTTATTTGTCTTGGATAACTGAAACTTTATACCCAATGAACAACGTCTCCATGATTCCACTTATATGAGGTATCTAAAATAGTCAAACTCAGAGAAGCAGATAACAGAAATGGTAGTTGCCAGGGAATGGGGGAATGGGACCATTGGGATTTTGATAGAGATTGCATCAATCTATAGATTGCTTTGGATAGTATGGGTATTTAAAAATAGTAAGTCTTTCAATCCATGAACATGGAATGTCTTTCCATTTATTTGTAAGAGTTTTTTTTTTTTTTTTAAACAGGGGAAAAATTAAACAGAAGTTAAATGTGTATACATGGGAGAGACCCAGGAAAACTGAGTAACTAGCCAAAATGGCCAAAGCCCTTACCTTAAATACCATCTTCAGCTATAGACACAAGTGGATGTTGGGGGTAGTGGTTTGGGACTTCAAAGAGGAGGAAGGCAATTCACATGAAGATGAAAAAGCAAATGTTTGAAAAACAAATGTTCGCTGGGCTACACAGAGACAATAGACACAGAATGGACTCTGATTTCCAGGCCCTGACCAGTTTCCCCCACCATACATAGCCTATATTCTTTGCGGAGATCTCTGCTGATAGCTCTGTTCCAGGAACAGGCCCTCTATCTAAATTTTTTTAGGCAATTAGGGAGAAGGTCAAAGTTTTTTCCTGAGTCTTTTGGGCTTTGTTTTCAGCCTGAAATAATCTACATGCCAAAGAGACATTTTGGGGTGGCAAATTTTGCTCTCCTACATGGGCTTCAGTGAGGAAGTCAAAATATGAATGGGCTACCTCACAAAAATAATTCTCACAGACTTGGAGGCAGTGGTCAAGGGCAGCTGAGATCTGGTGGCCTGCAGGAGAGCTAAGGGCTACTGCAATGAGGGAATTCCTGGGGACCTCATTCTTACTACCCATCAGATAAAGTCTGGGACATTTGGTTATTAACAACGTAAGGGAGTAATATTATGAAGAAGCTTGCTTTAGGGGTCTCTCTGGCCCCTCCTGTCTTCACGGCCCCTTCTGACTGAGTTCAGAGCCCTTGAAGTGCCTAAAAAATCCCCCAAACACCACCCCCAGGAAAATCTCTGCTGGGGTCTGCTTTCTTCCTGGAGATCCATGAGGAGAGAGGTCTGGGTATATAGGTGAGATCCTCCAAACAGTGAATGTGGATGGAAAAGAGAAGGTGTTAAAGGGCTCAGCTGTGGGAGTTCCAACATTTAGAAGTCAGGAGGATGAGGAGGGACCTTTCTGCTTTTGCCAAATTGTTGTTTTCTTAAGTTCTTAGTGGTAACATTTCTGGCTAAAGGGTGGGAACAATATGGCTGTAAGAATATATGAGTCAATTTCTGGGCAACTTCACCATCACTGGATATAAACATTCAACTTTTTTGGGGGGTTCTTTTAGGATGTGTAAATTGTCATCTTCAGACTGCTTTCATTTACATTTCTTTGATATCTAGTGAGAATTAACATTTTCCCACTGTTTGTCTACTAACTGTATGTCCCTTATGGAATTAGTCCTGTATTTTACTTATTTATCGTTTGGAATATAGATATTTATTTTACAAATTTGAATCAGTTATTTTTTTCATTTAATTTTTTATTGAAGTATAGTTGATTTACAATATTATGTTAGTTTCAAGTGTACAGCATAGTGATTCAGTATTTTTGCAGATTATACTACACTATAGGTAGTATAAGATAATGGCTATAATTCTCTGTGCTATACAGTATATCCTTGCTACTTATTTTATACATATATACTTTTTCGGATTGTTTTCCATTATAGGTTATTAGAAGATACTGAATATAGTTCCCTGTGCTATATAGTAGGTCCTTGTTGTGCATCTATTTTATATAGAGTAGTGTACATCTGTTAACCCCAAGGTCCGAATTTATTCTCCCCCCCCACCCCCACCTCCTTTCCCCCTTTGGTAACCATAAGTTTGTTTTCTATGCCCATGAGTCTGTTTCTGTTTTGTAAATAAGTTCATTTGTATCATTTTTTTAGACTCCACATATAAGTGATAGCATATGATATTTGTCTTTGTCTGACTTACTTCATTTAGTGTGATAGTCTCTAGGTCCATCTATGTTGCTGCAAATGGCATTATTTCATTCTTTTTTATGGCTGAGTAATATTCCATTATATACATCTCCTTTATCCATTCATCTATTGATGGACATTTAGGTTGCTTCCATGTCTTGGCTATTGTAAATAGTGCTGCTACGAACACTGGGGTGCATGTATCTTTTCAAGTTAGGGTTTTCGTCTTGTCTGGATATGTGCCCAGGAGTGGGATTGCTGGATCATATGGTAGCTCTATTTTTAGTTTCTTAAGGAACCTCTATACTGTGTTCCACAGTGGCTGCACCAATCTACATTCCCACCAACAGTGTAGAAGGGTTCCCTTTTCTCCACACCCTCTCCAGCATTTGTTATTTGTAGACTTTTTGATAATAGCCATTCTGACTGGTATGAGGTGATACCTCACTGTAGTTTTGATTTGCATTTCTGTAAGAGCTTTCTTTTGATTAACATTAGCATGGTATATATATATTTCCCTCCTTTTACTTTTAACCTATTTGTGTCTTTATATTTCTTTCAGGCAACATACTATATTTGGGTCTTGGTTTTTTGTCTAATATTTGCTTTTGGGGGTATTCACACCACTTATATGTAATGTGACTACTGATATGGTTAAGTTTAAATCTATCATCTTGCTATTTGTCCCATCCATTCTTTGTTCCTTTTTTTTTCTTCCTTTTCTGCCTCCTTTTGTGTTAACTGAGTGTTCTTTATAATTCTTTCATTTCATTTCCTTTTTTGGCTTATTAGCTTTAACTCTTATTTTAGAGGTGCATCAGAGGTTACAGCATACATCTTTAATTTACTACAATCTACTTTCAAGAGATGTTATACAACTTCATGGATATATATGCAAACCATAACAATATACTTCCACTTCTCTTCTCCCAGTCTTTATGCTATTGTTGTCAAATTGTACTTAAACATATGTTAGAAACACCATAATGCATTGCTGATAGTTTCATTTAAAGAGTTACTTTTCTTCTAAAGAGATGTGAATAATAAAAAATCACATACATGTAGTTACCACTTCTGGAGTTCATTCCTTTGTGTAGATTTGCATTTCCATCTGGTATTACTTTCTTCCTTGCCTAAACAACTTTTAAAACAAACAAACAAATAAAAAACAAACAAAACACATCTCTTGTAGTGTATTTCTGCTGGTGATGAATTCTTTGAGCTTTTCTATGTCCAAAAAAATCTTTAATTCACCTTCATTTTTGAATGGTATTTTCACTGTGTATAGTATTCAAGGTTGATAGTTCTTTTCTTTCAGTACTTTAAAGATGTTGCTCCTCTGTCTTCTGGCTTGGACTTTTCCAACACAAAATCCGCTGTCATCTTTATCTTTGTTCCACTCTATGAAATGTGACTACCTTCTCTAGCTACTTTTCAAAGTTTCTTTTTATTACTGGTTTTAAGCCACTTTATTATGATGTGCCCTAGCATAGATTTGTGTTTCTTGTGCTTTGGGCTTATTGAGCATCTTAGTTTCATGGGTTTATAGTTCTTTACCAAGTACAGAAAATTCTGGGCCATTATCTCTTCAAATAATTTTCTGTCCCCCTGGAATGCAATTTCAGCACTAACTATGCAGAGTTAGTGTAGATTTCACAGGTTAAGGGCACAGTCCCCCACAAGACTCCTCTCACTTCAGACACCAGCCATAACTCTGGGGTTCCCAGGCTACCCATACTTCTGACTAACTGGCCATGAATTTGGGGGTTTCCATTATCCCCTGAGGTTCAACAACTTGCCCAAATGACCCACAGAACTGGGGACAGTAATATATTATGATTACTATTCTATTATAAAGGATACAAACAAGAACCAGCCAAATAAGAGATGCACAGGGCAAGGTCTGGGAAGGTCTAAAATGTGGAGCTTCTGTGTCCTCAAGACGTGTCACCCTCCTAGCACGTTGCTGTGTATCATTAACCAGGGGGAGCTCAATTGTGCTTCAGTGTCCAGACTTTTTAATTGGGTTTCATTATGCAGACATGATTGATTGAATCATTGGCCACACGACTGAATTCAATCTCCAGGCTCCCTGCCTCTTTGGAGGTCAGGCTGATATCACCTGGCTGAAAGTCTCAACTTCTAATCACATGGTCGGCCTTTCTGGCATGGGAAGCCCTCATTCTGGAACTATATAGGGGCCCACGATGAGTCACCTCATTAGTATAAACTCAGGCATGGTCCCAGGAGCCCACCATGAAAAACAAAGACACTCATGATTCGGGAAATTCCGAGGCTTTAGAAGTTCTGTCCTAGGAACCTGCGACTAAGACCTGACAAATTCTTTATTTAACAATATCCTCTCTTCCATTTATAAGTATGTTAAGTTGCTTGAAGTTAGGCCCCACAGCTCACTGATGCTCTTTTCATTTTTCTTTCTTTTTTTATGTCTCCATGTCTCATTTTGGATAGTTTCTATTCTATGTCTTCAAGTTCACTAGTCATTTAATTTGCAATGTTTAATCTGCTGTTAATCTAATCTGGTATATTTTTCACCCCAGACACCTTAGTTTTCATCTCTATGAGTTCAATTTGGGTCTTTAAAAAAGTATTCAGTTTTTGATATCTGTTTTAATATACTTGTCTGCTAATTTTAACATCTGTGTCAGTTCTGAGTCAGTTTCAATTGATCGATTTTTCTCCTAATCATCAATTGTATTCTTGTTTCTTTGCATGCCTGATGTTGCCAGCCATTTTGAATTTTACCTTTTTGAGTGCTGGATATTTTTATATTCTTATATTCTCAAGTTCTGAATAGAATAAATATTTTATGTTCTGGGATGCTGTTAAGTTACTTTGAAAAACCCTTTCATCCTTCTAGATCTTGCTTTTCAGATCTGTTAGACAGGACTGAGTGCTATCTAATTTAGGGCTAATTATTCCCCACTACTGAGGCAAGACTCCTATGACTACTCTACCTAAAGTGCCATGTATTATGAGGTTTTCCAGTCTGGCTGGTAGAGACAGATATTATTCTTGGTTGGCCCTGTGTGACTTATGGGTACTGTTCCCTCTAATTTGGGGTAGCTCTTTCTTCAGCTTTGGTTACTTTCCTCACATATATCTGCTGATCAGTACCTCTGATGAATACTCATGGAGGAGTTCTGAAGCTCTCTGGAGTTTTCTCTCTGTGCATTTCTTTCCTCTTTGGTGCTCTGTCACAAGAATTCTAGCTACTTTGGTCCTTCTAGATTCTCAGCTCTGTCTCCTAAACTCAGGGAGTTCACTGAACTCTGCCTAGGGTCCCCATCAACACACTGTGGCTTGGAAACTCTCTCAAGGGCAATCATAAGGATCACTTTGTTTACTGTTTCTCAGGAATCACTATCTTTTGTTGCCAGATGTCTGGCACCTTGAAAACCATTATTTTGTATTTCTTGCCTGACGTTTTTTGTTGTTTTGGGTGAGAAGGCAAATCCAGTCCCAGTTACTCCATTTTGGTCAGAAATGGAAGATCTGGTGATTGTATATGTTAATTATATTTCCTACTATTTTACTGAATTATTTTATTGTTTTGAGTTTTATCACTGATTCCTTGGGTTTCCAGGTTTACTGTCACGTCATCTATGAATACTTTACTTCTTCAACCATTCTTAGGCCTCTAATTGTTTCCTCCTGTACAATATAATTACTCTAGTACAATGCTGAACAGTAATGGATATTGTGACATCCTTGCCCTGTCTCTGATCTTAATGGAAATGCCTCTAATGTTTTTCTATACTGGCTTTAGCACTAGGTATATATATTATAATCATGTTAAGAAAGTATCTCAAATACCTACTTTCTTGAGCATTTTTTAATGAATGGGTATTAAATTTTGTCCAAAGTTATTTCAGCATCTATTCAGACAATCATAATTTTTTTCTTAGATACAACATGTGATATTAAAAAAGATCCTAATACTGAAGCAATCTTGACTTCCTGGAATAAATCCCACCAGGTTGTATGAATCTGTTTAATATTTTATTTATTACTTTTTATTATTAATCATGAATTATATTCATTTGCAATTTTCTTTTTTGTACTGTCTGTACCTGGTTTATGTATCAGTTGTTTCATAGAAGGAGCTATAGAGTTTTCCTTCCTTTTCAATTCTCTGGAATAATTTATTAAGCATTAGGACTATCTAGTCTTTGAGGGTTTTGTAGAATTTCCTTGTGAAACTACCTGGGCCTGGTGCTTTTTGTGGGGTAGTTCCTTAATAAAGATCTCTACTTCTTCTAAGGAAACTACTTTGTTAAGCTTTCTAAATAAAATGGGGTCGGGTTTCCCTGGTGGCGCAGTGGTTGAGAGTCCGCCTGCTAATGCAGGGGAGATGGGTTCAAGCCCTGGTCCGGGAGGATCCTACATGCCGCGGAGCAGCTGGGCCCATGCGCCACAACTACTGAGCCTGCGCTCTACAGCCCATGAGCCACAACTGCTGAGCCAATGCACCACAACCACTGAAGCCCGTGCACCTAGAGCCTGTGCTCCGTGACAGGAGAGGCCACCGCAATGAGGAGCCCTAACACTGCAGCGAGGAGTGGCCCCCACTCGCTGCAACTGGAGAAGGCCCGTGCACAGCAATGAGGACCCAACACAGCCAAAAATAAATAAATAAATAAATAAAATGGGGTCAATTTTGGTCAGATGTATTTTCCTAGGAAATTTTCCATTTCAGCTAGGTTTTCAAATTTATTTCCAAATAAATTTGAGGCCTGCAAAATAGTCTTTTATGATTTTTGAAAAATTTCTTCTGTTCCTCCTTGTCATTTCTTATTTTGTCTATTAGTTCTTTCTCCTTTTTCTTGATGAAATTAGTTAACTGGTGGTCTATTTTGTTAATGTTTTCCCCATACCAAGATTTCAACTTACTGAAAGTGCTACTGTTTTTTAAATTCTCTATCTCTTTGGTTTCTGATCATTATTGGGGGTGCGTGATAGGTACATGGGGGTTCAGTAGATCACTCTGCCTGCATTTGTATATGCTCAAAATTCTCCATAATAAAAATAAGAGAAATTACATATACACATGGTATAAAATCAAGGAGTATATAAGAACTTATGATGGAAGAACCATTCTACCAACCTACCCAATCCATGCACCTTTAGCCCCACTTCTTTTGAATCATTTATATTTTTATTTCTTTTGCTGCTTACCTCTATAAACATAAAATTTAATTATTATTTAAGTATAACTAAATACCATGTTACAATTACTTTTTAATAGGCATCACTTTTTAAAATTAATTTATTTTTAAAAATTAATTTATTTTTGTTTCTGTTGGGTCTTCATTGCTGCACTCAGGTTTTCTCTAGTTGCGGAGAGTGGGGGTTACTCTTCATTGCAGTGTGTGGGCTTCTCATTGCAGTAGCTTCTCTTGTTGCGGAGCACAGGCTCTAGGCATGTGGGCTTCAGTGGTTGTGGCACGCAGGCTCAGTAGTTGTGGCTCGTGGGCTCTAGAGCACAGGCTCAGTAGTTGTGGCACATGGGCTTAGGTGCTCCACAGCATGTGGGATCTTCCCGGACCAGGGCTCAAGCCCGTGTCCCCTGCGTTGGCAGGTGGGTTCTCAACCACTGCACCACCAGTGAAGTCCCTACAATTACTTTTCTTTATAGCTCTATCAACTTTAGACAATATCTATTATTCTTCGCTAGGGAAGATGAGTATTTAGCTCATTTAAACTGTCCCACTTTACTCACCTTATCCAATATTTGAGGTTATGATTTTTAGTTCTTGTATTGGTTATCTTTGTAAACTGCAAATAACCTATTTATACATTTAATTTTCACTCCATTCATCTTAGTGCCTTAATTTCCTTTTACATAGGATGATGATTATAGCACCCCTACCCTTATTTTCTCTTCTCCCTCTTTTTCTCCTTCACATTTTGTTGGCAATATTTTGACTTTTACATTGTTCAGGTTGTTTAAATACTGTTCTGCTACCATAATAAAATTTTCTACAGTTAACCCATAGGGTGACTTTAGGTGTTATACATTAAAATATTGTATGACATTTTGACTATATAAATACTGTTGAATGCTAAGTTAAGCAGCATATAAGGAATGCATTTCATTTCTTATTGGTCCAACATCATGTCCCTTGGGGTCATTCAAAGGAGAATGTTCCAGGCATTGAGGTTAGATGAACTTCCTTTTCTTACCCTCCATCAGTTGTTTATAATCATGTCACATTTCAGTTTGCTTCGTGTTTATACATGACTGTCTTACACAGTTTTTTCATTTTTCAAGGAGTTTCTAATTGCTTTTCTTTAGCTTGTTGATACACAATGCTGCATCTTCATCATACTCTCCAGTTTCCCTGTTCTCACATGTAACAACTATCCCCTTCTACCTCCCTTTCCAGAGAAATCCTCCACCTTCTCTACTCTGGACTGGCTGTTCTTCAGTTGCCAACCTGGGACTTTATTTCACTGCTTCTCTGGATCGAATCCACTGTTTCCTGGATCTCATGCATTTCTCCTTTTTGGTTTACTTAATTTGCTGTAGAATATATTCCCGTAACTCTCTAAGAAAACAGGAGATAAACTTTCTGAATTTTGAAATGACTTTATTCTAACCTCATATCCGATTGATAGCTTGGCAGGATGTAGAAATCTGAATTCAAATCCATTTCCCCAGAGTTGCCAATGAGAATCTAATACCACCCCGATTCTTATTCTTATTAAGGTGACCTGGTTTTTCTCTCTGGGGGATTCCAGTGGTTTTCTAAAATTCAAGAGGACTTGTTTATGTATGTCTTTTTTTTATTCATTGTGTTTGGCACTCAGAGGCTCCTCTCAACCAGAAGATTTATATTCTGTATATTCTGGTTCTGTGGGCAGTGACTGGACAGAACATGAGAGGCTGGGATGGGAGGGTCACATTCTGTTTTTGATCAGATGATGGTTACACAGGCATGTTGTAGTCCCCCAAGAAAGGAAACAGGAATCCCAAGGAATCCCACTGGGTTCCTGCTCTCTGGACCCATCCTATCACTCCAGTCTTTCCAATTCTCTCCATCCTGTATTACTTCCTTGATGACTCTATATTATTTCTTTGATGATTTCCTTCTCTCCTTTTTTTCTCTTCTTTCTTCCTCAGATTCCAGTTAGTTAGATGTTGAAATTCTTGAATTGGTCCTTTATGTCTTCTCTTCTCTCTCTTTCTCCCCCATCTGTGAGTTTGTGTGTGCCAGAGAGATCCTTAACTTTAGTTTCCAGGCCTTATGTTGAAATTTAAAATTTTGGCACTTACGTTTTAAAATTCAAACAGCTCTTTCTTGTGTCAGCATCTATTCTTGTTTTATATAATCTCCCTGAATATAGTAATTATTTTTTAAAGATGCCTTTTTAGAACAGTTTTAGCCTTACAGAAAAACTGCGAAGACAGTATAAAGTTCCCATATATCTGCACCCAGGTCCCTAATTATTAACATCTTACATTAGCATTTGCTATAATTAATAAGCCAATATTGATACATTATTATTACTATTATTCAAGGCCATACTTAATTCACATTTCCTTAGTTGTTACCTAATGTATTTTTTTCTGTTCTAGGATCTCATATTACATTTAGCTGTTGTGCCTCCTTATGCTCCTTCCGGCTAAGACAGTTTTTCAGACTTCCCTTCTTTCTGACGATCTTGACAGTTTTGATGAGTACTGGCCAGACACTATCTAGGATGTTCCTCTACTGGAATTTGTCTTAACATGCTCTATTGTTTGTTTTGTTAATTTGTCAGGCTGCACTTTACATTTGGGAACCAGGTAAGGAGTCACCTGGTCAACTGCTCTGTATATCAGCCTTCAATGATTCCCCCCATATCTAATACTTCTCATCAGCTCTGCCAACTCCAAGTTTACAGCCTTTCTGGGATCCTAATGAGCAGAGTGGAACAGAGTAGCTCACTTCTCCCTGCAGCCCATACACAGCCCCTCGTTCTGGGCTGTGGTCTCCTTAGCCTGCTTCTGCTTTCTATCTTCAAGGAATACTATGTATCTTGTATACTGATTTTTTTCCTCCTCTGTTCCTCTATGCCATTCCATTAACTTTCATGGGTTTATTCCTTTTAAATATCTATATTTTAACTGGAGGAGTTTGGAAAAGAATGGGAGGAGAATGTATCAGTCTGTCACCTTTTACCAGAAGACTCCATACGTCCACTTCTTATATGAAAATAAAACTTCTCCTTACATTTAAGGGAAGGAAGTAAAAATGTCCACTAACTCATAATTTTGTTGTCTGTTCATAATTCTCTTGATACAGCTTAATTTATATTCCTGTCAAAGCTTTTATTAAAGCTTCTGATAAAACTCAGTCAAGGTAGGTCCCCACAGGAAAAAGAATTCACCCATATGAACCTTTCATGAAGCAATTATGTGTAGAGTCGTGGGGAGGTTAAGGGAACAAACAAGGGAGTGGAAGGCACCAGGGATGAGCAACAGAAAGATATTGTTAAAATCCCTAGGGCCAAAGGGACAAGGGGAGGAACAGAGCTACAGGAGCCCAGTAGGCACTACAACTGTGGAGAAGCGGCCATCCAGCAGAAGCTGTATTATAGAGAAATACAGTTACTGTGCTGAAGCAAAGAGTTGGGAAGAAATGCTAATTTCTTTCTTTTCTGCCCTCCCACCTCCTGGCGGTGCTATCCATCTGCCAGACCCAACCAGAAGCTATTAGGGGAAGGGGGCCAAAAAGATGCAGTTTGTAGGAGACAGAGCACGGCTGCGAATGGATTGAGCTGGTGAGGGTGAGGGTTGGCTGGAGAACTTTCACAAAACATAAATAGGAACACATAATATTGGATATTATGTATGACGAACTTGATTAAATGTAAGAAACTATTAACAATCCTCATTCCCATGAACACTTTTTAAAGGGGTACAAAAACATGTAGCAGATGAGTCTAAGGATAGTCAAGGCTATCATGCAAATTAAGACAAGCTCAAAAACCCTGCACACAAAATAAATTACAACCAAACTTCATTTTCTGAACATGTAAAACTGTTCCAACAACTAGAAATCTATGTCATACAGTGTTAGAAGTCAGGATAGTGGTTCCCCTAGGGCAGCAGTGACTGGGAGGGAGCATGAAGAGCTTTGGGGGTACTGGTAATTTTTGGTTATTCATCTGGGTGCTAGTTACACAGATGTGCTCACATTGTGAAAATTAATTGATGCACTGTGATTAGTGTGTCTTTTTGTGTATGTATGTTGCAATTCAACAAAAATCTATTAAAAAAAGATGATAGCCACGAATACAACTTAAAAAAAACATGCACTACATTAATGCATCTTTCTGCCCTTCTTTAGGTATCCTAACTAACAGTAAACAAAGATTTACTAGAACAAACTAAAAAAACGATGTGCATTCAACAGAAATGAAAGGCAGGTCTCAGCTTCAAGTAATTTGTGAACTACTTAGAAAAATGTAATATTTAAATATGAAATTAAGAATATTAACAAGCAATGTATCAGGCTATGAAGAATGCTATAATAAAAACAGATCCAGTATTGGCATGCAATTGATTCTCATCAGAAGGCCTGGATATAAATATCCCCAAGTGGGCTCTTTCTGTTGGAGATCTCTTTCTCTTTAACCTTAACAAAGGTCTACTCGACTAGGACAATTGCCTGGTTTCAGAAGGTGCTTCTATGACTGCTGTGGGTGGGCAAGAGGAGAGGCTGAGTAAGGCCCTCTCTCTTCTGCTTCCGTGGGAGTAGTCCTGTTTTATCTGTTTCATACTATTGTCTGTTTATACTATTATCAGTGTTAATATTCTCTAAACAAAAGGATTTTGCTGCTAAAACAAGCTTGGAAACAACTCGTCTAGAAATCTGACCTCTAAATTTGTATATCTCAGTTGACAAAATTTTAAAAGCCTCTGAAACTCAAATAAAACCCATTTTTAAAAGGAAATGAAAATTACCTGAAGTAAAGGAATAAAATCATCCTGTTCTAGATAGCTGCAGCTGGGCTTTGCAAGAAGACAGATAAACTTAGAGGCATCATCATGATGGTTACTCAGCAACCTAGAAAAGAAACAATTGCTTAGGAAGACTGGCTACTATGAACAATGACTACAACATCAATAGTTGGTAATTTCAGTCTGATCTGAAGGCCGTTTAGATCAAGTGCTCTCTTTTCAGTAATTAAAAAAAAGGAAAATTTTCCATGCTCTTGATTTTGTCAAAGGGCCATCTTAATAAAAGCTCAACAACAAGACGGTACATTATTTTTGTAGAATGCTTCTGAGACCACAGAGTCAACTGAACTAATGCATGTAAAAATACACTTGAAGGAGAATGTCTGTTCAGGTTAGCTCAGGGCATCTGGAACCAGAACTCCAGAGCTGCCCACTAGGAGGGAACACATCTGATGAACCACTACATACCACAAAAGACATGAACTTCTGCTTGTCCAGGGTGGCAGACATATTCAGGACTAACCTGATAGGGGGCTTTTGAAATTAGACTTTGAAGGACCAGGCTTAAGAAGAAAATGAAGGCCCTATTAAATCTTCAAGTTCTAAGAATTGCTCACATCCAACTAATTGCTGGACATTTCCATCTGGATGCTATACTCTGACAGAAAAGTCAAAATAGTGAAAACCAAATTTAAAATCTTCCTCTCAAAGTCATGGATGTCTATTTTTGTTAATGGTGGTACCACTCCAAGTTATCTGGGCTTGAAATTTGAAGTCATTTTAAACTTGTTTCTCTTCCTTATTCTCCACATCCAATTAATTTCCAACCTTTCTTGCTTTTCTTCCTTAATCATTTATTGAATGCTAATTGTGTGCCAGATACTGTCTGGCCTTGTGAATACTTGAAATACAAAGAAAATAAGACATAGTTTTGTGCCCTGTAAGGAGCTTACAGTCTAGTGAAAGAGCTACACCAATAAGATTATATGCCTGTATAATCTTATTACAGAAGTAATAAACTCAGGGTGTCATAGAAAGACACAGGAGGACCAGTGAAATTCCCTGAAGAGTTGTGAAGTAGGAAAGCAGACTGTTGCAGATCAAGAGGGTTGCATGTACAAAGACCTGGTGTGAGACTGCACAGATTATTTGAGCAGCTTCAAGCACTGGGGGTGGGGGGGTAAGGGAAGGGGACATGAGCATGTAGGATTGGACCCTGGAGGCCCTTTTATGTTAGGTCAAGAAGCCTGGACTTTTGCCTACTCGCAGAAGAATTTTAACTTGGACTGTGACATGATCAGATGTGTTTTTCGTAAATATCAAGCAGAAATCTTTCCAAGGGCCTGAGCATGGATACTGGCAGTGGGAGATGAAGAGAAAGGGGCAAATATGGTTCAACTGAAAGGAAATGGTGGTTGATAGGTGTGGAGGGGTACAAGGGGGGGAAGTCCATGATGGCTCCCAGGTTTCTATCTTAGACCACTAGGTGCTTGGAATTTGGGATGGGAATACTAGAGTCCTGAGGAATATTTCCTCAAAACATTTTAGACAACCATTCCTTCCTTCCTATTTCTGTTTTACCATCAAGTCCAGGGCCTTATTACTTCATGCTGAGACTTTTAGAAGGGAAGAGGGTCATAACAGGCTTCAGTGTCCATCCAACCTCACATCATGGACAATTCATCATTCTAAAACATTCTTTGATTATATAATTCCCTTTTCCAAAAATGTTCAACAGTTTTCTACCACTTATATGAGTAAGTCTAGATGTCTAAGTTAGGCATTTAAGGCCCCCTTTAATTAGGCTAGAGTCTGCCTATCTCACCACTTTGCTAAATGAAACGTCCACTCCGGGCAGCTGGCCTGACCCACTCTTCTCTGAGCGTGCTGTGTGCATTCTTGCCTCGGTGCCATTTCTCATGCTGTTTTACTCTCCTAGAATACCACCTCTCCCAACTTTGCTATCTGTAACGCTGGCTATTCTTTAAGGTCCAGCTAATAAACTACCTCTTTCAAAAAGCCTTCTCTGACAACTAAATCCCTTACTGATCTTTGTACTATTTAATTTGTATGTATTACATACACCATTGTACCACGAACTTTCTTTTATTTCTCTAGCACCTAAAGGGCAGGCAAAGTTATAGCTCTTTTTTTCCCTTAACACTAGACATAGTGACTTTCACATTGAAGATTCTCAAAAAATGTTTGTGATCTAACAGATATACCCTTAACTGACTTCATTTGTGATTATTAAAGCCATAGAATGATCTTTATATTTATTTTCCTTATCATTCTTCAGCATGCTCAGGACCCCCAAAGTTAAGTAAATATACATTTCAGAAAAAGATTAGTGAAATAGGCGTTGATGGGAATCACCTCTTAGGATAAGGAAATGGGTGGGATGATCACAACAAAAAGGCAGTGAGGTATATTAGCACCATTAAGTAAAAACTGCACAGACATCGACAGAGGAGAGATTCTCTAAGAGGGAAACGTCAAATCACGTATGGCCTTTTGCTATCAGAAGCATGAATCAGAGAGAAAAGGTGAATTCTGATTCTCAGCCAATGCTAGTGGCTGGTGAACTCTATAAGGCAGGAGAGAAAGAAATTTTAAAAAGTCGTGAAAGCTGGAGAAAGAAGGTAAACATAGCTATTCTAAACTATCTTCCAGAGCTCTTAGGATGAAATATTGTTTTGTTAGTGGAAAAATGACACTTTGACATGAAAAGGTAAGAGGAAGTAAAGCATAAAAAAGCTGGGACAATATTACTGACTCTGTGTAAGAGGAGCTCTGTCACAAAGCTGGTAAACTGGGAACTCAAAAAGAAAAGCTGTGGAGCAATGCCTTTCCCCTAAAAATGTCTTGACTGCAAGAGAAACAGATGTCAAAGTACAGATATGAAATGGGCAGCAGGGAAGGGAAGGGGAGCAGAGGCAGGGGAACAAGAGCCTGTTAAGGTGTTCATGCTCAAACTACTCAGAAGAGGGCTCAGAAGCCTCCACCCCATAAACACTGGGATGGGAGGCAAACTATTTCCCGTTTTGCTCTTAACTTTTGTATTTGACTTTTCCCCCCAAATTATATAGAGCCTATTATTGGAGCAAGTCAGCATGTGTATGTATATGCCAATATGTTTTAATTCTGTGTCATTATCTGCCAGTTATTATTTTTTTAATTTTTTAAAATTTATTTTTTGGCTGCACGCGGGCTTTCTCTAGTTGCGGTGAGCGGGGGTTGTATTCTTCGTTGTGGTGCACAGGCTTCTCCTTGCGGTGGCTTTTCTTGTTGTGGAGTATGGGCTCTAGGCATGTGGGCCTCAGTAGTTGTGTCACGCGGGCCCTAGAGCGTACGGGCTTCAGTAGTTGCGGCGTGCGGGCTGTAGGGCACACGGGCTTTCAGTAGTTGTGGTGCATTGGCTCAGTAGTTGTGGCTTGCGGGCTCTAAAGCGCAGGCTCAGTAGTTGTGGCGCATGGGCTTAGTTGCTCCGCGGCATGTGGGATTTTCTCAGGCCAGGGATCGAACCCATGTCCCCTGCACTGGCAGGCAGATTCTTAACCACTGTGCCACCAGGGAAGTCCTGCCAGTTATTTTTTTGTACTTGAAAGTTTTATATACTATACTTGGACCCAAGTCACTTTATGCAAAGGGTACAATTTGTAAAAAATTATAAAAATAAACACATGTCTTCTTTAAGGTCAGTGTGGTAATTCAAACCATCCTGCTTAGTTGCTTTGTCTCCCAAAATAGCCATACTTGAGTCTCCTTTAAAGCACCCTGGTTTTTAAAAGGCATTTTAAGTGCTGAGAAAGGAGCTCCCGCTAGAGGGCGCTCCAGTCGTCATAGTATATGGCCAGAAAATAAAGCTTTGATACAGAGACATCAGTTATCTGTTCACAGAATATTTTTTTTAATTTTTTTAATGAAAAAAGACAGGGACAGTTGCTCATGCTGTATAACGTCATAAGCAGTTTCCTGTAGTAACTGAAAATGAAGACTTGTGCTTCAAGTCTCTTTGCCTTTTGCCTTTGCAGAAATAATCTCTTTTCCTTAGAGATAAAATGAAAATGATTCATCTTCATAAAGGAATATAGCTGTTGCAGGTGCTGCTGCTCTGTCCACCAACAGAAATGTCCACCCTATCCCGGTGACATGAAGACTAAGACAAAAAAACTGGCTGTTACTTTCCTTAATATTATGCAGTTAACTGCCGATAAACAAGTTGATTACTAGTTTTTCTTTGATAGTCAGCCTCAGGCTCACAAACACAGCGTCCTAGCATATTCAAAATAACTTAGAATGTAAGTAGTTATAGTTCTTCTCTCTGGCTCTAATTTTTTATAGAATGAACTACTCCTCCCCCCTTTTCAATCTCCCAGCTTCTTCAACACTTTCTCTGAAATAATAACTCACTTCTTGCTGCTTTCCCAGATTGTTAGATGGCTTTTGCCAACAATGCTGAACTCAATGGCTGAAGATACCCAGGACAAGAGCTGTGTAACATCCCTATTCTTTCTATCCCTTGTTCACACTCCACCTGAGGCATTTTTCAGGGCCTGGCACCTACCAGGGGGAGAGAAGCTAGATGAATGAAAGCTAGAACATCTACACATTTCAAGATCTTCAATTCTGCTACTGTTATACACTGATTTCTAATAACAACAATAATAATTAATAATAGACAAGCAGACCACCCAGCTGAAGTCCTGGCTTTACTGCTAGGGAAAGGCGAGGGAATCCAAGCTGACCCCCGCTATTGTTCAGGCCCTTGGCTCTATTTTCTTCCCTCAGGGTCTAGGGTGCCAGAGACAGCCAGAATGGCAAATGCCAATTCTTTTACTGGTTTACTCCTAATTAGTGCTTTTTTTGCTAATTCCAGACTCGAAGGAATTCTTCTTTTACGACTGCACACACAAAAATTTTTTTTAAGATTTTTATCTAGCTGTTTCCTATTTGCTATAGGAGAGGTGGAATGGTGACCATGGCCCTGACTTTGGAGGGTCATCCTGCTGGTGTATGAGGAGTGGTTCTAGTCCTAGGGCCATTCTAGTCCTTGGTATTTGAACAACTTAGAACTATTCCCTGTAACAAAATGACTAAAATTCACCTGGAAAACATGAAGCATTTATAACTTTTAGCTTTGATGTCATTCTTTAAAAGAAGCCCATTAACTGGTAGTCTTATATCCCCTGATTACTTCAGTTCTATTGTAATGCAAGAAGAACCTGGTGAACTCAACTTGCTGCTAGATTTTTTAAAATAAGAATACAGTTATTAATCACCTATTATGTTCTCAAGCATTATACTACTAAGGGCTTTGAGGTGGCATGAAAGAATCAGAAGAATCTGTAAGCTGAATTTTGCTGCTATTACATGTTGATTTTAAATAATGATGATGATGATAGTGACATCACGTGAACAGCATTTCCCGATAGTTCATCAGGAAGGGTATCTAGCCCAGAAAAGATGAGAAGAGCATATTTAAAGAAGGCTGATCAGTTAAAAGAGGTAGCAGGGGCATGCTATAACAGTCTCTTAAATTTATAAATATATCAAGAAATAACTTCTAAAGAAGAAAGAAGGGAGAAAAAAATAAAAGAGAGAAGAAAGTTGGATTTGAATTCAAGAAAACTTGTCAGGATGTTAAAATCCAGGAGTATCTTGATAGATGTACTATTCCTTTGTTCCTTAACTGGAGCTTTCAAAAAGCTTTTTGAAAAAAAGTTTTTCCTTTGTTCCTTAACTAAAATCTACTAGAATTCAGCTATTTTTAAGAAATCAACTACATACAATTCTAAATTTGATCACATGAGAATGGAAGCATGTGACATGTGTGGTTTGCTCCCCTTAAGGGAGCATTTATGTCACTGCTGCAAGAGTCAAATCCTAAGACTCAAACTGTTAACAAGTGAAACTAAGAAACTACCAAATAGTTATTAAAGAAGTATTTCTGAAGATCTGTTTTACTGATTAGAGACATGTAAGATAAAGGCTTAGGGAAAGAATTTGTGTGTGGGCATAAAAAGTTGTGAATCATTGAATTTTACTTGTTGAAACAAAGGATAAGGGGAAAATTAATAAATGAGTAAAATAAGTGACTTTTATGAAGCATGTCATGAGGGCCGGACAATTCCTTGCCCAGCCCCAGAGTAACTGCTCTCATACTTACTTTCTCCACATGGCAATGAATGACTGGGCTGACACAAATCCTGTCCTCTCTCCCCCTGCAGCCCTGAACATGGGGGTTTTCCAATAAAGAGGACAGCCACAGACCTGCAAATAAAACACAAATACAGTGTAAGCCAAGGGGCAGTGAAGAGATGACATGGCCAAAGAAAGGGCCTTTGTGGCTTTTACCCTTCATGCCACAGTGGACAGAAGGGCCCTTGGAGGAGCAAAACTGGGGCAGAGGCAGATACATCAGCTGGGGTAGATTCAGCAAGACAGAGGGGAAACAAAATAAGAAGATGACATGTTTAATGAAGAAAATGAAAATCTATTTGCCTTTTCTTCAAGTGCATTTATAGTGATGTAAGAGTGGTAGGAAGTGAGAGAGACTGGTTGCTTTTTCAGGTTAGGGGAAAGAAACATCATATATTTTCTACCTTTAGAAAAAAAAAAGAAGTGACTGAACATCATGGTTGTGTATGCCCTTCCCTCCTATGGCAGGAAAACACAGCCACCTTTATTGCTCACTCACTTGGTGTCAATCCACTCTATCACCTCTCTCCCTCTCTCTCCTTTGCTTATTGTGTTATTAAGCCCCAGGTGCAAAAAGAACCAGAAAAGCCTGGACTGTTCAAGAAAACAGCTATAAATCTATTTAAATGGATACAATTCAGGTGAAAGCTGAAAGGCAAAAATTAAAATGCTATTATTTATTTAGAAGATACCACAAACGACTATATATTATAAAAGCCTTAGAAAGAACTAAAATACAATACCCTGAAAGATAATGATTTTTTTCTCCTCAATAAAAAAGCTCTTTCTTTCAATTAAGAAAAATTATTCTTATACTCTTATTTATAAGAGACAGTCTGTACCAAATTAACCTGCCTTTTTTCTAGAGGGAAAATTCTTCCAAGTAATAATATCTAAATATTAGTGGAGAAATAGTCTCTAAATGATCCCAATTTTGTTTATACACATAAAATGTATTCCCAAATCTGAAGCTCTTCAAAGAGTCACATCTTGTCATTGGATAAAGATATTCTTATTATTCATATTAGATATAGGATCTGTTGAGCCTTATTCTACAAAGGGAAGCTTCCCCTCTGACAGATGACTGGATGTGAACCCACATTAGGTTGAAGTGAAGCTGCTACTGATGTGAGGCTTCAGTGCATGGGGGATCCCCACAGAAGCCTGCATAGTACCTCATCTGAGATCAGTTATGCTGAGAGAATGCCCAGGGCTGCTGGGTTCCTGTCAGAGATGAGGATATGGATGCTGAGATTCAGGCCAAGGGAGGTAAGTACAGGGCAGAAATAAGAGATTGCTCTGCCAGGGCCACTAAAGCATATTCTGCAAGCAGGATGGAATTTAAGATTTCTTAAGTCCAGAGGTCAAATACCTCCACTGAGGTCAAGAATGAGGGAAAGGTGTTGCTTAGCAAATAAATGGATTTTGTTTATTGTATAAATTATGACTGCCAAGGTACAAAGCTTACAATTAACATACTTTGGGTGGTAACTGTCAAAACCACTTTCCCCATTCCCAATCCTTCCTTTCATGCAGAATGGTGGTTTGCCAAGAAAATACTCTTAAATATGACAGGCTGTTGGTAACTGCTGGAAAAGTTGAAAGAATAGCCTGTATTATGGAGGTGGGGGGTGCAGAGCCACAAAAAGGGAGAAAATACAAGGAGAGACTGGAACTGACTTGCCAAGGTGCTTGAAGCTCCCACCACTAGAGCCACTATGGATTTTTCAGAATTGGAAGGGATCAGGAATCTTCTAGTTCATCCTTGGGAAGTGGTCACCAGCTCAGCGAAACACTTCCAGGGACTGTGCACTTACTATCTCCCGTGGGGCTACTTCCACTATTAAAAACTTTCATTTCCTTGGATTACGGTCTTTTATTCAGAAGACTCCAGTTAAAACGTGTACACGTCAGCTCATAAAGAGTAGTAAATCACTAGGATTAACATTTACAAATTTTTTATGACCCAAAGGCAGAATCCTAAGAAATAAGGTACAGAATAGATATGTTTTGAAGTAGATGGCAAAGGGCTGACTTGTTTTTCTTGTAGTGTGTCACCCTGAGCAGCCAAAGGTTGGGCAACATGAGGGTATCGGGCCCTTGGAGAAAATGCCAAAAGAAAAAACTGGAAGGGCAGTGGATGGCAAGGGCTGCAGACATTACACTTTGACCATTTAAAAAAAGTGTATGGCTGGCCTGCATCTGCTTAAAAACAAAGGATTAAGATAAAGGGAGTGAGCGAATAGCCAAAGCAATCTTGAGAAAGAAAAATGGAGCTGGAGGAATCAGACTCCCTGGCTTCAGACTAAGAAATATAGATCAATGGGACAGGATAGAAAGCCCAGAGATAAACCCATGCACATATGGTCACCTTATTTTCTGCTGGGAAAACTGGACAGGTAGTAAAAGAATGAAATTGGAACACTCCCTAACACCATAAACAAAAATAAACTCAAAATGGATTAAAGACCTAAATGTAAGGCCAGACACTATAAAACTCTTAGAGGAAAACCTAGGCAGAACACTCTATGACATAAATCACAGCAAGATCCTTTTTGACCCACCTCCTAGAGAAATGGAAATAAAAACAAAAATAAACAAATGGGACGTAATGAAACTTAAAAGCTTTTGCACAGCAAAGGAAACCATAAAAAGACAACCCTCCGAATGGGAGAAAATAATTGCAAAGGAAGCAACTGACAAAGGATTAATCTCCAAAATTTACAAGCAACTCATGCAGCTCAATATCAAAAAACAAACAACCCAATCCAAAAATGGGCAGACCTAAACAGACATTTCTCCAAAGATATACAGATTGCCAAAAAACACATGAAAGGATGCTCAACATCACTAATCATTAGAGAAATGCAAATCAAAACTACAATGACATATCACCTCACACTAGTCAGAATGGCCATCATCAAAAAATCTACACACAGTAAATGCTAGATAGGGTGTGGAGAAAAGGGAACCCTCTTGCACTGTTGGTGGGAATGTATATTGATATAGCCACTAGGGAGAACAGTATGTAGGTTCCTTAAAAAACTAAAAATAGAACTACCATACGACCCAGCAATCCCACTACTGGGCATATACGCTGAGAAAACCATCATTCAAAAAGAGTCATGTACCAAAATGTTCACTGCAGCTCTATTTACAATAGCCAGGACATGGCAGCAACCTAAGTGTCCATCAACAGATGAATGGATAAAGAAGATGTGGCACATATATACAATGGAATATTACTCAGCCATAAAAAGAAATGAAATTGAGTTATTTGTAGTGAGGTGGATGGACCTAGAGTCTGTCATACGGAGTGAAGTCAGTCAGAAAGAGAAAAACAAATACCGTATGTTAACATATATATGGAGTCTAAAAAAAAAGTGGTTCTGAAGAACCTAGGGACAGGACAGGAATAAAGATGCAGACATAGAGAATGGACTTGAGGACACAGGGAGGGGGAAGGGTAAGCTGGGACGAAGTGAGAGAGTGGCACTGACATATATACACCACCAAATGTAAAATAGCTAGTGGGAAGCAGCCGTATAGCACAGGGAGATCAGCTCGGTGCTTTGTGACCACCTAGAGGGGTGGGATAGGGAGGGTGGGAGGGAGATGCAAGAGGGAGGGGATATGGGGATGTATGTATACATATAGCTAATTCACTTTGTTATACAGCAGAAACTAACACATCATTGTAAAGCAATTATGTTCCAACAAAGATGTTAAAAATTTTTTTTTTAAATTAAGTGGGTTTCTTGCAGACAAAAAAAAAAAAAAGATAAAGGGAGTCAGGAGAGCAATAAGAACCTAAAAAGAAAGTAAATATCATCAATCTGAGAGCAACAGAATAGAAACTTTTATAACAAAGGAGAGAACAAGCTCATGTCAAGGCTTTTTACAAAGGAAAAGACTGGACGACAAGTGAGGAGGTAAGGATGTGCTGAAAATGGGTTTAGGAAACTGAGGTTTAGAGGAGGAGGCAAGAGTCAGCGTTGCTGGAGCAAAGAAAACTTGACTGATACCTATAATTAGATCTAAAAGTGGCCCAACAACATAAAGAACTGAAAGCAAGGCTGTCTAATGATACATAGGAAGAGATGATCGCCCAATATTTGTAATGTTCTTTAACATTTTAAAATGTCTCACACCCTTTATTTCATTTGGCCCTGACATGATCCCATACATAAGAGGGTGAGTATTTTTATCCAGTTCTGCAGATGAAGAAAAAAAGGTACAGAGAGGCTAGCTTACAGGCCACAGGCATGATGGGTCAAGATGGTACTGTATCAGCCAGTGAGAGGAGCTGGAGGGCTTTGTACGGTTCAGAAGACTTTCATTCTTTTTCCTCAACTTTCTGTTAGAGGCTAAAACACAGTGGTGATAAATACTTCCCTTGCTGTTCCTCAGTTTCTGTTCCTATGCTGCTTTTGTTCCTCTTAGATTCATTCTCTAGTCATTTCTTCTCGATCACTACTTAAAGCTGTGGAAAAAAGTACAAACTACACACTGAGAATTTAATCAGAAATGGACATGAATCTCTCCATGCTGTTTGAGATTGAAGATGAATGAGCTAAACTTCACCAACAGATGCAGATTTCATAAACAGAGAGTTTTCTTTGCACTTAAAAAACAGACCCCAGTCTCTACAGCTACACTTAAGCATCACAGAGAGTAGACCGTAAACTCAAGCTGGTCTTCTAAGTAGCTTTATAAGAGAGAGATTTTTCTTTTTTCTTTTGATGTGAACCATTTTTAAAGTCTTTATTGAATTTGTTACCATATTGCTTCTGTTTTATGTTTTGGTTTTTTGGCCCTGAGGCATGTGTGATCTTAGCTCCCTGACCATAGATCGAACCCACACCCCCTGCATTGGAAGGCAAAATCTCAACCACTGGACCATCAGGGAAGGTCCTCCAAGTAGCTTTATAAACTATAAGAATCCATAAAAATGTTCACTTATTGCTCTGACCACCTCCTCCTTCGTTGTCCCCCAGGGGTTGTCTTCTCCTTTCCTATAGCCAACCTGTCGTGAGAACACAAGCACACGAGGGTGAGTGATGCAGGCACTGCCAAAGGATGAGGACGGTCTGCAGAGCAAAGAATGGCGGAAAGTAAGACTGATTTAGTGAGTGCTAACAGACTGGCCGTAGCCAAGGAAAAGCTGGATTACATGAGCCTAGCTAACTGGAAGACATGATTAAATAAATTTTTAAAAAATAAATGATTTTAAGAATAAAGAGGCAAAATCCAATAAAACGAGCTGATACAGTAACTTCTGAGGTCATTATACACACATCCTCATCTTTATATGCAATGTTAGTTTTAACTTTTTAAAAGTATGAGCAGTTCACCTTGCTATCTGAGCTGACAATTAAGGTCTAAGAGCAGTGAACACAAATGCTTGGCACCCCTGAATGGAATTTAGGGCTATAATCAAGTACAATTCAGACAAGTTAATCAGACATGTATGTGTATACTGGCTATGGTGCCACATGATAATTCGGTATAAACAGTAAATTGTTACGTAAATGCCTGTTACTATGGCTACTAAACAAAATAGTTTTCTATATTTTTAAACTTCTCTATGTTGTCAGCTTCAACACTGGCAGTTTTTTCCTAATGCCACCTACAGATTGATCCTCACTGCCTGTAAATAGGAAAGTCCTCCCTCTGACTCCCCAGCATGTAAACCCCTTCCCTGACTTGACTACGCTCTTTCCTACACTTCTCGTGACCATGTGGAGTCCTCAGGCTCCCTGCTCTCCTCTCACTGTGCATTCACTGTGGAGTGCTGGCGGCCACTGAGCCACAGGCAGGGCAGGCTACCACCAGCCAGGTGGGAGAGCCAGAGCAGGAGGGTGGAGGCAGCACAGCAGGAAGGCTCCTCAGTCAGGCACTGGGAATACTTAGAGGAGGAAGGTCGACCCAGAGACCTTCAAGACAGAGCAGGCTGCAGGTCTCTGGTAGTGAGGCACTAGTCACTGATTGGCTCTCCAGATGTGGGGAGCCCAGCAGACCACCGGGGAACTACCGTGTCCTGCAATCTGCAGTTTCTCCTGTTTGCCTGCCCGAAGTGGTCCATGAAACCTCATGTCTCTCTCACACAAATTGTTACCATGTTAGACATACCCTGTTTGGCATTTATGTGATTAACATGTTATCTCCAAATCAGACTTCATTCATCCTTGCTAAATTCTATCTTTTGGGTTTAGATTCATCATTCTAGTCCACTCAGATAATTAACCACTTGATTCATAAAATAGCCATCTCTCAAAGCTTGGGGTAAGAAAATGCCAATGTCCTGAAAGAACTTATTACTTATTTGGGTGGATATAGCTTGGAAGTCAGCTGATGGTATGTTAGCATACGTCCAGGGGAGATAGGGTAGAAACAGCACAATGCAGGAGTCAGAGGACATGTCTCCTGACATGGACAAACTCTGTGACTTCACGTACATACTTGTAGGACTTCAGTTTCCTCATATGTACAATAGAGGAGAAGCAGGTGAGCTCTTACTTCTGGAATGAAAGAGGTTGTTTTTCACTAGAAACATTCTAAGGGGGTCAAAAAGCAAGTTCTAAGATTGGGGCGGGGTGACGAAAAAAGGAATAAAAAAAGAATTCTTTTTCACTTCCCTTAAAATCACTCTACTTACAAATTACTTAACAGCGGTAACAAATGTTCTGAGGTTAGAGGTAGGAGAGAGGATGGGACATGACAGGGCAGGGGTTCAGGGACGTCTCTCAGGACACAATGGAAGCTAGGTCTTAGAGGATGGGTGACGTAGGAGTGGCAGAGTGGAAGCCCATTTTGCACGGGAGAACTATGAGAGCCCAAATGCAGAGGCGAGCCTGTGGGAGGGCAGGTGGGTCAGGCCCATGCAGGGAACAGTAGTTTGGGTTTTATCCTCAAAAGCGGTAGTTTTCAAACTTTCAAATATTATTCCAGAAAGCAGAGGAAGCGTTCCCAGTGGAAGGGTGCATGGGGTCTTGGGAACTCCCACTTGGTGTCTAGTTGTCCACATGCAGCCCTTTTAGCCTACTAAAACCCCTCTGTCTCTTGAAGCACAGCTTTAGACCACTGCTAAATCCTGAGGTATGATATGACTCTTCAGTACATGTGCGTCATAAAAGCAGAACCCAAACAAAACAAAGCACTCCTATAGATGGTAGGAATCCCTGAATATTGCTGAGCTGGGGAATGACATATCAAATATAAACTGATGATTATGCTCAGTAGTAAATGTTCTAGGAGGAGGCTGGAGGTGCAGAATCTGTTACTAAAGATGTTATAGTAGTCTTAGCATTAGGGACTAAGACCTTAAATTAGAAGCAGTTGGATATATTGAAAAGTATCACAGACTTGCTTCCTAGTGGCAAATCCATTTATTTCTGAGAAGAATTACAGTGTTGAGCCGGCCTAATTGTTCCTTGTCTGGCTTCAGGGCAAGGAGTTATGATCAATGAATGAGAACAAAAAAGAGAGATTTGTATTCAACACAAGGGAAATTTTTCTAACAAGGAAGGCTATTTAATGATGGAACAGGCTGCCTGACAAGGTAGTGAGTTTCCTGTCACTGAAGGCATTCAAGCAGATAATGAATTTATGTGTTGGTGATGCCATGGATGGAATTCCTATATTAAATGGGAGGATGGACTAGGAGACCGCTAAGGCTTTTTTTTCAAACTTAAGAGTTCCATAAAGTAGAACCATAGCTAATACATCAGTATCAAATACATTTTTTCAATATGGAAAAAAAGATCTATGTATGCTTACAAACAGAGGGCAAGGAGGCAATAAAGAGGGGGAGATTGGGATTGCTAGAGAAAGGGAGATTATACATCATTTAGTAGTTATATTACCTTTGCAATTTTTCCCATTTCATAAATGTCTGCTTTCTGATCTTCAATATCCATGAAAGCAGTTTCAATTCTGCTTAGAGTCTGTTCATGATTATTGCAGGCATCGGGGAGTCCTTCAGGGAAGTAGAACCGTGGAATGTTTATGGATAATGTTGCATTCACAACATTATTCACATGAGGAACAGGGGAGAGAGGTTGGGGACTACTTGCAAAGGTGGCTGGAGGTGGAAGTGGTGCTCCAGGTTTCTTTTCTGGTTTATTTTGAATCTGGAAAGAAAATATGATTATGAGACACAAATATTCTAAACAGTATATATTACTGGAAAGTCCTCACCAGTAATAGGAAGTTGGGTATAAATACAAGAAACCACAATTAGAAGCAGTACAGATGAAGAGCTCACTCGACTATAGACAGGGGTAAGCATGCTCTGAGGGAATGCTTATCTACACTGAATCAATCAGTACATTACTTATCTGTCAATACTAGAGTCTACATAGATTTGTGCTTAAAAAATCCTAAAGTACATTTTCCCACCAGTGATGAGCGAGACATTTAAGAGCAAAGTCAGTTGACATATTACGGACCTCAAGGTGAATTCTCAGTCTGTTGGACCTGGATTAGTAAATTCTTCTTGAAGACTGTTCTTGGTGTTTCTATGCATTTCTACCTGTCCTTCAGTTGGCAAACAGAATGAGTTCTTTTTTTTTTTTTTTTTTTTGTGGTACGCGGGCCTCTCACTGTTGTGGCCTCTCCTGTTGTGGAGCACAGGCTCTGGACGCACAGGCTCAGCGGCCATGGCTCATGGGGCCAGCCGCTCCGCGGCATGTGGGATCTTCCCAGACCGGGGCACGAACCCGTGTCCCCTGCATCGGCAGGCGGACTCTCAACCACTGCGCCACCAGGGAAGCCCAGAATGAGTTCTTTTTAAATATGTAGATCTAAAATGTATTGTGGGGGCTGTCCTTCTACCTTCTTCCCTAGTTTGACTTTATCTAGGTAGAATCACTGCTAGTCCCTGATGCAAAGAAAGTCTTTGTTAAGAAAATTAAAGCATTTTAGTTTTAGAATGTCTTCTACCAGGCTGACTGACCTGCCACCAGGGGCATGCTATTTTTTCCGATACACAATTCTCTCATTTTTAGTATACTCTAATAGACAAGGATCATGGTCATTAATTTCACCACAGCCAAACTCTCTTTACAGTTTATTAATTCTTTAATAGTTTATATCATTCCTTTTTCCAAAAAGGATTTGATGTGGTGTACCATAAAGAGACATAGAAAGGACAGTATTAAAAAGTTGGGGGCAACAGGGAGACTAAGAGTAATAACCATGATTTAGGGAAAGGGGAGGGAGGTACACTAATATTCAGGTAGAAGTTTATTTTAGCAATGAAGACTAAATTTAGTTCTGAGATTCCTAACAGAAAAAGCAAAAAAGATTCCATGAAGATTTTCAGAGTTTAATTTCTATTCTTAATTTTGACCAAATTATCTATCAAGGCTCATGAGCATTGCATTATTAAATGCTACGTAAGGTATGAAAGATGGACATGACTGTTGACTAGCTAAATTTATTTTAAATTCACTGTGAACACAAAATATTACTCGAGTGTTCTTCTTCCTTAAATTATATCCTAATGCCATTCCTAAAGTCTGAACAATGATTTATCAGTATGAAGTAGATCTGAATATCATATTCCCTTTTGACATGTGGACTTATAACATGATTTTTAAATTCAGGGTAAAAATTTTAGCTACCTTTGAAAAGCATAAGTATTATAGGAAGACAGGCTTCATTCATATAAATATGTGATAAATATAATTTAATCTCCTACTTTTATTAAACACGGCCCATTTCTCATGTTAATATCTGACATTAATACAGAGTGGAATCTGCTCATATATTAATACTATTGGGGATACGAAGGCCAGTTGGTCACACCAAGCCTTTGCTGCAGTATCAGGATGTCACCCATATAAAGCAATAGTCAAGGAAGACATGGCAGAGGGAAGTGATGCCAATGAAATATGAAAAACTTAACAAAAATCAGTGATGGCTTACTAGCTCTGTGACCTCAGGAAAGTTACTTAACCTTTTAGAATTTCAGTAATAAAACAGATTATAACCCCTTCTTCTCGGAAGGCTGTTGTGAGGATTAAAGGAAATTACAGGATGTAACATAGGGAAGAGGCTCAAAACTGTACTGGGCAGAGATAAGTCTTATTTACGAAAATGAGTCACAAGGCCAAAGGATGGGGTTCTCAAAAGATTAAACATAACTTGGCATGTTCCTTCAGATTCAATAATAAATAAAATAATCACTTACACTTGTAAGGCAACTTAAAGTTTACAAACTACTTTTGATTTAACAAACTGATAATCTCTTCTAAGTAAACAATTTTCTCTGCCTTAGTGCTGAATCTGCAATTATTATTACATAGTCCTATGAGTCAATAACAGTAGAAACTGTTCTTAAATTTCTAAAATAAGGCATATAATTCTTCAGGGGCTTTACTTAGGTCACTTGTATTAGTGTCATTTCCTTTCTATTATTCTATGCTGAAAGAGATTTGTGAGACTACAAATATACAGTTACCAAAATCCTTTTTTGTTTCTCAAAAATGTTTCCCATGGTGTGACATCCAGGGTAGTTATGGATAACTTCAGGGCAATTATAACCATAGAATTGAGACCACTGGTGCCACTGGGAATGAAACTCAGTATTCTTGTGAACACACAATACTGGAGAAGGTTTAGAGCAAGCCCTTCAGTGTTAACTCTACACTTTTGCTTTGACAGAAATAAGTGACATTCAGAACAAACCTGGCTATTTGTCAAAGTTTTAATTTGAAAGGGGAAATATTCAATTATATAATAGTCTACTTTGCTTTCCTCAGTGTACTTAACACAGAGCAGTTCACTAATAGGGAAGTATTTACTAATTCACTGTTTAAGTCCATATTTAATAAAACTGATGTTAATACTTAAAGGGAAGATAAAAAGAATGCATTTACTTTGAACTTTTCAGGTGTATTGATGTACTTTCCACTGGGTTCAATAGGAGACATATAAGTCTTAAAGTAGTTTAATAAAACTGACGCTTTACAACATTATAGGATAAAACAGTAATATAAAGTTCATCAGATTTACCAAGTTTAGCATCTGCCCACTTTAAATAAAACTATTTCATTTAAATAGTTTAATGCTGAATTAAAACAGAATTAAACATTAAATTAAAATGTTTAATTATAATTTAAAATTAAATTAAATTTAATTTTAATTAAAATTAAAACAGAATTAGCTGTGTAAAAGTATCTGAATTTTCCATTACAGTCTTTCCCTACACAGTATCATTTAGATATTCATTCTGAACAGTACCCTTATGTTACTGTAGCATTTCCATATTTGACCATTTTTGACCTATTTTTAAAAACGCAATTTCATATCACTCACTCAAATAATTTGAAATTACTCTAGGTCAGAATAACTACAAAACTATGGTTTCTTGCTGGATTCTGGATGTCCATCATTGATATGGCCCTTGATCTGTATTGTATTCAGTGCTAGGTAACTTGTTTGATGAGACACTGGCTCTACAGTTGTAAGCAAATAAGCACGATCTCTGCAAGCAGCCACTGCACGCAGAAATGACTCAACCTCACAGCTGAGGGAAGACATTCTTTCACAACCCAGGAGTAACTGCCATCCTTCCCTCCCTACACACAGTATATCACACACACACAACTGCCTATATGTGTAAAAACAGTTCTTTCAAAAAAAAAAAAAAAGACTATCAGGATCAATATTCTTTTTTAAAAAAGATTCATTACAGATATATGTATGTTAATACAAATTCAGTCTACTGAATCAAAGTGCAAACAAGGATTTTAACATGGAAATTCTAACTTCTCAAAGATATTTCTATGAAAAATTCTAAATTGCAAAATATTTGTTAAGTTGTATTTAATTGTCTCTAAAACTGGATTCCCTCTCTACAAGAGAAAAATGTGAGTACTGTACTTCAGGTCCAGAAGGTCTATTTTTAAACCTGTTGGAATCTCTCTACAAATAGCTTTCTGGAAATAGCTGAATAGAGGACACAGCTTAATTCCTTGATCTAATATCAAGTGAGCTGTAAAATTATTTGTAAGTTAGTTCACTGGGTGGTTTTATTAGTAATAAAAATATTTTAAAAGAAACACCCAAGTTTCAAACCTGTGTCTGCTGAAATGACTTCAGCCGCTTCTTAAACCGTGACGGGAGAACAAAATCACAGCCCCTTGCCAGGAAAGCTAACTCTCCCCTTAAATCCGGGTCCCTTCGTAGAGATGTTTCCTTGATCATCATCTTTGAAAAGTGGATGTTTACTTATCAAACTGTCCAGCACACTTCTGAAGATAGTCAGACTTAATAAGCTGTCAATCTCGTCAGGTAGAAAGGTATTTTTTTTTCTTCTTATCTCCCAAAGAAATTAAGTTCAAGCATTGTGCTCTCCCAGCCTCCAGGGACCACAATCCATGCTTGTACTGACATGCAGCTGGTTCCCAAATACAGCCTGTGGCTCCCAAGACCTGCTCATAATTTTCAAGTAAGAAACACGGGCTGCAATGGGCCTGTTGCTCCTCGTAGGTAGCTTTATGTCAAACTGACCTGCCCATGTGGAGAATACAGAGCCTTCTGGGAAAGGAAGCACCCACTACTCTGAGCACCAAAGTTAGAAACATTACAGCTGGACCTAAAAATAGTGACTTCTCAGATAATGCTAACTTCTTAAACTCAGAGTACATGAGGTGTCAATCCACATAAAACAGTTTCTCCTCCAGCTAGGAGAGAACATGTAGAGCATTTCTGATTTTGCTATTTAATATTTTATGAAAAAAAGAACATGCTGCACTTCAAATTTGAAACTATCATTTTAAGAATAATTTAAAAAAATTTCTTATTTGAAGGGAAGTAAATGTCTAAAACCTTCTAGATATAACTAGTCAAAATATGGAGAAAAACACTATCATCCTCAAACAGGAATATACAAAGAGATTTGTTAGTCTCAGATTTTAAAATCAAATCTTTTTTTTTTTTTTTTTTTTGGTTAGTTTGCAGAAGACTATCTAGTGATCAAGCATACTTTTTTGAAGTGCTTCTGAATCTGGATACATCTGAAAATTTATTGTCAAAGCATTGGTTAAGAAAGTGGAATGATGGAATGCCAAAAGAAAGCAGATTTAGATACACAGAAGTGAATGAAATTTGGTTATAATAAAGGTACAAAAGATGATCAAATAACAATGACATAATACATCTTGAATTTGTAAGACTTGTTTCTCTTAAGCTTTCAAGAAATCTCAGATTTAAAAGAATTCTATTATTTTATCGTATATTGAATAGCTGCCTCATAGTTATTTACAAGCGAATCTTCAAGTATTATCTCATGTTTAATATTTAGAATTCAATATTTATTTTCAGTCATCCATATTATTCAATCCATACTGATTTTCTACTTCTAGAAAATATAAACCAAATATTACCAAATAAACCCCAAAACCAAAACCAGCTTACGATTCTCTTCTGCAGAACCTTTGTCTAATTTACTGGGAATTAAATTCTTTGGTTTTCCATTGTTTCCTACAACTTAAGTTTTTTTCTTGATTTTAAGACATCCTGGTAACACTTTATAACATGTATATTGGGCTTATATGCCTAAACCTGTAGTTTTCAAATTTCTTTTTAAGCCGTAGAATTCTCCACTCATACAAAATCTTACCTGAAAGCTCTCAATATATACTATGATTGAAAGAGGATTACATTGAAACCACTGGTCTAATGCTTCAACCTGGGCCTTTCCTTTGTCTCCCCAATTTTCTCTCACTCAGGTTAACTCTTTGAGCTAGGTGGCTTTCCCTACACTCTTGCCTATAACGCTCTAATTCCTCCTTCATTATTTACCTCCAAATTAAAACATTAAAAAAGTTTGTTATGAATGCAACTGGGTTTTGAGACTTGTGATTTAATGCTTTTTCAATTTAGCCACACCTTAGTTGTATTTCTCCCCTTCCTACAACAACCCGTGGCTTCAGGGGTGTGACTTTTCATCCCCTTCCTGAGAATACTCCTTCTCCTCAAATTATACACACTTTAACCATCCTTCGAAATTCAACTCAAATTTTACCTATTTCATGAAGGATTATCTATTTAAGCCCCCTTATTGCAATTCTCTTAATAAAATATTGTAGAATCTTTCTTGAATGACTTCCACTTAACTTATTCTCTGGACGAACCAATGCTCTCCATTTTAACTAAAAGAGAACCACCAATGCCCAGGACACACTGGTTCATGGCTAATAATTTAGTTTCTGTTATGCTCTCATGTTTCTTATCTCAGTAGTTGAGTTCTATGCTTACTAAGAGTTGGTTGTATCTGTCCCCATCTGTTTATACTGATTGTACTTTTTACAGTAATAATTCAATTACATAAACTAATGAAATATGAATGTGGAAAAAAAAGTTGATATTTCTAAAACTGGGGAGAAAAACCCTAAGTTGAATATTTTATAAAGATTCAGTAAAGGCAAAAAACTACTAAATTTTTTCTGCTGTAAAATTAGTTATTGGTGAGATAAAGGAGAAAAATCATTAAAATCTAGAAGGTAACTACATTCAAATTGCTTCACTACTGACTTAAGTTCCTGGAAATCAGTTAACAAATATACTGAGTGTGATTTACTAAAAAAAGATGGCATGAAACTTCAATTTCCAATTATGACACTCATTTCCAAAGAAAAGCCTTGGCTCTATATTAAAAGATCTGAATAATTAATGTTCCAAGTTAAAATAAAATGTTTAACATACACATTTTACAGAATACATGGATAGAGTTTACAATTCCCTACTGAGTAACTATCCATTCCAATCATGTTCAGGTAAAAGGGCTTCTACTGCAATATTTTATAATCTGGCAATATTTTCCAATAGTGTCTAAACTTTTCAGGATAAGGCCAATTGTTAAGTCATTCAATCACTCAACAAATATATTTCTGACACTTATTATGTGCAGTTACCTTGCTGGGTGCTGAGGATATGAAGAAGATAAGAAGTGATCCCTTTTTTTCTTCATTGCACCTAGCACAATGTTGGTTTGGAGCAAAGGACAGCAAATACTTTCATTTACTTCTTATAAATCTCTGGAGTTTCAGAGTCAGAACAGTGGTTAAGAGGCTGTCCTGCTACCCCTCTTAAGCAGGAAGAAAACATTTCTCCATATCTTTTGATGGTGAAATAAGCTCTAAGTTTTTATTTATCCAATGGCTTTCCAAAAAATTCACAGGGAGAAAGGCCAGGTCCCCTAAAGGGGGTTAGGAAAGAACTGGTCTGTGGCAATGAGTTATTGATGGAGAAAGACTATTATGAAGTTTGTTTATTTGCTTTTTACATATTTACTTGTGTCTGTATGGAAGTATACCTGCTTGGTTCAAGAAAGAGTCTGAGAATGTGATTTAGTTTCAAGAAGTATATGATAACTGAAACATAGCAGCAAAGAACATGGTTTTTAGAGTAACCTCTTCTTTACTGGAAAAAGATCAAACAAGGAATTTCACTATTTATGCAAACATGGCCTATGATCTACTCTCTTCTCTCTTCACTTTAGTCACAGAGAAAGTGGTACAACCCTTGCGGCTGGGGGCTGGAAGGGAAAAGCTGTTTCTAGGTGAGAGGTTTTCCAGGGAGGAAATAAACAGAATGAGGAAGAATAGAAAACTATAAACATATAGTTTATAAATTCAATTTGCAAAGATGGAAAGTTTGTCAGTTATAATGGAAAGAGTCGATTGTAAGGGTCTTCCCAATGTCCTTCTGGAATAAACCATGCAATACTCTCTCCTGCCCTCTGCAGCATACATGAAGTCCATCCTAACAAGACAGCTAGCCAATAGTAGGTGTTTCCTGCACAGCAACCTGCATCTCTTTTTGGCCTGCAGATCATTCATGCACATACACTGCCTGCAGACAGAGGATGTCCTGTCTGCACCATGGGCCCAACCTGGTCTTCAGGGCAACTGTGTTAAGACAGCTTGACTAGAGGATGGAAAAGACTGGTGCTCTCTTGCTGTGGGAATGACTGGGATATATCAGTTGCTACCTTAAGATCCAGCTGCCTTGACTGGGGTTCCTTTCCTGTGTTACCATTCCGTATATGTTCCCCCAGAGCAAACATGCTTGAGCAAGGAGGATAACCTTTCTCAAAGAGAACCAGCTCAGCAGTGGATTCCTGGGTTACAGGGTTTTACAGGTTCCCTGGCAGGGGTACATACAAGAGAGACTGGCCTCTGTGAAATGACTAAAAACTATAGAACTGTTTTAAGGATAGCCTCCAATGTATCAAGCAAGAAAAGATATTCCCTTATCATGTCCTGAAATGACCTACAGAACTGAGGCGTGAGTCCAGAAAGAGCCTGTACCCTAAAGGAAGGTGACAGTGGGAAGGAGATAGAAGGATAAAATTGTTTGTGACATCCAACATATTGTTTTTGTAGAATTCAGTCTTTAAAGTTTAGTTTGGAACTCAGAATGGATTTTCGAGAGCTTTCCAAATCCTCTCATAACTCCCTGCCCTTCCCCCTCTGAAAATGAAGACAGTGGTGATATACGATATTAATTCACTCTCTTCGGAAAGCATCAGCTCTATGGGATGTTTTAAGGAAAAAAATGGGTTGATTACACAGGACAGAGAAAATTTTGAACATTTGCTGAAGACATGAATCACTTATTTTGACTTGTATAAAACTGCTAAACAGTTAATGTTGTATCGATATGTGCAGTGTGTTGTCCTAAAATAAGTCTAGCCTTTATTTTATAAATGAACATGTACAGTCACACCAGCCTCAGGTGACAATGACTTTGGAGACTGAGATAATAGCACTGATCAAGACCACAGAGTTAAGAAGACCTGTTGGGATAAACAAGGCAGCAAAACTGCAAACATCTGAGTGAGTGACAGAAACACGTAGCATAGCAAGCCTGGGAAATCAGCTCAGCTGTGAGGACCCGTGTTGAGGTGAGAAGAATCAGGTCCAGAAACACATGAGAGTCACTCTGAAGTGACATCAAAAGATTTTGCTCATAACATGCTACAGGGAAAACAAGGTTACGTATGAGAGAGGAAGTTCTGCTACATCAAGAGGGTACTTCTGACTTTAAAAAGGAAGCTGAGACACTATCAAACTCTTAGAGGAAAACATAGGCAGAACACTCTATGACATAAATCACAGCAAGATCCTTTTTGACCCATCTCCTAGAGAAATGGAAATAAAAACAAAAATAAACAAATGGGACCTAATGAAACTTAAAAGCTTTTGCACAGCAAAGGATACCATAAACAAGACCAAAAGACAACCCTCAGAATGGGAGAAAATATTTGCAAACGAAGCAACTGACAAAGGACTAATATCCAAAATTTATAAGCAACTCTTGCAGCTCAATAACAAAAAAACAAACAACCCAATCCAAAAATGGGCAGAAGAACTAAATAGACATTTCTCCAAAGAAGATATACAGATCGCCAACAAACACATGAAAGAATGCTCAACATCATTAATCATTAGAGAAATGCAAATCAAAACGACAATGAGATATCATCTCACACCGGTCAGATTGGCCATCATCAAAAACTCTAGAAACAATAAATGCTGGAGAGGGTGTGGAGAAAAGGGAACCCTCTTGCACTGCTGGTGGGAATAATGTAAATTGATACAGCCACTATGGAGAACAGTATGGAG
>NC_041214.2:32141395-32141748 GCF_002837175.3 Physeter macrocephalus
CACTACCAAATGTAAATTAGATAGCTAGTGGGAAGCTGCCGCATAGCACAGGGAGATCACCTCTGTGCTTTGTGACCACCGAGAGGGGTGGGAGGGAGGGAGACGCAAGAGGGAAGAGATATGGGAACATATGTATATGTATAACTGATTCACTTTGTTGTAAAGGAGAAACTAACACACTATTGTAAAACAGTTATACTCCAAAAAAGATGTTAAAAAAAAAAATTAAAAAAAAAAAAAAAAGGAAGCTGGCTGGGGCTTCCCTGGTGGCGCAGCGGTTGAGAGTCTGCCTGCCGATGCAGGCAACAAGGGTTCGAGCCCTGGTCTGGGAAGGTCCCACATGCCGTGGAGCA
>NC_041214.2:32141933-32144455 GCF_002837175.3 Physeter macrocephalus
AGCAACTGGGCCCGTGAGCCACAACTACTGAGCCTGCACGTCTGGAGCCTGTGCTCCGCAACAAGAGAGGCCGCGATAGTGAGAGGCCTGTGTGCCGCGATGAAGAGTGGCCCCCGCTTGCTGTAACTAGAGAAAGCCCTCGCACAAAAACGAAGACCCAACACAGCCAAAAAAAAAAAAAAAAAAAAGTGCTCTGTAAACTTAAAAAATAAAGAAATAAAAAGGAAGCTGGCTGTTTTGAGAAAAAAAAAAAAAAAAGCTAAATCAAAAGCCTTTTTCTGCCTACACAAAAACTTGTACATGAATGTTCACAAGCAGTGTTATTCACAGTAGCCAAAAAGTGGAAACTGAAATGTCCATCAGTTGATAAATGGATAAACAAAATGTGGTATATTCATACAGTGGGATATTATTTAACCATAAAAAGGAATGAAGTACTGATACATGCTACATGATAAATCTTTAAAGCATTATGCTAAGTGAAAGAAGCCAGACACAAAAGACCACATATCGTATGGTTCTGTTTACATGAAATGTCCAGAACAGGCAAATCTATGGAGACAGAAAGATTAGTGATTGCCAGGGGCTGGAGGGAGGAGGGAATGGGGAGTGACTGCTAATGAATACAGATTTTTTTGTGGGATGATGAAAACGTCCTGGAATTGGTGCTGATGATTACAAAATCTTGTTGAATATACTAAAACCTACTGAGTTATGCACTTTTTGTGTGTGTGATTGTATTTTATTGATGTAGAAACATAAAGTGATACAATGAACATTATAGGGCATATAGTTTTTTTAACTGAGGTACAGTTGATGTACAATATTATATAAGTAACGGGTATACAATATAGTGATTCTGAATTAGGCACTTTAAAAAGGGTGAATTTTATACTATTATATCTCAATTTAAAAAAGCCTTTCCCATCTTGGCTCTAACTGGCAGAGCAGTTAAAAAAGCTAATAATAACTTGGAATCATAGACTTTGTTTAAAATATCATTGTAAATAAGCTTTAACAGAGGATATTGATTATAAGCTAATTACTCTTAATACTAAATTTTTATATCCTCCTTTATGCTCCAACTTGGTGATTTCTCATTGGCTTATTAATAGCTTGCTTTGTGTTACGAATGTTATTTTACCTTTAGTAATGCAACACTGGAGTGAGGGAAGAAGGTTGGTGGTTGTTGTTGTTGGTAATCCATGGTTTCTTTGCTCCTCTAGCCTTAACTTCACTGCTTGTAGCAAAAGAGGAGGACATCTAATTAAGCATTTCTGTGTCTTGCTTCAACTCCTCCAAACGACAGGAACACATGCCATGACCCATAGGAAAAAAACCCCGTAAATCTAATATTTTTACCTCTCAGTGTTCCTAATACTTAGGGGTAGATGCTCTTCTAGGGTCTGGGGCAGGCAGAGATAATTAAGAACCTAAAATTATTACATATTATAATTCTTGGATCACTGGAATTTCTGGCTCATAGAGTTCTGTACTTCTTAGTCTGCCTTTCTTCTTCCTTCAGGAATTACTTCAAGTAGAGACTGCTCATTATAGAGCATAAGAATTCAATTTTGGCCTATAAACATGTTAGACAACTCAAGTTAGAAGGACTAGAGGGCTTCCAATCCAACGACACTGCCATGTTGAATATCAATGAGTGCATGGTGGCACTGCTATAAAATCAATTGCCCCAATGTCTTTGTTGGCAGTTTACATGTGTGTGATGTCTCACAAATTTTGGGTGAGGGCTGAATTAAGAAATGTCAAAAAAGAAGGCTAATATATGACAAACCCACAGCCAACATCACTCTCAATGGTGAAAAATGGAAAGCATTTCCACTAAGATCAGCAACAAGACAAGGTTGCCCACTCTCACCACTATTATTCAACACAGTTTTGCAAATATTAGCCACAGTAATCAGAGAAGAAATGGAAATAAAAGGAATCCAAATTGGAAAAGAAGAGTAAAGCTGTCACTGTTTGCAGATGACATGATATACATAGAGAATCCTAAAGATGCTACCAGAAAACTACTAGAGCTAATCAATGAATTATGGAAGTAGCAGGATACAAAATTAATGCACAGAAATCTCTTGCATTCCTATACACTAATGATGAAAAATCTGAAAGAGAAATTAAGGAAACACTCCCATTTACCACTGCAACAAAAAGGATAAAATACCTAGAAATAAACCTCTCTAAGGAGGTAAAAAACCTGTACTCAAAAAACTATAAGACACTGACGATAGAAATCAAAGATGACACAGACAGATGGAGAGATATACCATGTTCCTGGATTGGAAGAATCAATATTGTGAAAATGACTCTACTACCCAAAGCAATCTACAGATTCAGTGCAATCCCTATCAAACTACCAATGGTATTTTCCACAGAACTAGAACAAAAAATTTCACAATTTGTATGGAAACACAAAAGACCCTGAATAGCCAAAGCAATCCTGAGAAAGTAAAATGGAGCTGGAAGAATCAGGCTCCCTGACTTCAGACTATACTACAAAG
>NC_041214.2:32144614-32145219 GCF_002837175.3 Physeter macrocephalus
GCACAAAAACAGAAACATAGATCAATGGGACAGGTTAGAAAGCCCAGAGATAAACCCACCTACATATGGTCACCTTATCTTTGATAAAGGAGGCAAGAATATGCAATGGAGAAAAGACAGCCTCTTCAGTAAGTGGTGCTGGGAAAACTGGACAGCTACATGTAAAAGAATGAATTTAGACACTTCTTAACACCATACACAAAAATAAACTCAAAATGGATTAAAGACCTAAATGTAAGGCCAGACACTATCAAACTCTTAGAGGAAAACATAGGCAGAACACTCTATGACATAAATCACAGCAAGATCCTTTCTAACCCACCTCCTAGAGAAATGGAAATAAAAATATAAGCAAATGGGACCTAATGAAACATAAAAACTTTTGTAGAGCAAAGGAAACCATAAGCAAGATGAAAAGACAACCCTCGGAATGGGAGAAAATAATTGCAAATGAAGCAACTGACAAAGGATTAATCTCCAAAATTTACAAGCAGCTCAGGCAGCTCAATATCAAAAAAACAAACAACGCAATCCAAAAATGGGCAGAGGACCTAAATAGACATTTCTCCAAAGAAGATATACAGATTGCCAACAAACACATGAAA
>NC_041214.2:32145347-32146315 GCF_002837175.3 Physeter macrocephalus
AATTAAAGAACAAACACCTAGAAGAATTAAAGAACAAACAAACAGAGATGAACAATACAATAACTGAAATGAAAACTACACTAAAAGGAATCAATAGCAGAATAACTGAGGCAGAAGAACAGATAAGTGACCTGGAAGAAAGAATAGTGGAATTCACTGCCATGGAACAGAATAAAGAAAAAAGAATGAAAAGAAATGAAGACAGCCTAAGAGACCTCTGGGACAACATTAAAGGTACTAACACTCACATTATAGGGGCCCAGCAGGAGAAGAGAGAGAGAAAGAACCAGAGAAAATATTTGAAGAGATTATAGTCGAAAACTTCCCTAACATGGGAAAGGAAATAGCCACCCAAGTCCAGGGAGTGCAGAGAGTCCCAGGCAGGATAAACCCAAGAAGAAACAAGCCAAGACACACAGTAATCAAACAGACAAAAATTAAAGACAAAGAAAAATTATTAAAAGCAACAAGGGAGAAATAACATACAAGGGAACTCCCATAACGTTAACAGCTGATTTCTCAGTAGAAACTGTACAAGGCAGAAGGGAGTGGCATGATGTATTTAAAGCGATGAAAAGGAAAAACCTACAACCAAGATACTGTACCCGGCAAGGATCTCATTCAGATTTCATGGAGAAATCAAAAGCTTTAGACAAGCAAAAGCTAAGAGAATTCAGCACCACCAAACCAGCTCTACAACAAATGCTAAAGGAGTTTCTCTAAGTGGGAAACACAAGAGAAGAAAAGGACCTACAAAAACAAACCCATAACAATTAAGAAAATGGTATATCGATAATTATCTTAAACAGGAATGGATAAAATCCTCTGACCAAAAGACACAGGCTCACTGAATGGATACAAAAACAAGACCCATATATATGCTGTCTACAAGAGACCCACTTCAGACCTAGGGACACATACAGACTGAAAGTGAGGGGATGGAAAAAGATATTACATGCAAATGGAAA
>NC_041214.2:32147300-32149109 GCF_002837175.3 Physeter macrocephalus
CATCCTTCTTAAACTCTTCCAAAAAATTGCAGAGGAAGGAACACTCCCAAACTCATTCTACGAGGCCACCATCACCCTGATACCAAAACCAGACAAAGATACTACAGAAAAAGAAAATTACAGTCCAATATCACTGATGAATATATATGCAAAAATCCTCAACAAAATACTCGCAAACAGAATCCAACAAAGCGTTAAAAGGATCATACACCGTGATCAAGTGGGATTTACCCCAAGGATATAAGGATTCTTCAATATATGCAAAATCAATGTGATACACCATATTAACAAATAGAAGAATAAAAACCGTAAGACTATCTCAATAGATGCAGAAAAAGCTTTTGACAAAATTCAACACCCATTTATGATAAAAACTCTCCAGAAAGTGGGCACAGAGGGAACCCACCTCAACATAATAAAGGCCATATACGACAAACCCATAGCAAACATCATTTTCAATGGTGAAAAACGGAAAGCGTTTCTTCTAAAATCAGGAAGAAGACAAGGATGTCCACTCTCGCCACTGTTCTTCAACATAGTTTTGCAAGGCCTAGCCATGGCAATCAGAGAAGAAAAAGAAATAAAAGGAATACAAATTGGAAAAGAAGAAGTAAAACTGTCACTGTTTGCAGATGACATGATACTATACACAGAGAAGCCTAAAGATGCTACCAGAAAACTACTAGAGCTAATCAATGAATCTGGTAAAGTTGCAGGATAAAAAATTAATGCATAGAAATCTCTTGCTTTCCTATACACTAATCATGAAAAATCTGAAAGAGAAATTAAGGATAGACTCCCATTTACCATTGCAACAAAAAGAATAAAATACATAGGAATAAACCTACCTAAGGAGACAAAAGACCTGTATGCAGAAAACTATAAGACACTGTTGAAAGAAATTAAAGATGATACAAACAGATGGAGAGATATACCATGTTCTTGGATTGGAAGAATCAATATTGTGAAATGACTATACTACCCAAAGCAATCTACAGATTCAATGCAATCCCTATCAAATTACCAATGTCATTTTTTACACTAGAACAAAAAAATCTTAAAATTTGTAGGGAGACACGAAAGACCCCGAATAGCCAAAGATGTCTTGAGGGAAAAAAAATGCAGCTGGAGGAATCAGACTCCCTGACTTCAGATTATACTACAAAGCTACAGTAATCAAGACAGTATGGTACTGGCACAAAAACAGAAATATAGATCAATGGAACAGGATAGAAAGCCCAGAGATAAACCCACGCACCTGTGGTCTACTAATCTATGACAAAGAAGGCAAGGATATACAATGGAGAAAAGACAGTCTCTTCTATAACTGGTGCTGGGAAAACTGGACAGCTACATGTAAGAGAATGAAATTATAACACTCCCTAACACCATACACAAAAATGAACTCAAAATGGATTAAAGACCTAAATGTAAGACTGGACAGTATAAAACTGTTAGAGGAAAACATAGGAATAGAAAAAAAAAAAAAAGAGTCACATACCACAACGTTCACTGCAGCTCTATTTACAATAGCCCGGACATGGAAGCAACCTAAGTGTCCATCGACAGATGAATGGATAAAGATGATGTGGCACATATATACAATGGAATACTACTCAGCCATAAAAAGAAACGAAATTGAGTTATTTGTAGTGAGGTGGATGGACCTAAAGTCTGTCATACAGAGTGAAGTAAGTCAGAAAGAGAAAAACAAATAATGTATGCTGACACATATATACGGAATCTAAAAAAAAAAAAAAAAAGGTTATGAAGAACCTAGGGGCAGGACAGGAATAAAGACACAGACAT
>NC_041214.2:32149482-32178113 GCF_002837175.3 Physeter macrocephalus
AAAAAAAAAAAAAAAAGAGAAGGCTAGAATTGATGGTCAAGGACCCTAGGGATGAGCATTATGTTACAAATATAACAGCTGATGGAGCTTTGTCTCTTGGATGCTTGGATGTCAAAGTGCCTTTCGGATGCCTGGTTTTAAAGAGGGCAGAATTGTTGCATGTTTATCTGCTGACAGAATGATCAAAGGGAAAAAACTGATGACTGCAGGGGAGAAAAGGGTCAATCACTGGAGGAGTGTCCCTGGGTTGATGGGAGAGGAGGGGATCTAGAGCACAAGTATAGAGGATGGCCTTAGAAAGGTGCCCGGACTGTAGATGCACAGCAACAGAAAGGAAGGGAAAGTATATAGGTACTGATATGGCTAGGTGGGTGGCTACAGGTCTCCTCATATTGCTTCAGTTTTCTCAGTAAAATAGGAACCAAAGTAATTCGCTGAGGGCAAGGATGGAAGAGGAGATGTTAGAGGACAGAGAAGAAACTACGAGAGTCATTTGCAGAGCGGGAAAGTGAGGGAGTAGGGAAACGTAGTAGGATTGCCAGAGTGCTAAAGGCGCACTGTATGTTGGCAGTCATAAATTTAACGCAAGACCACTCAGTATGGTTGTGTGATATTCTCCAGCCAAGGTCAGCTGCACAAATAAAAGCCCAGAGTAGACAGAGAACACATTTAACATGAGTTGGAGTTTTCCCAGATGAGTACCACAAAATGAAGGCAAGGCATGGAAACAGAGTATATTCAGAGAGTGATTTTAATGATGAACTATGACAGTGGTTCTCAAACAAGATCATGTATCAGAATCACTTAAAGGGCTTGTTAAAGCACAGGTTGCTGGGCCTCACCCTCAGAGCTTTAATTTAGTAGGCCTGGGCCGGGGCCTGAGAATATGCATTTCTATTCAGCTCTCAGGTGATGCTAATGCTGTTAGTAGGGAACCATACTTTTAAAGCCACTGACATAAACACAGGACCAGAGAATGAGGAGCTAAAGAAGGGCAGAGGACAAGCTCACTGGAGGAGAGATCAAAGAACTGAGAAGCCCATGTACTGAATGCCTCATCTACTGAAAACTCACAAGAATGTTAGCAAGTAGTATTGGAAAGTGTCATACAGCCAGGAGTTAAAATCTTCAAGAAATAAGGGAAGGGACCTGGGGGTGGTAGATGACTAAAATCAAGGAGGGGTAGTGGGTGGCAAGTCTGATGACATTAGCTCAAAGTTGGGGGAGGGTAGTTTCAGAGCGGTGGGAAAAAGAATAGTCTGGAAGCTGCAATGAAACGTAAGAACATTTACTGCTCCCTCTAGATCCAGTGAGACGGGGGTAGAGTGGGAAAGAAAAGTGCCATCATTTCACATGGCTATAGTACTCTTAGAGAGAAATGGGTTTCAGTTAGAACAAGAAGGTAAAGGGAATGTTTAGAAAAGAGTTTGATGACCTAGGACATTTTGCCAGTGGATGACCAAGAGGGCATGGTGAAAGGATTTCAGGGCTGGACTCAGAAAAGGGGATGTACAAGAGTAGGGTGAGGAGGAGAGTGATGATCTGGATTCCTAGACTTCCGTGGTGACTAATGTAAACAGGGATGAAGGGCATATCAGATTAGTCCTGATGGTCTTAAGGCAGAAATGGTGAGGGGAACCGAGGACTGCTTACCAGGAGCAATCTGAGCTCTGGGAGCTCCTTTTCACTCCTGTTCTGGAGGCTGTAGGGGGGGCTATACTTAGCAGAAGTACCTGGATATCTGGGTCTCGCATTTTACTTCTAGAGGAACATGCATAATTGGGAGCAGATTTATCCCCCCATTTTTTTGTGTACAGACATATTAATAACAAAAAGGGATCACATTGGTACATCTGTTTTGCAATTTATATTTTTCTCTATTTATCTTGACCATTTTTCTACATTAGTACATACATATCTACCATATTCTTTTGAATACAGGTGGGGACATATCTGAGACAAGTGATGTTGATTAATTAGAATGGATGGAGATGCAAAAGGACCTGATCTCAGAAGACATTAAAGGTGGAGGGGAAACACTGGTTGAACTCATTCTGCAAATTTATATTTGCCCCTGGCCAGATCCCTTTTTACTTTTATTAATCTACATGGTGGTTAATGAAGTAGAAGGGAGAATGGTTTCCTATTTGAGTGTTTTGATTTCTAGTCAAACATTCCCAGCACTGAACACAAGAAACCGTCAGCACCTGTAAATCTGAGGGAGAAGAAACATTTTCCCTCAATGACATGGCTGGTTCATCTTAATGAAGGAATGGATACAAACCTAGAAAGTAAAAAGAGAAATGCTCCAGAAGAAACTTTTAATAAGGTTCCAGAAGTGTGCTTTGCTACAATTTTATTTATTTACATAATTATTCTGCATTTAAATATATATATGAAATTATACAATATAATATCTAAACTTTGAAAAAACCCATAATGTTAGATCATTAACCTAGGAAGGCCCATTATTGCCCTGGAATGGTATCTCAGACACATATTCCTGATCAGGGTCAGAAAAAATGAAGTAAGTTCTAGTAATAAGTGTAAATCCTTCCCACCTTAAAAGATTTCTGACCCTCTTGGGCATCCAAAAACAAACAAACAAAAACAAACAATTGTACTGAAATTAAGCGTCCAGAAAAGTTCTTTTCCAACCTAAATCCATGGGGATGAAGATGGGACTTCTGAGAATGGGGAAAAGGAATTTTCAGGATTTAAACGAACAGCTTGTATATGGAGGTACTACAATAGGGCTTGAGGGTGCAATGGTGAATAAGGGGGCACCCTCTCCTCAAAATGCCTACAGTCTATAATCAAGAAATTTCCATCCTGCGATAAGGTAAAATGATCTACACTTTTAATGGGGTTCTCCCCTCTTGCCAGGGAAGGTGATGGGATTTTCCCCAGAACACCATAGGTTTTTAGGTGTTAAAAGCTAGAGGAATAAAGCGGCCAGAGGTCTGGGTGAGATATTTGAGTCTTGCTGAGGTACCACCCTCAAGTCCGAGAAGGGAACCTTATGTCAGGTCCTTTTGCATGCACCCTTGAGAAGCCAAGGGCCGGGAAAGAGATGGCCTTCAGGCAAGAGGGCAGAGTTTCCATTTGAGAAGGGGGCAAAGCAGACAAGCAAAAATCCCTTCATTTGATTATTCATTCACTTTTTTGTTTATTCATTCAATAAATACTTATTTAATGCTACCATTTGCGAAATAAAGGCCAATAGAGGATAGTGGCCCAGGCAAAGAAACTTGAGAGGAATTCATAAATCTCTCTGCATGTGCTTATTTTAATATTTCATTTTTAACAGGGGTATGTTTGGGAGCTGGAGATTACAATTTTGGAGCCTGAAGTGGTAAAAGAGAAGATAAGGTACGAATTAGGTTGTGAGATAGAATGTCTGCTTAAAGTCTGACTTAAAAACTGCAGAAAAATGATAGGAAATGGGTTCCACCCATTTAACCCTTTACTTTATTAGTGTGAATTCTACTAACTTGGAATTTGAAATAATATAAGCACAGCAGCCTGATATTTCCCTTTATACGCTCTTGGAAGGAGAGTTCTGTTAAGCCCATTTCATTTGCCCTTGATCATCAAGATTAGACTACCAGAGAGCCTGGGTTTGAGAGAAACAATGGATTTATGATCTATCCATCTAGCCTCCCTTACTGGATTCCCCTAGGACCAAAGGCTCATATTTGTAAGATAGATGGAGAAGATTAAGGTACATTTTGATGTCTTGGAACAGTATGGAAATGGTCTAAGCCAATGTGAGAAATAAACCTCTACCCTTAGTATCATTAACACTGTAATAACACCAACATTTATGACCTTAAGTAAATTAATTGGATAAGAGCAGGGTATCCATATCCAAATGCTATTTCCTCCAGAGAAACTTCCTTGAATTCCACAAGCTGGGATCTCTCTCTCCATCCTCTGAACTCTGTAGCACTTCACTTATCTCTCTCATGGAATCCATTCTTTCTACTTTGCATCACAGTAAATAGCTCATCTCTCCTACTAGACTGTGAGCTCCACAAAGCTTATGATGTCTGATTTATCTTTATCCCCAACTGTGTGCTGTACACAGTACATGCTTAAGCTATTTAGAAACTATCTTTTTAAAAGCATTTTAAAGCATTTTAGCAACCTCCGTTTTGCATACCAATAATGTATTAACTATGTTGAAATAAACTTCTAGGCTCAAGATGGAGCTGCTCTTGCCATGTCACCAAACCAAAACTTGGATAACTTATGTGTCCCTGTAAATGGTCCACTTGACCAAAAATGTTGTATATTCAGTCAGCTAATCCTCAAATGCCAAGCCAACTGTGGGCCTTCTCACCCCAAACAAGGTTGACTGTGGGGCCCCAGCCAATCAGATATCTGCCTCTTCCTTTTTCTTTATTCTTTATCCTATAAAAGCTTCTTGCCTTCCACTCCATTTTGCCATTCTCCAAAAGGAGATTCTACTTCATGAAGTGTTAAATAAAGTCTGTTTGATCACCTAAATTGTCTTCTTTAATCATTTTTTAACAACTATGAATGATCTTTACCACATTATTAAGACAGATCCAGCTAAAGTTCACACCTGGCAATACTCTGACAATAGTTTTACTCTTTAATCTTGAAATTAATAGTTTTTTTTAAAAAATTAAATATTAAAATTTTAATTTGTACTTTCTAGTAATTCAGACAGGTTTCCCCCTCAATTAGTGAAATTTGTAAGGTTTCACTAGACTTAAATATTATAGTATAGCTTTAAAAAAAATCTTCCTCTTTCATTGAAGAATTCTTCCCCCTGCCCTCCACTCTTTCCACTGAGACAAGCAGTGATGGAAATTTTCCGCTGGCTTTGTTTTTACTAAAATTAAGTAAAAGTAAGTAATTTTCAGGGGAGGCTAGGGTTTATTATTTTAACCTGTGAATAACAGCCAACAGGTTATTGCCCCATAAGGCTAAAAACAGACCAGAAACGACTGTAATACCATCTGCTGGAGGTAATAAAACATGGAATTAAAATATCATTTATTATGTGAACTTCCAAAGCAGTACAATTTTTCTCAGTGTTTAAAATTTTTTTTTTTTTTTTTTTTTTTCGGTACGCGGGCCTCTCACTGTTGTGGCCTCTCCCGTTGTGGAGCACAGGCTCCGGACGCGCAGGCTCAGCGGCCATGGCTCACGGGCCCAGCTGCTCTGCGGCATGTGGGATCCTCCCGGACCGGGACACGAACCCGCGTACCCTGCATCGGCAGGCGGACTCTCAACCACTGCACCACCAGGGAAGCCCTAAAAATTTTTTTAAGGTCCCATGTCAAAACATGTCCTCAGTAATTCACCCATTTGTTATTATGAAACCTCTGCCACACCTCCTTTCTCTCCTCTACAAGCTGTTCTTTTTATTTTTAAATTGAAGTATAGTTGATTTACAATATTATATTAGTTTCAGGTGTACAACATAGTGATTTGGTATTTTTATAGATTATACTCCATTTAGTTATTATAAAATATTGCCTACATTCCCGATGCTGTACAATATATCCTTGTAGCTTCTTTATTTTCTCCTTAGTAGTTTGTACCTCTTAACCCCCTTCCCGTATCTTGCTCTATCTCCCACCCCTCAACCCACTGGTAACCACTAGTTTGTTCTCTATATCTGTGAGTCTGTTTCTGTTTTGTTACATTCATTCATTTGCTTTAATTTTTTAGATTCTACATATAAGTGAAAACATACTGTTCTCTTTTGTTTAACTAATTTCAGACCTATCTGAATAACATCTCAGCTATTCTAGGACCTACAGGATTGTTTCCTGTCACTTAGAGTCTTTGTGAAAAAAGTATGTACACAAGCAAACACTCATTTGTTGACCAATGATATAGATAACTTGACACAGTGAGAGAGTTCATGAGCAAAGAAAGGAAAAAAGAACAGGCAATAAGACAGGGGATGAAAAGGAATCTGTTTTTCCACATAGCACAGGGAGATCAGCTCGGTGCTTTGTGACCACCTACAGGGGTGGGATAGGGAGGGTGGGAGGGAGATGCAAGAGGGAGGAAATATGTGGATATATGTGTATGTATAGCTGATTCATTTTGTTATACAGCAGAAACTAACACACCATTGTAAAGCAATTATACTCCAATAAAGATGTTAAAAATAAAAGGAATCTATCTTAAGTGGAAAAGTCAGAGACAGGTAGTGACTGGAGAGGAAAGGGGAGAAAGCTGTGTAGATCAGAACCCATGATGAAGGATTCTGAAACTCTGGGCTTACTTACTTTTCTGTTTCTACTGGTACACTGTTTTACTGCCATCCACCATTGGTACGTTTTGCTATTGATATTTAATGATGTTTCCAAGATTTCCAATGTCTTTAACAAAATATCACACTGAACCTTATCAAAAGTCTGTTTTGCTGATCTACTATGAAATAATATCTAGACTAAGAATTAGCAAACTTTTTCTGTATATGGCCAGATTGTAAATATATTAGGCTTTAAAGTCTCTGTTGTAACTACTCAACTTAGTAGGCAGAGCACAAGAGCAGTCATAGACCATATGTAAGTGAAGGACTGTAGCTGTGTTCCAATAAAACTATTTACAAACAGGTGGCAGGTCCCATTTGGCCCATGGGCCACAGGTTGCTGACCCCTGATTTAGACCAATATCCTCTTTATCAATCTCTCAACATCCTCCTAGTATTTTCTATTTGACTCCCTCTCCCAATATAGGTTTGAATTGTATTTCTGGACAACAAATACTGTTCCTTGTGAGAAATTATTTTGAAATACATATGTATTAAAATATTAATTATATATAATATTGTCAAGTCAATCTTTCTTCTCAGGGATAATCATCAATGTCATATAAAAGCAATTCCTACATGCCCTTTACGTAAGTCTTTTACTTGAAATGTTTTGAACAACTGGAAAATTTTTGACTGTCCAAAATGTTGAAAAAAATAAAAGCCTTAATTTAAAATTTATTATTCTTTAAAAAATTATGATTCTTAAAAAACTGTACTTGTGGGATTCCTCTGCTTTAAAGTTTTCTTTAGCTCCCCACTCCCCTAGAACTCTTTTCTTTAAAATTGAAGTATAGTTGCTGTACAATATTATATAAGTTACAGGTATATGATATAGTGATTCACAATTTTTAAAGGTTATGCTCCATTTATAGTTGTTATAAAATATTGGCTATATTCCCCGTGTTGCACAATATATCCTTGTAGCTTATTTTATACCTAGTAGTTTATACCTCTTACTCCCCCAACCCTATATTGCCCCTCCCCGCTTCCCTCTCCCCACTGGCAACCACTAGTTTGTTCTCTATATCTGTGAGTATGCTTCTTTTTTGTAGAACAAACTCTTTAGCATAGCATACAAGGAAGGTCATTCGTAAGCTGGCCCCAACCTACCTCTCTGATTTTATTTTCTGCTACTTTCTGTTCATTTTTTTTATACAAGAATAAAAACATGACCAACAATACTGTATAAAAACTTGCAGGATGGGACTTCCCTGGTGGCACAGTGGTTAAGAATCCACCTGCCAATGCAGGGGACACAGGTTCGAACCCGGTCCAGGAAGATCCCACATGCCATGGAGCAACTAATCCTGTGCGCCACAACTACTGAGCCCGCGCTCCACAACAAGAGAAGCCAGCGCAATGAGAAGCCCGCACACTGCAATGAAGAGTAGCCCCCGTTCACTGCAACTAGAGAAAGCCCGCATGCAGCAAATGAAGACCCAATGCAGCCAAAAATAAATATAAATAAATAAATAAATTTTTAAAAACGTTTTTAAAAAAAAACTTGCAGGAGATAAATATTGATACTTCAGGAAGTGGTTACTTCTGGAAAGAGGAGAGAATACTGGGGAGGGAAGCCCTAGCGATTTCAACTATCTCTGAGATGACCTTTTTTTAAATGATGATGATAATATTAATGAAAATATTAAGTAAGACAAAGATCTGAAACAAAGCTATGGCAAAACATTAAGATTTGACAAAGCTAAGTGGTGAGTAATAAGAATGTTTTTTCTATCATTCACAATACTTTTCTATTTGTTTAAAATAGGGGTTGAAAAACTACAGTCTGTGGGCCAAATCTGGCCCACTGCCCATTTTTTAAGACTTGGAGCTAAGAATGGTTTTACATTATTAAAAGCTTGTTTAAACAAACAAACAACAAAGAAGACTATGTGACAGAGAACTTGTGACCTGCAAAGCCTAAGATATTTACTATTTGGCCCTTTATAGGAAATGTTTGCCATCTCCTGATTTAAAATATTTAATAAGAAGAAAGATAAAAAAAATGAAAAGGTAGGAGGCAAGGAAGAATGCTTTTGTTTTCTTGCATTAAATACCTTCCTGAATTAAACATTTTATATTACCTGTTTCTTTAAATTAGCTTTTCATGAATTACTTTTTCAACTTTAAGAAGAAATCTCAACATCTCAACAAAGAAATAAAAATTGTAATGGTGATGGATGGTAATGAGACTTACTGCGGTGATTATTTCACAGTGTATACAAATATCAAGTCGTTATGTTGTACACCTGAAACTAATATAATGTATGTCAATTATACCTCAATTAAAAGAAATTATGTACCTCTGGGGGGAAAAAAAGAAGAAATCTCATCAAATTTTATTCTATGATATTGGAACTTATTTAAAAGACCTATGGGAGAGTCTTTTAATATGATTTTGACTTCAGTCCATACTTGTCAAAAAACTGGGGAGCTCATTAGAGGCCAGTGTGTCATTTTTAGGTAGCTGTACGTAGATTGGAGACCCACTTATGAGCTGTCAGCCAGGGACACAGGAGAGGTGCTGCACAGGACCTATTCTTGGCTTCAAGTTCACATTTTCTGCTTTCTGTAGCCCACCTCTCCTAGAAGAATTTTGTCTCCTTTTTTCACAGAAGATAATGGGGCAAGAGGGTTAAATAAAATTCAAAACACTATATTACAGTAAGAGTTTCTGGCTAGAGTGGTTGTGAGACATTGGAATATGTCATCAGAGAAAGTAGACTTTTTTTTTTTTTGCGGTACGTGGGCCTCTCACTGTTGTGGCCTCTCCCGTTGCGGAGCACAGGCTCCGGACGCACAGGCTCAGAGGCCATGGCTCACGGGCCTAGTCACTCCGCGGCATGTGGGATCTTCCCGGACCGGGGCACGAACCCGTGTCCCCTGCATCAGCAGGCGGACTCTCAACCACTGCGCCACCAGGGAAGCCCTAGACTTTTTGTTTTTTTTAATGGGGAAATAGTGAGATAATACATCTAAATATCTTGGCATGGCTCAGATCACAAAAACCGTTAGATCTTCTGTTATTACCATTTTGAGGTTGCTATGTAGGCATTTTCTTTTCTTTATAAAATATCAAGCACATCAGTATTGCCTGTGTACATGAAAGGATTTTTTCTTATTTTTATAATTAATTTCCATAGTTCCTCCCCCCAGCATTGACCCACATTAATTAAAGATATTACCATCTGTGAATCAATGGATGAGGAGGCTCACACAGAGATTTCACAGAAATGCTCAGTGAACACTTGAGGATCCTTAGACCTAAATTATTTAATAACCTTAAGTAGGTATTGTTTTAAACCTTAGTGTCACTAGTAACTAAAAATGTGCACAGGAGAACAACAGCCACAAAACAAATACGAGGTAAAATTTATTCATCTGATCACAATATGCATTTTTTCCTGTTCCAAAGAAAACATTAATGCTAAAATAATAAGTAACTTGTTTTTTAACTTGGCCATATTTATGCCATCTCTAATATCCATTTGTTTTTTAAATTTACTACATTAAAGAAATACAACATGGCATAAAATAATATGACAAAATACTTACGATCCATCACCAGATTATGAAATAGAACATTACTAATTTTACTGAGGCCCTGGGCACCCTTCCTCAGTTCCATCTCTCTTCCTTCCTCTAGGGATTAATCATTGTTCTGAATACTGTATTTGATGTATTCATGTATTTATTCATACTTTTTGGACAAATGTAAATATCTCTAAATAATTCATATCATTATTTACAACTTGCTTTGTTGATTTGGCTTCATGTCTGAATTCATACATGTTGGCATGTATGGTATATTCATATGGTAGAGACAGTGCTCACCAAATATTCTATGTGCTCCCCTATGATTCTTAGACTTCAGGTTGGAATCACTGGATTGTGAGCAGATGGGAAGTGAGTCATGTGTGGGACAAGGCAGTTAAAAGCTCCATCTCTTTCTTCGCCTTCCTCAGTGAACTCACAGGCCACATATTCCAAATGGGGCAATGGGGCAGCTGCAGGAACATGGAGCATCCATCAGCCTGGGTCCCTGAGTGAGGTGGAGCAGAGCCTCTTACCAACTGCGTTGGACATGTAAAATGAACAAAAATAATCCTGTTGTGCTAAGACACACACACACATACCTACAAATGGGCAGATAACTCCCTTTCTGGGATTATTCAAGAACAATGCTATCAGTAGCAGGGTAGATTCAAAGCCTTTTGAAAATACTTCTACCCTATGACTGTAGATGGATATTTATTCCCACTTGCATGATGAAGGAAATCTCACATCCTCTAGTCCTTACCTTCTTTGAAGACCTACTGCACTAACAAAACTTTCAGAGACATGCTTACATGTTCACATACTGTTTCTGGTATGTTAGCTTTGTTTCTCCAACTAGATTTTAAGTTCTACACTGGCTTGCACTATACACAGCATTCAGTAATAAGTGGCCTACTGGTTGACTGAGGGTGAGAACTAATATTAAATGCCTACTTTGTGTAAGGCACCTTGCTTGTGCTTCACATAAGTTATCTTGATCGTTATTGTTTCCATTATATAGATGAGAATATTAAGGCTAAGTAACTTTCCTTTGGTCACAGAGCTAGGAAGATGATAAAGGATGTGGGGAAGGCAACTAACACTAGTCTGATTGACTCTAAAGACTTTGCTTTTTGGCTTTCTCCACTGAACTTAGTGAGACCGTGCCTAGTACAGGGCAGGAGCTTTAGTAGAACATAAAATGAGTAATAAAAAAAGTTTTTGTTTATAAATTTTGAAAACATTAGAACATTTCTTTGGAGACATCTCAGAACTGAAGATTGTCGGGTCTTACCTTGATCACCTCTGGGGTCTGCTGAATCAAAACCACTGAGGTAGTGTCATTGGCTTTATCACCAACAGGACTTCTACAGACTGATAAACTGGTCTGCGAGGAAGTTGTCAAGGTTTCTTGTAGAATTTGCATCATCTCTTTTTCTTGTGATAGGTTCCCTCTGCCTGATTTGCATTCAACTAGTTCTTGAGCAAAGTCTTCAATGCTTTCTAGAATTCGCAGTAAGAGGGCTCGATCCTCTTCCTCTATTTTGTGTCCGTTGGTTTCAATAATCCTTGTTAGGCAGGAAGGTGAGACTTTTTCCATGGGTGAAGAGACTTTAGATTTAGGCTCAAGATCTACAGGGAGGTGACCAGTCAACTGACTATGACTATTTAGAGAGACAGAGCTTTTACCTTTGGCAAGTGGCTCTCTTAGAGAGGTCTCCATTTTCTGTGAGAAAGATTCCAAATCCATTAACAATTTATCTATCTCTTCCTGACTGTTAGGATTCATAAAATCTCTGTGGTTTCCCTCTTCAACTTTAGGAACTTTTGATTTAAGATCTTCCTCAGGTAGATTAACAACTGGTTTCTCAAATATCTTACCAATTTCATTTTGCATTGAGGCAGGGCATTTTTTAAGATGAGAACCATGATCTGATAATTCTGCTCTATCTTCATTTACCCTTAACAACTCCTGACTGGGTCCATTTTCTGTCCTCTGTCCTTTATCTAATGCTTTCTTTCCATCTGACTCTTCCTCAATATAAAGGGTTTCCATTAGATTACCAGAAGAAACATTTCCTAAAGCATTCATGGTTAATGACTGTGATTGAAGCTGGACATTTTTTAGAGGTCTGGGATCACTTATCTCTAAATTACACAAGGAATTTGTAGAGTTGTTTGGAATGGATTTTACAGTGTCTGTTTTCCTAGAACTGTGCTTGTCATCTTGCAATTCTATAGTTTGAAAGGGTCCAGAGTCAGGGGCTGAGAGCTGGACAACATCCTCATACTTAGGGGGCTGTTCAGTGCCAAATACTGGGGAGAAGGGAGTCAGCTGTAAACTAGGCATATTACTGACCAGTTCTGTTAAATCTATAGCCTCATTATTCCCAGACTGCATGAATTCAAATGGTAGCTTTTTCAGATAGGATGCTAACCTGGTCATTACATTCATATAGACAGTTTCAGAGCTAGAAATTGCATCATTACCATTTCCTTCATTGATGCTACTCCCTGACTTTTTCTTTATACATTGTTTTATGATGTCTGTGCATTTTTTCAAATCCTCAGAGCATTTTAGCAGGATGTCTAAGCACATCTTTATGTCTGTTCCAGAAGAAAAATTATCTATTTTATGTTTTTCCAAAATCTGAGTAACCAGGTCTTCTTCAGAGAAGTTGTGAAGAAGCAATGAAGTCAGGTTTGTATCGAGTGAGTTTCTATGGGATAAAGATTTTTCCTCAACTGAGGAACTCCGGAGTAAACCAAAGGATGGGGAGTTCCCATCATGGTTATAATGGCCACAGAGCAAGTCAAAATCAACTGACCTCCTGTTAAATGAGTCAGACTTAACTTTCCTTCCCTTTCTGTAAGCTGCGTGGTTAGAGTTTTTGAGTTTTTCAAGGGAAAATTCTTTTATTTTCCCACTGGCAAAACTGATTGCTTCTCCTGCAATGTCCTTTAAGTTACAGGTGTTCTGAAATGTAGATCCTTTCCTGACCCTGGGTATGCCTGTGAGGGCCTGATGAGGATAGTCACCTTCAGCTGAGGAAAACCCATTTTCATGGGGTAGAAACAGAGAGTCCAGATCTGCATCTCTGAACTGAGACACAGGGATGTGTAAGAGGTCTGCACAAACACTATGATGGACCACAATGCAGTCAACTCCATGTGCGAAGGTGTGGCAGGTTCCAGTGCAATAATGTACAGCTTGCTCAAAACGCCGGTCTATCACCACACTGTTGTAGTGGTTCACAGTACTAACCACAAGTCTGTAAGTTGCTGCCATAATATCAAATCCACTTAGTGGTGGGGCGTGGAATTTTCTAGAACTTGTTTCAAGTAAATTCTCCTAAATGACACTCAGCTGAAAATGTATTTGATGACAATGTTCAGTGGTTTCTTGCAAATATAATGACCTTTCCCACAAAGGGAAATCATCAAAATTTGAGGTTTGGTAACTGTCAGGATACAGTAGCCGTTGCACATGTGTGCTCTTATTAACAAGTCTAATAATTTAATAATTGTGCCTTCTAGTTTAATTTAGTAATATCATGATACTATAGGATTATTTTTAGGAAAAAATTTTAAGAAGATTAAAGAATATTCTCTTTTAGTTCTTCAGCAGTTCTATGATGCAGACATTTATGGTCATAAATTTACTGTCATGAATCTCAGTTGGTAGTATAGAAGTATTGTGATAACCGAGTCCTCCAAAGGTGTAAATGATCCATTTTTCTGTGAATGACAGGAAAACCTATAATGAAAAAGAAAATAATTAAAAGGGAATATGATCTCTTAATACTGAGAGAAGCTTTTATTTCCTCTCCCTTTGCATCCCATATGCAGTTAATCACCTCATTCTTTGCCACATCATTGACGGCTTATCTTTGATTCATGCCTTTGCTTCATATACTCCTTACTAACCTAGAGTAGTAATACCTCAACTCTGCCTTGTTACAACTGCCTCTCAATTGGTATTTCTTATCTTACCCTCCTTGCTATCTTACATGACACTAACTAGCTTGGATTTAGAGAGCTTTCTCACCTCTCATAGTTCAAGAATTCACATTACTGATCTCTATCATGCATCATGGCAGGCCTAGCTCCTCTGACTCATTTTCAACACTTTTAACATCTATTCGTCACCTATAGCCTTATTTTCTGCTACTGACCTGCATCAACATTTTTCTTCCATCAACCTAGTTTTCTTTTCTTTTTTTTCCTTTTAATTTTTATTGGAGTATACTTGCTTTACAATGTTGTGTTAGTTTCTACTGTACAGCAAGGTGAATCAGTTAGATGTATATATATATATCCCCTCTTTTTTGGATTTCCTTCCCGTTTAGGTCACCACAGAGCACTGAGTAGAGTTCCCTGAGCTATATAGTAGGTTCTCATTAGTTATCTATTTTATACATAGTATCTAAAGTGTATATATGTCAATCCCAACCTCCCAATTCATCCCACTCCCCTCCTTTCCCCCTTGGTATCCATACATTGGTTCTCTATGTGTCTCTATTTCTGCTTTGCAAATAAGATCATTTATACCATTTTTCTAGATTCCACATATATACGTTAATAAACAATATTTGTTTTTCTCTTTCTGACTTACTTCACTCTGTATGACAGTCTCTAGGTCCATCCACGTCTCTACAAATAACCCAATTTTGTTCCTTTTTATGGCTGAGTAATATTCCATTATATACATGTACCACATCTTCTTTATCCATTCCTCTGCTGATGGACATTTAGGTTGCTTCCATGTCTTGGCTATTGTAAATAGTGCTGCAATAAACACTGGGGTGCGTGTATCTTTTCGAATTATAGTTTTCTCTGGATATGTGCCCAGGAGTGGGATTGTAGGATCAAACGGTAGCTCTATTTTTAGTTTTTTAAGGAATCTCCATACTGTTATCCATAGTGGCTGTACCAATTTACATTCCCACCAACCGTGCAAGTGGGTTCCCTTTTCTCCACACCCTCTCCAGCATTTACTGTTTGTAGATTTTTTGATGATGGCCATTCTGACTGGTGTGAGGTGACACCTCATTGCAGTTTTGATTTGCATTTCTCTAATAATTAGTGATGTTGAGTATTTCATCTGTTTGTTGGCCATCTGTATGTCTTCTTTGGTGAAATGTCTATTTAGGTCTTGCACCCATTTTGTGATTGGGTTGTGTTTTTTTGATATTGAGCTGTATGAGCTGTTTGTATACTTTGGAGATTAATCCTTTGTCAGTTGCTTCGTTTCCAAATATTTTCTCCCATTCTGAGGGTTGCTTTTCGTCTTGTTTATGGTTTCCTTTGTTGTGCAAAAGCTTTTAAGTTTAATTAGGTCCCATTTGTTTATTTTTGGTTTTATTTTTATTACTCTAGGAGGTGGGTCAAAAAAGATCTTGCTGCGATTTATGTCAAAGAGTGTTCTGCCTAAGTTTTTCTCTACGAGTTTTATAGTGTCCGGCCTTATGTTCAGGTCTTTGATCCATTTTGAGTTTATTAAAGATGGCCAACACAGTGCTTGTTCTTGATTGTACAACTTCCTCTATACTTGGAAATTATTACGCTACCATCATCTCTTTTCTTACTCTCTAAAAGAGAGAGAGAGAAAAACAACCTTTATTACTGCTCTTGATCTCATCCTCTCAGACCCTGCTACATGCAGACCTCTCTCTCTCGTCATCAATGGATAGAAGTTAACATTCTCTTACTTTAAAAAAAAAAAAAGCCTTTTAAACCATGCTGTAAGTTGCTGTCCAAAAAGGTTCAATCAGCTTCTGCCTAGTAGTTCTATCCATTATTGAAAGTGGGGCTATTGAAGTCTCCAAATATTATTGTTGAGTTTTCTATTGCTCCCTTAATTTGTTTTGCTTTCTGTATTTTGATACTCTGTTGTTAGATGCGTACATGTTTCTGTTATATCTGCCAGATGGAGGGACACAAACTATCATAAAATATGTATAACTTACTCACTTTGCTGTACAGCAGAGACTAACACAACATTGTAAATCAACTATACTCCAATAAAAAATTAATTAAAAAAAGAAAAAAAAGAATAAAAGAAAAAAATTTAAAAAACAAAACAGAAAGGTTCAATCAATGTTCCTACTTAATCAATAAATAATGAGTGCCTACTATGTGCCAGGCACTTGCTAAGTGCTAAGGATACAGCAGTGAATAAAGTCCCTGTCCCTACTGAACTGACAATCTACCTGGAAAAAGAAAAACAACACATAAGTAAACATAACTTAGATGGTGATATGTGCAATAGAGAAAAATGAAGTGGAGCAAGGGCTTAGAAAGGATGAGAGGGTACTGTGTTACAAAGGGCAGTCAGGGAAGACCTCACTGACATCTGAACAGAGATCTGAAAGAAGAGAGGGAGCAGGTTGAGGAGGTATTTTGGGCTAAAACATCTCAGGCAGAATAACCATAAGTAAAAAGGCTCCGAGGTGTGAGTATGCTTGACTTACTACAAGAATGACAAGGAGGCTAACATGACCAGAGTAGAGAAAGCAAGGGGGGCAGTGTGGGAGATGAGGTCAGAAAGGAAAGGTGGGAGACTAAACCATGCAGGGTCTGTAGACTATTATGATGAATTTGGCTTTACTCTGAGTGAGCTGGGATACAACTGATGTCTACTGAGCAGAGAAATGACATGATCAGACTTACATTTTTTTTTTAGTTAGTTAGTTATGTAACATCTTTATTGGAGTATAATTGCTTTACAACGTTGTGTTAGTTTCTGCTGTATAACAAAGGGAATCAGCTATATGTATACGTATATCCCCATATCCCCTCCCCTCTTGTATCTCCCTCTCTATCCCACCCCTCTAGGTGGTCACAAAGCCCTGAGCTGATCTCCCTGTGCTATGCAGCTGCTTCCCACTAGCTAATTATTTTACACTCGGTAGTGTATATGTTGATGCCACTCTCTCACTTAGTCCCAGCTTACCCTTCCCCATCCCCGTGTCCTCAAGTCCATTCTCTACATCTGTGTCTTTATTCCTGTCCTGCCCCTAGGTTCATCAGAACCATTTTTTTGTTTAGATTCCATATGTATGTATTAGCATACAGTATTTGTTTTTCTCTTTCTGACTTAACTTCACTCTGTATGACAGACTCTAGGTCCATCCACCTCACTATAAATAACTCAATTTTGTTTCTTTTTATAGCTGAGTAATATTCCATTGTATATATGTGCCACATCATCTTTACCCATTCATCTGTCGATGGACATTTAGGTTGCCTCCATGTCCTGGCTATTGTAAATAGTGCTGCAATGAACACCGTGGTACATGACTCTTTTTGAATTATGGTTTTCTCAGGGTATATGCCCAGTAGTGGGATTGCTGGCAGACTTACATTTTAAATTGGTAATTTTGGCTTCTGTGTTCAGAGGAGATTGCAGAGGAGCAAGATAAGAAGAAACAAGTCAGGGGCTATAGCAATAAATCAGGCAAGAAGGCTGGGGGCTTGAACCAGGAGAGGAACACTGGAGACATTTAAAGATTTTGGGGGTAGGAGTTTATTAACTTATTTATTTATTTTTGCTGTGTTGGGTCTTCGTTTCTGTGCAAGGGCTTTCTCTAGTTGTGGCAAGCAGGGGCCACTCTTCACCACAGTGCGCGGGCCTCTCACCATCGCGGCCTCTCCTGTTGCGGAGCACAGGCTCCAGACGCGCACGCTCAGCAGTTGTGGCTCACGGGCCCAGCTGCTCCGCGGCATGCGGGATCCTCCCAGACCAGGGCTCAAACCCGCGTCCCCTGCATTAGCAGACAGACTCTCAACAAACTGCGCCACCAGGGAAGCCCACTGGAGACATTTAAATGCTGTATATATTTCAAAGGTAGAGCTGATATGATTCGTTGAATGATAGAAAGTACAATACTACTGCACCAAGAAAGGTGCAGTAAGGCCACGATAGGAAGGAGATGATGACAGCAGAGAAGGAGAGCATGAGTTTAACTGTACCATCAATTGCATCTGCATTTTAATGATAAAAACCTTTACCCATTTAATAATGAGAAACAGAACTTCATTGTTTTCATTTTTATTTCTTCAATCCTAGAAAATTCTGTTTGTTTTCCTTATTTGTTATATTTCTTCTTTGGTAAATTTTCTATTCATATCCTTTGTTTATGTATTAGAGACAGTGAAATCAGATACAATTTATACAGTTAATTCAAGAAGAACCCTTTCTTTTGTTGAATTCTTATACTGTTTAGGGTATATTACCTGGCTCTTTAGATTCAATGATTATTACTCTGTTTTTATTTCTAATTATGATTCTTTTTTACACTTCAAATATTCTTTGATGGTCTTCCAGATGAGTTTCTGCATTGTCAAGTTTTAAGAAAAATCCTATAGGAATTTGATTATAATTGCAATAAACTTATGAATTATTTTGAAGGAACACTGACATCATTATAATATTCAGATTTTCCTTCCACCAATATATAAATCTTAATTCCAATATTCCTTTCTTTTTCTCTTTTTGTGGCTTTCTTCAGGTGAGTCACCCCTATTCTTTTTTCTCCTTCAGTGTCTCAACTTTGTTGCTATGTGAATGGATCTTGAGCTGTTGTTTCATTCTCTACTGCCTTGCCTTCAAATCCCAGATGGTGGCTCATATAAAACCATAAAGTTAAGTATCATGCAGGGTGGATGAAGCTCAAGTATAAAGTTCCATAGTAAAGTTCCACAATAAAGTGAGTACCCATTAATTTTTAAGTGAAAATACAAAGGTGCCAAAGAGGAATAAGTGTTATGGGACAAAAGACTAGAACATGGCAATCGAAGGAATTACCTTTTCAAAAGATGTACATCCAGAAGACAGGGAAGAAACAGCACCAAACACGAAAAACTAAGCACCTTTTCAGAAATCCAAGATTTTGAAAAAGGTTTTGGGTAAGGATAAAAGAGAAGGAAGATACAATGGATACTGTCAAGAAAGTATATTCGAATAACTGTATGAGAGCTTTTTTTTTTTTAATCTTTTTTTTTTTTGGCTGTGCCGTGCAGCATGCAGGATCTTAGTTCCCTGACCAGGGACCAAACCCATGCCCCCGGCAGTGGAAGCACAGAGTCCTAACCACTGGACTGCCAGGGAAGTCCCAGGACTATATCTTAATACAGGTGATAAAACTGGTCCAGAAGCAAAATGCAGAACTGTTAGAAAATTTAAATATCCAGATACCTATTAAAACCCATGTCAAATAAATTCCTAAATTGACATGAAACTTGAGAAAGTAAAGAGAAGTATTTCTCTAGGTTTGAAAATAAGCAAAACAACAAGTTGATAAAGTAACATGACAGAAAATACAAGAAAGTATTCATGTGATATTAGAATCTGAAATAGTCAATGAGGAGAGAACACTGGTCAGAGTCAGACGTATGCTTTTAGACCAGTGCTGTCTAATAAAATTTTCTGAATTGATGGAAACATTCCATATCTACACTGATATGGCTGCCATTAGCCACATGGGACTGCTGAGTACTTAAAACGCAGCTGGTGTAACTGAAGCACTGAATTGTAACTTTATTTTAAAAATTTTCATTTTGAAATTGTTGTAGACTCACATAGAAGTTACAAAAATAATATAGAGAGTTCCTGTGTACCCTTCCCCCAGTTTCCTTGAATGGTAACATCCTATATCACCACAGCACAGTGACCAAAACCAGGAAATTGACTATTAACAGAGCTTATTTGGATATCACCAGTTTTACATGAATCACTTCTTCCTTTTCTTTCCTTCTTCCCTTCCTTTTATAGTAAGCACAACCACAATCAGGATACAGAACTACCCCATCGTCCCTCAAAACCCCTCATACTACCCTTTTGTAGTCATACACTCAACAGACCACTGATCTGTTCTCCATCATTATGATTTTGTCATTTCAAGAATGTTTTGTGTGTGGCATCACACAGTGTGTAAGCTTTTGAGATTGGCTTCTCTCACTGAACACAATGACTTTGAGAGTCATTCACTTTACTGCATGTATCAACAGTTCATTCCTTTTTATTGCTGAGTTTATTGTATGGATATACCACAGCTTGTCTGCCCATTCACCTATTAAAGGATATTTATGTTGTCTGCAGTTTTGGTTATTACAAATAAAGCTGCTGTGAGTATTAATGTGCAGGTTTTTGTGTGAACCTGTTTTTCATTTCTCTATGGTAATTAACCACAGGTTATTTACAAGTCTGATTGTTGGGTTGAACGTTAAGTGTAGTTTTATAAGAAACTGCCAAACTGTTTACCAGAGTGGCTATACCATTTTACATTCCCACCAGTAATGTATGAGAGATATGGTTGATTCCACATCCTCTTCATCCTCTTCAATATTTGTGATTGTCAGTATTTTCTATTTTAGCCTTTCTAATAGTGTGTAGTGTTATCTCATTGGGGCTTTAACCTAACATCTACATGGCTAATGATGTTGAACATCTTTTCCTGTGCTTACTGACCAGCCCCGTATCTCCCTGGAGAAGCGCTGTTTAAATCTTTTGCCTATTCAAATTAATTTTGATTAATTTTAACTTAGAAAGCCACATATGGCTAGTGGCCATATTATTCAGTACAGTTCCAGATAATAGGAATGCAGCTTTCAGAAATTGAGACTTTAAAAGAAAATATGAAGAAAAAAAGAGAAGATATGGCAAAAATGAAGATAGGTTTTAAAAATAAAATTTGATGAACTTGTCATAAGTAATCTTACTGAGAAAGAGAAGTGGTGGGAAGAAGAGTTAAAGAACTAATTAAAAATTTAGGTCTTTAAGTTTGAGGGGAACATATAACAAAGCTAAATCCCAAGGGGTGATACCAATTTCAATGAGAAGTTTACAGTCTAAAATGATTTGAGTTTTTTTTTTTTTAAAGGCCAAAGAAATGAAGATTACTTCCCTGGTATTTGGTTCAGATCTGTGGGTGTCAAATTCTGCCTTTTTATTTAGACCACGATTCAACTGATGCCCAATTATCTGGCTGGAATCCTAGACATGGAATCCTATCCAACTATTCTCAATCAGAGATACAATCTAACTCAGAACCACGATGCTATCTTGTGTCACTAGTAAAAGCCAGTCTGCATGGGTTTGAATCCCACCCCTGCCGCTTACAGAAGTTGGTTAACTTTTGTCAGCCTGTCTCACCTGCAAAACAGAGATAATAATAGTACCCATCTCATGAGAATGAGGTTAATATGTCAAATGCTTAGAACAATGCCCAAGACACAGGAAATGCTCAATAACTGTTAGCTGTTACTGGTATAACTCACTCATCCAGCATTTTCTACTCTGAGCCAGGTGCTGGTGGGATGATACTGAATAATTCATGGTGATAGCCCTCAGCACACTCACTGTTTAATGAGAGCAACAAGGGAGGCAAGCACAACAGGGTATCAGGAGTACTAGGGTGGGGCTTCTGTTTTCCCCTGTTTTGCTCTCACAATCAATACATGTTCTTCTCAGAAAAGTTAGAAAATTACTTTTTAATTAATTACTCATATTACCATTCAGAAATAACCACTGTTAATATTTTTATGAATGAACATCGTGAAATTTTTCTTGTGAAAATATGTTTTACCAAAAAAAGTTATTTTCTTAGGATATACTGCAAGGAGGAGAATGCTGAGTCAAAAGGGGTGTGTGTGTATGCATATACTTTTTAATGGTTCTTAGATAAATAGATATATACATCCATTTTCTGCCCTCCAGAAAAATGGCAAATTTATACTTCCAGTGTCAGTGTAGGAGTGGGCCCATCTCCCCACGTTCTCCTTGAGTGATACCACTCTTTAAATCTTTGCCAATTTGGTAGGTGAATAAATGAAGTACATTGTTTTAATCTGAGCCTGAACATCTTTTTATTTACCTAGTAGGCATTTTGTGTTGTTCATTCACAAAGCCCTTCTTCATGCCCTTTGTCCACTTTGAAAGAGAGTATTTAAATCAGATCTAAGAGTCAGGGAAGGCTTCCCCAAATAAGGGATGTACATACCTAGTTTTGAGGGATTAATGAGAATTAGTTAGACAAAAAGGAAAGGAATAATACTCTAGGAAGAGGGAGACATACATGTGAAGGCTCAGAGGCCTAGCATGGCACAGTGAGTTCAGAACTATGATAGTTCCAGCTGATTTCACTGGAGGGAGTGTACAGACATGCAAGAGGGGAGGAAACCAGAGAGCAGCAGGAACTGGACCACAGACTGTCTCGTGTGCTAACCTAAGCAGTTTGAACTTTATTTGGAAAACTATGTGAAAAGAAACAAAGACATTTAGGCTGGGAAGTAACATGATGAGGTTTATGTTTGAGAAAGACCACTCTAGTAGCTGAGTGGAGGCATGGAAATCAATTAGAAGGCTGTAATAATCCATGCAAGAAGTGGTGAGACCCTAAACCAGGAAGGTGGCAGTAATTAACAAAGAGAAGGGCACTGATTAGATAGTGAGAAAGAATTCACAGAAAAGGAGGAGAGAGTAAGAGGGAGGAATCTTGGGTTTCTCGCTTGGGTATTGGGGGACTAATGTTGTCACTTCCAACACAGACTTTTTGTTTTCGTTTTATGGGAGGTGGCCATAGAAAAGATGAAGAGTTTTATTCTGAATGTGTTGTTTGAAGAGGTACCTGTGGAACATCCAAGTGGTGATGACTGCATGAAATATGAATATAAAAACCTGCAGGTCAGCGGCAAGATCTGGGTTGGAGAGGCAGCCCTGAGAGATCACTCAGGGTGAGTGCATAAAGTGAGACAGGCTCTGGGCTGAGGATCACTGACATTTCTGGGTTAAAGAGAAGAAAAGAATTCTTAGAGGGATCCTACGAAGCAATTTCAAGGATGCTGAAGGAGAAACTTTCAAAATGGAGGTCACTAGTGTTGGATGCTGCTGAGAGGTCAAGGAAAAACAAAAATTACCCACTGGCTTTGCCAGTGTGAAGGTCACTGGCAACCTTGGCAAGTGAGATTTCAAAAAAAAAATCCCAAAGACTTTGGCACAGTCCCAAAGACTATGTATGCACAGGAGTTATGTATAATTAAAAATATCTGTCTAAAAGATATCTGTGAAAAGAACTCTTCTAATAAGTAAAAAAGTTCTAAATGATAAGAAAGCATTGTATCATAGTTTGAGTTTTTTCTTTCTTAATGGCACATGCAATGAGTGTTTTACAATCTTCAATTTGATGAAATATCGGTCTAAACATGTATATCAGGGGTAGAAAGCAGAAAGGGAAATTAGAGTTTATATTGTGAATGTTTACGGGACTTCCCTGGTGGTCCAGTGGTAAGGAATCGCCTTCCAATGCAGGGGATGCGGGTTTGATCCCTGGTCAGGAACTAAGATCCCACGTGCCATGGGGCAACTAAGCCCACGCACCACAACTACTGAGCCCGCGTGCCTCAACTAGAGAGCCCGTGTGCTGCAAACTACAGAGCCCACGTGCTCTGGAGCCCACGTGCCACAACTAGAGAGAGAAAACCCACATGCCGCAACTAGAGAGAAGCCCGTGCTGCAATGAAAGATCCTGCATGCCTCAATGATGATTCCACGTGCTGCAACTAAGACCCAATGCAGCCAAAAAAATAAAATAAAATAAATATTGAATGTTTATATTTATTCCTCCTCCAGTCTTGTTGCACACTGCCTGCCCACCTCCCCTAAGGCTTTCATCTTCCCTGATTCTTTCATCCCTGCAATGGGCCAGGGTCTGTTTTCCCAATTTCTATCTAAGTGCAATTTCAGAGTTCATTCAACACTTCCTATCACTTCCACTTTAATCAGTGTATGATTACTCTAACAAGTACTTTCCAGTGGCTCCTGGTATTCCTCCAGAGTAAACTTCCTGATGAAGTGGATTTCTTGTGAAATAAAGGTACAGAGGCAGCCAACAAGAAAAGTTAGGAGGGAGAACTGGATTTTGAAAGATAAAAGCCTTAGCAGGTGAAGAAGAAATTAAACAGGACCTTATAAGCAAAAAGGAATTCTACAAAGGTACAGAGATATGAAAAAACCTTGTGTGTTTGGAGACTTAGCAGGAGTTTGGTATTGCTGAAGTTGAAAATGTACAGTATGGATTTTACAGTTCTAAGGTCCTCCTCCAAACAGTAAGAACAAAAATAGGAATGTAAACTCCGTCTTCAAAAAAGAACCTAAGTGACACCTGTAACCCGAAATCACTGTATATGAAGATAGAAAACAGCAGCAGAATGGTCAGTGACTTAGCAGAGTAGAGGAGGAAGGGATACTAATGGCAAACAAACCAATTCTCCCTGCACAACCCCCAAAGGCCCAGGTTAGGAGGTACCAAGTACCACAGAAAATGGGCTAGGGTAGAGGACTGAACACAGGGGAATGTGTGAAAGTCTGCAAAGGAATAGTTAGAGTTCTCCCCACCACTACTCCACAAACTCAGAAAATCATACCTCCTTCATCCTGCTAAGACGGGAATCTTATTTGCTGGTGAAAAAAACTGAACCAGAGAAGCACCAACCCCAGGGCTGTATATGAAGGAGAGGGTGGTAAAGGACTTAAAGTTGAGTAAAAGTCTACTGTCTGAGTAAGTCCACCAGCCCCCTCTCCCCTGCCCAAGTCCAGGTCGCCAGAAACCAGGCTTATTACCTCCAGCTCCCAGCCCCCACTATGGATTAAAGAATCCTTTTCTGGAGATTGGAAATCCCATCTATCCACATCATCACCTTACATGAAGCCCACTAATTGACAAATGCTACTCTAAAACAGAGAGCTTCCTCTCAGCTCTTCAGCGCCTCACTTTTATTTTAAATCAGCTTTACTGATGTATAATTTACATACAGTAAAAATGTTCATATTGTGTAGTAACCACTGCCTTAAAAAAGAAAGAACATTTACATCACCCTAAAACTATTCCTGTGCCCTTTCCCAATCAATTCTCCTATGCTACAATATCTGACAACTGCTGATCTGAGTCCTATCACGATACATTCATTTTGCCAGTTCTAGATCTTCACATGAATGTGATCACATGAGATGTATACTTTTTAGTCTGGCTTCTCTCACTTTGAACAATGGTTCTGAGATTCATCCATGTTATTGCATGCATCATTTGTATATACCTTTTTACTGCTTAGTAGATATTCTATTGATATATAATTAAATATACCCAAATTTGTCTTATCTATTCAGTTAATGGACATCTGGGTTGTTTCTAGTTTGGACTATTATGAATTAAAACTGCTGTGAACCTTCAAGTAAAAGTCTTTTTGTGAATATGCGTTCATTTCTTTTGGGTAATTAACAATGGAAATACTGAGTCATGAGAAGTGTACTTTAATTTTATAAAAACCTGTAAAATAGTTTTCCAAAGTGGTTCTACCATTTTACGCTCTCATCAGCGACACCTGAGAGCTCTAGTGGCTCTACAACCTTTTGGATACTTGTCAGTTTCCTTAATTTTACCCATTTTAGCAGGTGTGAAGTGGTATCCCACTGTGGTTTTAATTTGCATTTCCCTGATGACTAATGATACTGAGCATTTTTCGTATGTTTATTATTAGCAATTCATATGTATCATTTTTTGTGAAGTTTCTATTCAAATCTTTTGTGTTGTCTTTGACTACTGAGTTCTAAAAGTTCATTTATATATTTTAGATGTAGATATTATCTCTTGGTCTGTGGCTTCCCTTTCCATTTTCTTAGCAGTAGCTTTTGGTTTTAATTCTAATTTTATTAATCCAATTAATCAAATTCTCTTTTATAGTTAATACATTTGTATCCTGTCTTAAGATCTCTGCCTATCTTAAGGACATAGATGTTTTCTCTTAAGGTTCTTCTGGGGGTCTCAAGTTTTATGTTTAGGTCTACAATCTATTTTGAATTAATTTTTATGTATGATATGAGCTGAGTTTGAACATCACCCAGCACCACTTGTTCAAAAGACTATCCTGTCCCCACTGAATTATGTTGGAGCCTTTGCTGAAAAGCAAATTACCATATATATGGATTTATTTCTGGATTCTCTATTCTTTTGTCTTTATAAACACCAATGCCACTCTGTCATAATTATTGCAGCTTTATAGTAAGCCTTAAAATAATAATGTAAATCCTCCATTTTTTTCTTTTTGTTTTAGCCATTCTAGGTCCTCTGCACTTCCATATCGATACTGGAATCAGTGTGCCAATTTTCACAAAGAAAACCTGCTGGGGTTTTGATTGGAATTTCATTGAATCTAAATCTCCATTTGGTAACAATGGAGACCTTAACAATATCAAGTCTCCAGTCATCACAATCCATGAACGTAGTGTATCTCTCCATTTATTTAGATGCTCTTTTATTTCTCTAAGCAATGTCTGTAGGCCTTTCATTAAATTTACTCCCAAGTATTTCATGTTTTTTGATGCTAATACAAATGGTACTGTTAGTTTAATTTCATTTTCCATTGTGTTTGTTGTTGGTATAGAGAAGTACAGTTGACTTATGTGTATTGATCTTGTCACTTGCCACCTGGCTAAATTCACTTATAGTATTTGAGGGGTAAATTCCTTGGGATTTTCTATATAGACAATCATATTGTCTGAGACTAGAGAGCTGTTACTTTTTCCTTTCCAATATTTACTGCCTTACTGACTACTGCACTGGCTAGGATCTTCAGAACAATATTGAATAGAAGTGGTGAGTTCAGATATCCTTGCCTTGTACCTGATCGTAGGGAAAAGTCTTTCACCATTAAATATGATGATAGCTGCAAGTTTTGGTAGATACCCTTTATCAGATTGAGAAAGTTCTCTTCTATTTCTAGTTTGTTCAGTTTAAAAAAATCTCATAAGCTTTTTTTTTTTTAATATGTATCTTTACTGGAGTATAATTGCTTTACAACGTTGTGTTAGTTTCTGTTGCACAACAAAGTGAATCAACTGTAAGTATACATATATCCCCATATCCCCTCCATCTTGAGCCTCCCTCCCATCCTCCCTATTCCACCCATCTAGGTCACAAAGCTCTGAGGTGATCTCCCTGTGCTATGCAGCAGCTGCCCACTAGCCATCCATTTTACATTTGGTAGTGTATATATGTCAATGCTACTCCCTCACTTCATCCCAGCTTCCCCTCCCCGTGTCCTCAAGATCATCCTCTACGTCTGCGTCTTTATTCCTGCCCTACCTGCCACTAGGTTCATCAGTACCGTTCTTTTAGATTCCATATATGTGCGTTAGCATATGGTATTTGTTTTTCTCTTTCTGACTTACTTCACTCTGTATGACAGAGTCTAGGTCCCTCCATGTCTCTACACATGACCCAATTTCATTCCTTTTTATGGCTGAGTAATATTCCATTGTATATATGTACCACACCTTCTTTACCCATTCCTCTGTTGATGGACATTTAGCTTCCTTCCATGTCCTGGCTATTGTAAACAGTGCTGCAGTGAACATTGGGGTGCATGTATCTTTTTGAATTATGGTTTTCTCAGGTATATGCCCAGTAGTGGGATTGCTGGGTCATATGGTAGTTCTAGTTTTGGTTTTGTAAGGAACCTCCATACTGTTCTCCATGGTGGCTGTATCAATTTACATTCCCAACAACAGTGCAAGTGGGTTCCCTTTTCTCCACAGCCTCTGCAGCATTTATTGCTCGTAGATTTTTTGATGATGGCCATTCTGACCAGTGTGAGGTGATACCTCATTGTGGTTTTGATTTGCATTTCTCTAATGATTAGTGATGTTGAACATCCTTTCATGTGTCTGTTGGCCATCTGTATGTCTTCTTTGGAGAGATCTCTATTTAGATCTTCAGCCCATTTTGGGGTTGGGTTGTTTGTTTTTTCGATATTGAGCTGCATGAGCTGCTTGTGTACTTTGGAGATTAATCCTTTGTCAGTTGCTTCATTTGCAAATATTCTCTCCCATTCTGAGGTTGTCTTTTCAGCTTGTTTATGGTCTCCTTTGCTGTGCAAGAGCTTTTAAGTTTCATTAGTTCCCATTTGTTTATTTTTGATTTTCTTTCCATTACTCTAGAAGGTGGGTCAAAAAAGATCTTGCTGTGATTTAAGTCAAAGAGTGTTCTGTCTATGTTTTCCTCTAAGAGTTTTATACTGTCTGGTCTTAAATTTAGGTCTTTAATCCATTCATAAGGTGGTTTAATTCTGTTATTTATTCTGCATCTGTTGAGATGCTCACATAATTTTTACCTTTTATTTTGTTAATGTGGTGGAACAGGGGTGAGAGAACTGAAATTCATATCAGGAAAGCAAGACATAAGGTTTAAAATTAATTAATGATGAAGTTGCAATATATATGCATTTATAAATATGACGGTAAATAATGGAAGAAATAGCTAAGAAAATACTGGCAGTGGTTGTCTCTGAGGAGCAGGCCTAGTTGGGAGGAGAGACTGCTATTTTCAAAAGGTCTTTTGAGGATTGACACCTTAAATATGAGAATATGTAATATTTGATAAATTTTAAAAAATGGGTTCTAGGGAGATGTAAAAATGAGGTTGCGGCTGATTATTGTGTGCTAAGGCTTGGGGAGCAAGGGTGTAGGGGAGACAGGCTCAGCTGCAGGCATGTGTTATTTTGGTGGGGAATCCAGGAGACATATTTCCCATTCAGATGAATATACTGAATTCCCATTCAGTAGAGATAGGAGGTGAAAATAAAGACTTGGGAGTAAGCACCAGATAATGGTTTTAAAGCCACAAGAGTGGACTAGACTGAACCTGCATAGGTGAGAAAAGAGTCAAGGACAAAACTGTGAGGAAAAATAAAAATAAACAAATGGGATCTAATTAAACTTAAAAGCTTTTGCACA
>NC_041214.2:32185085-32188756 GCF_002837175.3 Physeter macrocephalus
GCTGATCTCCCTGTGCTATGCGGCTGCTTCCCACTAGCTATCTATTTTACATTTGGTAGTGTATATATGTCAATGCTACTCCCTCACTTCATCCCAGCTTCCCCTCCCCGTGTCCTCAAGATCATCCTCTACGTCTGCGTCTTTATTCCTGCCCTACCTGCCACTAGGTTCATCAGTACCGTTCTTTTGAACATCCTTTCATGTGTCTGTTGGCCATCTGTATGTCTTCTTTGGAGAGATCTCTATTTAGATCTTCAGCCCATTTTGGGGTTGGGTTGTTTGTTTTTTCGATATTGAGCTGCATGAGCTGCTTGTGTACTTTGGAGATTAATCCTTTGTCAGTTGCTTCATTTGCAAATATTCTCTCCCATTCTGAGGTTGTCTTTTCAGCTTGTTTATGGTCTCCTTTGCTGTGCAAGAGCTTTTAAGTTTCATTAGTTCCCATTTGTTTATTTTTGATTTTCTTTCCATTACTCTAGAAGGTGGGTCAAAAAAGATCTTGCTGTGATTTAAGTCAAAGAGTGTTCTGTCTATGTTTTCCTCTAAGAGTTTTATACTGTCTGGTCTTAAATTTAGGTCTTTAATCCATTCATAAGGTGGTTTAATTCTGTTATTTATTCTGCATCTGTTGAGATGCTCACATAATTTTTACCTTTTATTTTGTTAATGTGGTGGAACAGGGGTGAGAGAACTGAAATTCATATCAGGAAAGCAAGACATAAGGTTTAAAATTAATTAATGATGAAGTTGCAATATATATGCATTTATAAATATGACGGTAAATAATGGAAGAAATAGCTAAGAAAATACTGGCAGTGGTTGTCTCTGAGGAGCAGGCCTAGTTGGGAGGAGAGACTGCTATTTTCAAAAGGTCTTTTGAGGATTGACACCTTAAATATGAGAATATGTAATATTTGATAAATTTTAAAAAATGGGTTCTAGGGAGATGTAAAAATGAGGTTGCGGCTGATTATTGTGTGCTAAGGCTTGGGGAGCAAGGGTGTAGGGGAGACAGGCTCAGCTGCAGGCATGTGTTATTTTGGTGGGGAATCCAGGAGACATATTTCCCATTCAGATGAATATACTGAATTCCCATTCAGTAGAGATAGGAGGTGAAAATAAAGACTTGGGAGTAAGCACCAGATAATGGTTTTAAAGCCACAAGAGTGGACTAGACTGAACCTGCATAGGTGAGAAAAGAGTCAAGGACAAAACTGTGAGGAAAAATAAAAATAAACAAATGGGATCTAATTAAACTTAAAAGCTTTTGCACAGCAAAGGAAACCAGAAACAAAACAAAAAGACAACCCTCAGAATGGGAGAAAATATTTGCAAATGAAGCAACCGACAAGGGATTAATCTCCAAAATACACAAACAGCTCATGCAGTTCAATATCAAAAAAAACGCCCAAATAACCCAATCAAAAAATGGGCAGAAGAGCTAGGAAACGATGGCGGAAGAGAAGGACGCGGAGATCACCTTCCTCCCCACAGATACATCAGAAATACATCTACACGTGGAACTGCTCCTATAGAACACCCACTGAACGCTGGCAGAAGTCCTCAGACCTCCCAAAAGGCAAGAAACTCCCCACGTACCTGGGTAGGGCAAAAGAAAAAAGAAAAAACAGAGACAAAAGAATAGGGAGGGGACCTGCACCAGTGGGAGGGAGCTGTGAAGGAGGAAAGGTTTCCACACACTAGGAAGCCCCTTCGCGGGTGGAGACTGCAGGTGGCGGAGGGGGGAAGCTTCAGAGCCATGGAGGAGAGCGCAGCAACAGAGGTGCAGAGGGCACAGCGGAGAGATTCCCGCACAGAAGATTGGTGCCCACCAGCACTCACCAGCCCGAGAGCCTTGTCTGCTCACCCGTCGGGGTGGGCGGGGGCTGGGAGCTGAGGCTTGGGCTTTGGTGGTCAGACCCCAAGGAGAGGACTGGGGTTGGCAGCGTGAACACAGCCTGAAGGGGTTAGCGCGCCAAGGCTAGCCGGGAGGGAGTCCGGGAAAACTCTGGAGTTGCTGAAGAGACAAGAGACATTTTCTTGCCTCTTTGTTTCCTGGTGCACGAGAGGGGATTAAGAGAGCCACTTAAAGGAGCTCCAGAGACAGCGTGAGCCGCGGCTATCAACATGGATCCTAGAGACGGGCGTGGGACGCTAAGACTGCTGCTGCAGCCACCAAGAAGCCTGTGTGCGAGCACAGGTCACTATCCCCACCTCCTTTCCCGGGAGCCTGGGCAGCCCGCCACTGCCAGGGTCCCGTGATCCAGGGACAACTTCCCCGGGAGAACGCACGGCGCGCCTCAGGCTGGTGCAATGTCATGCTGGCCTCTGCCGCCGCAGGCTCGCCCCACATCCGTACCCCTCCCTCCCCCCGGCCTGAGTGAGCCAGAGCCCCCGAATCAGCGGCTCCTTTAACCCCATCCTGTCTGAGCGAAGAACAGACGCCCTCAGGTGACCTACACGCAGAGGCGGGGCCAAATCCAAAGCTGAACCCCGGGAGCTGTGCGAACAAAGAAGAGAAAAGGAAATTTCTCCCAGTAGCCTCAGGAGCAGCGGAATAAATCTCCACAATCAACTTGCTGTACCCTATATCTGTGTAATAACTGAATAGACGATGAATCATCCCAAATTGAGGAGGTGGACTTTGGGAGCAAGACAGATTATTTTTTCCCCTTTTCCACTTTTAGTGAGTGTGTTATGTGTATGCTTCTGTGTGAGATTTTGTCTGTATAGCTTTGCTTTCACAATTTGTCCTAGGGTTCTGTCCGTCCTTTTTTTTTTAACTTTTAAAAATATTTTTCTTAGTAATTATTTTTTATTTTAATTACTTTATCTTACTTTATTTTATTTTAACTCCTTTCTTTCTCTCTCTCTCTCTCTCTCTCTCCTCTCTCCCCCTCCCTCCCTCCCTTTCTCTCTCTCTCTCTTTCTTTCTTTCTATTTTTTCTCCCTTTTATTCTGAGCCATGTGGAAGACAGTCTCCTGGTGCTCCAACCACGCATCAGAGCTGTGCTACTGAGGTGGGAGAGCCAACTTCAGGACACTGGTCCACAAGAGACCTCCCAGCTCCACGTAATATCAAATGGCAAAAATCTGCGAAAAGGAGACCCCAAACACAGTAAGATAAGCAAAATGAAAAGACAGAAAAACACACAGCAGATGAAGGAGCAAGGTAAAAACCCACCAGACCTAACAAATGAAGAGGAAATAGGCAGTCTGAAAAAGAGTTCAGAATAATGATAGTAAAGATGATTCAAAATCTTGGAAATAGAATAGAGAAAACGCAAGAAACATTTAACAAGGACCTAGAAGAACTAAAGAGGAAACAAGTAATGATGAACAATAAATGAAACAAAAAACAACAAACAATAAATGAAATTAAAAATACTCTAGAAGGGATCAATAGCAGAATAACTGAGGCAGAAGAATGGATAAGTGACCTGGAAGATAAAATAGTGGAAATAACTACTGCAGAGCAGAATAAAGAAAAAAGAATGAAAAGAACTGAGGACAGTCTCAGAGACCTCTGGGACATCATTAAACGCACCAACATGAGAATTATAGGGGTTCCAGAAGAGGAAGAGAAAAAGTAAGGGAAAAAGTAAGGGACTGAGAAAATATTTGAAGAGATTAGAGTTGAAAACTTCCCTAATATGGGAAAGGAAATAGTT
>NC_041214.2:32190640-32191208 GCF_002837175.3 Physeter macrocephalus
TGCACCTAAAGCAATTAGAGAAAGAAGAACAAAAAGAACCCAAAGTTAGCAGAAGGAAAGAAATTATAAAGATCAGATCAGAAATAAATGAAAAAGAAATGAAGGAAACAATAGCAAAGATCAATAAAACTAAAAGCTGGTTCTTTGAGAAGATAAAATTGATAAACCATTAGCCAGACTCATCAAGAAAAAAAGGGAGAAGACTCAAATCAATAGAATTAGAAATGAAAAAGGAGATGTAACAACTGACACTGCAGAAATACAAAGTATCATGAGAGACTACTAGAAGCAACCATATGCCAATGCAATGGACAACCTGGAAGAAATGGACAAATTCTTAGAAATGCACAACTGCCGAGACTGAACCAGGAAGAAATAGAAAATATGAACAGACCAATCATAAGCACTGAAATTGAAACTGTGATAAAAAATCTTCCAACAAACAAAAGCCAAGGACCAGATGGCTTCACAGGCAAATTCTATCAAACATTTAGAGAAGAGCTAACACCTATCCTTCTCAAACTCTTCCAAAAGATAGCAGAGGGAGGAACACTCCCAAACTCATTTT
>NC_041214.2:32191268-32191854 GCF_002837175.3 Physeter macrocephalus
GCAAATGACATGATACTATACATAGAGAATCCTACAGATGCTACCAGAAAACGACTAGAGCTAATCAATGAATTTGGTAAAGTAGCAGGATACAAAATGAATGCACAGAAATCTCTGGCATTCTTATATACTAGTGATGAAAAATCTGAAAGTGAAATTAAGAAAACACTCCCATTAACCACTGCAACAAAAATAATAAAATATCTAGGTATAAATCTACCAAAGGAGACAGAAGACCTGTATACAGAAAATTATAAGACACTGATGAAAGAAATTAAAGATGATACAAATAGATGGAGAGATATACCATGTTCTTGGATTGGAAGAATTAACATTGTGATAATGACTCTACTACCCAAAGCAATCTACAGATTCAGTGCAATCCCTATCAGACTACCACTGGCATTTTTCACAGAACTAGAACAAAAAATTTCACAATTTGTATGGAAACACAAAAGATCCTGAATAGTCAAATCAATCTTGAGAATGAAAAATGGAGGTGGGGGAATCAGGCTCCCTGACTTCAGACTATACTACAAAGCTACAGTAATCAAGACAGTATGGTACTGGCACAAAAACAGAAATA
>NC_041214.2:32193106-32197778 GCF_002837175.3 Physeter macrocephalus
ATTGAGTTATTTGTAGTGAGGTGGATGGACCTAGAGTCTGTCATACAGAGTGAAGTAAATCAGAAAGAGAAAAATAAATACCGTATGCTAACACATATATACGGAATCTAAGAAAAGACAAAAATGTCATGAAGAACCTAGGGGTAAGATGGGAATAAAGACACAGACCTACTAGAGCATGGACCTGAGGATATGGGGAGGAGGAAGGGTAAGCTGTGACAAAGTGAGAGAGTGGCATGGACATATACACTAGCAAACATAAAATAGATAGCTAGTGGGAAGTGGCTGCATAGCACAGGGAGATTGGCTAGGTGGTTTGTGACCACCTAGAGGGGTGGGATAGGGAGGGTGGAAGGGAGGGAGACACAAGAGGGAAGAGATATGGGAACATATGTATATGTATATGTATAACTTATTCACTTTGTTATGAAGCAGAAAGTAACACACCATTGTAAAGCAATTATATTCCAATAAAGTTGTTAAAAAAAAAGGGCAGAAGATCTAAAGACACTTCTCCATAGAAGACAAACAGATGGCCAAAAAAGCACATGAAAAGATGCACAATATCACTAATTATTAGATATATGAAAATCAAAATTACAGCGAGGTATCACCTCACACTGGTCAGAATGGCCATCATCAAAAAAATGTACAAACAATAAATGCTGGAGAGGGTCTGGAGAGAAGGGAACCCTCATGCATTGTTGGTGGGAATGTAAACTGATACAGCCACTATGGAGAATACTATGGAGATTCCTTAAAAAACTAAAAATAGAACTACCATCTGACCCAGCAATCCCACTACTGGGCATATACTGAGAAAACCATAATTCAAAAAGATACATGCACCCCAACGTTCACTGCAGCACTATTTACAATAGCCAGGACATGGAAGGAAGCTAAATGTCCATCAACAGAGGAACGGGTAAAGAAGATATGGTACATATATACAATGGAATATTATTCAGCCATAAAAAAGAACAAAATAATGCCATTTGCAGAACAAGGATGGACCTAGAGATTGTCATACTGAGTGAAGTAAGTCAGATACAGAAAGACAAATATATGATATCGCTTATATCTAGAATCTAAAAAAAAAAGAGTACAAGTGAACTTATTTACAAAACAGAAGTAGAGTCACAGATGTAGAAAGCAAACTTATAGTTACCAGGGGATGGGGGGTGGGAGGGATAAATTGGGAGATTGGGACTGACATATGCACACTACTATATATAAAATAGATAACTAATAAGAACCTGCTATATAGCACAGGGAACTCTACTCAATACTCTGTAATGGCCTATATGGGAGAAAAATCTGAAAAAAAAAAAAAAAAAAGAGTGGATATATGTATTACTGATGCACATTGCTGTACATCTGAAACTAATACAATGTTGTAAATCGACTATACTCCAATAAAATTTTTGAAAAAATAATATGAGAATAATGAGATAAAAAAAAACCAAAAACTCTGAGGAAGGCTGGTATGTATAGGGTGAGGAGAAGGATTCAAGGAAGAAGACAGAGAATGAATTTCCAAAGGGCAGGAAGAGAACCAGCCAAATATGACATGGAAGTCAAGGGAGGAAAGTGCTACATTCTTCCAACATGCTGAATTCCAAAGATTTTGTGTACCAACAAACATTAAAGCCATACTTTTCTTTTACAGGTGTTTCTCCCTAAATTCATGTAGAAATGTGGGAAGTTAATAAAACCTTAAACAACATAAATATAATGATGGAAAACAGAGAATGATGTTACACATATTTTTATGTTGCTATTTAAGTGTTCTATTTCAGGAAACATCTGGAGCAGAGGGTATGAGGTAAAGAACTTCCTCTGCTTATCTCAAATGATGAAAGGGTTCAAGAAGAAAATGATCCACATAAATCGTAGATGCAAGGGAAAACTGGTTGAATAGCCATGTCATTTAAATGGGACATTTTGAAGTCTAGAAGAAGAAAAATTGTAGAAAAGTGCCTAAAACTTTTTATTTAACAGAATACATAAGGTGTGATGATTCAGAAGGAATGAGTCATTTAGAAATAATAAAAGAGTTTGCCTGGAAAACACGGGTGCTCGGTGGTGGGTGACTCAGTATGGAAACTGATCCCAAGAGTACAATTTGGAGGAATACAAAAACATATATTATATGTATTTGCAGGATAAAAAAGGAGACCTGGAATATTTTATTTGTTGTGTTCACTTCAAAAATAGTTGAGAAAATAAATTAAGAAATTTCTTAGAAATTTTTTCTGGTGCTCAAAGAAATTATACATATGAACATGAAAGAACAATTAATGCTCTAGGTTTAGGGCTAATGTCTTAATGAGACTAAAAGTAAAATAAGAACATCTCAGCAGCAGGTCTAATTTGAGCATACAGGAATTAGGCAGTGCTTAAAAACTTTCTTTTCTCTTTACTCCAGTGGAGAAAGAGGAAATGTGCCTGAGGGGAAAAGCATCAGGTGGGCAGTCAGGGGCTCCTCCTCCCAGCTTCTGCTTCTGCACTGACCAGCTCAGTAAGATGGTCAAGTCACTTCCCTCACTGGGATTCGCCTTCTCTTCTGGAAAAATAGGACAAAAGATGGCTCTGGGTCTAGGGAACACGAGAAAAGCAAAAAATTCTTTCTTGTTTTGAATTACAAAAAAGCTATATATTTACCAGAAAACTATTTTGTATTTTTTGATGTGGGAAGCACAATGAACTGGCTATTAATTTTTAATGCATGTAATTTGCAAAGCTACTGATTTCTTGGAGTACTGGATCCAAAGGAAAATCAGGAGGTTAAACTTTGACCATTTTATAATTTAAAAAAATTCTCTATAATATATTCCAAAAAATAGTAATCTTTGACTGCTGGTAGTATTTTAAGTTACTTTAATTCATATATTTTCCTTTTCTAAGCCTTTTTCTTATTTTAGAGATTATATAAAAATGAAATCACATTCTGTAAATAAAAATCATTTGGATGGTTCAGAAGAACATATACACAATACAGTTTAATAAACATTTGAATGCTGCCAGGTACTCCTCAAGACAAGGGAACTACAAATCCTATAATTTTGCCTCAAACAGCTTGCAGTGTGAGTGGGCAGAGAAACAGAATATCTTTTACATCAAGGAAGGCACCCCAGAGAGGAGGACTGCCAAGCCCAGCCTGGAGTTAAGCAGAAGCAGTGGCTGTAGAAAGAAAGGGAAGATGCCCTGTGGACAAATGGAGCAAGGCAGGAGGTGGCCCCGGGAGGCCTGGGAGGTGTGAGGAGCTACTGGGAGTTTGGTGTTATTCCAGTGGCAAGTTTGAAGAGAGGCTTCTAGGTGCTACCGCTAAATGGTGGGGGTTGGGTAGGAGGCAATGTAGCATCAGAGAGTCCCTGAGAGATTTCAGCCGGGGGTGGTGGGGACCAGGTCAGATTTACACTGTGGGTGTATCACTGTGTAGCACTGCAGAGGACAGAGTTGGGCAAGCAAGACCAAAGCCAGGCAGACCAGGCAGAAGGCCTCTGCAGAGAGAGTCCAGAAGAGAATCAGTGAGGCTATAAATGAAGGAAGCTCAGAGGCTTATGTGACTACCCACGATCACAAATCTATGAGTACGATGAATGTAAGTTATCTTTAAATCCTTTAAGTCCTTTTCTGTATCCCTGTGCAAGCACAAATTCAGGTCAAAGTTGACAACATGTCCTACATTCACTTTTATTAGGTAAATTATGGATCTTTAAATAAAAAAGGGCTATTCATTAATGTATATTAAGTACCCAAAACGTTTAAGGCATTATAGAAAACAAGCAAAGCTCCTGATTATAGGAACTTATAAAATAAATGAGACAAAAAAGAATAGATCGGGGCTTCCCTGGTGGCGCAGTGGTTGAGAGTCCGCCTGCCAATGCAGGGTACAAGGGTTCGTGCCCCGGTCCGGGAAGATCCCACATGCCGCGGAGCGGCTGGGCCCCGTGAGCCATGGCCGCTGAGCCTGCGCATCCGGAGCCTGTGCCCCGTAACGGGAGAGGCCACAGCAGTGAGAGGCCCGCGTACCGAAAAAAAAAAAAAAAAAAAGAATAGATCAATTCATTCAACAGGTATATACTGGGGCACTTCTGGGCCTTGATCACATTCTAGTGACAGTTCCTTTTAGAACATAATTTTTGCATCCTCTTTTCCTTTTCTGACAAGTTTATTTGGGTACAAGTGAACAGAGAATCTCTCCAGAGCCAAGTGTGCAATTCTAGGAGAGGACCAGAAACCTGGAGTAAAATAAATACAAGCCTGGGTCAGGGGAAAACTTGCTTGAATGAGACAATAAGAGAACAGGGAAAAATGCCAACAGATGGCATGGATGGAGTAAGCAGAGAAGGAGCCTGGAATTGCCTTCAACGTAGCTTGGATTTGACAGATCAAAGTTATTATTGCTTATTTTTTTAAAAAACAGTTTTCATCTTTAAAAAAGTAATGACTGTAGAAATAAGACACGACTGCTGGAAAAAAAAAGAGAGAAATACAAAGAGGAAATTAAAGATCACACCCAGAGATAATATCAATATGAACATTTTTGCCTTTTTTGACTTTCAACACACATATAAACATTCACAGAAATAGACATGGGGATTTTTTTTTTTTTTTTTTTTTTTTTTTTTTGCGGAATGCGGGCCTCTCACTTCTGTGGCTTCTCCCG
>NC_041214.2:32197981-32199236 GCF_002837175.3 Physeter macrocephalus
TTGCGGAGCACAGGCTCCGGACGCACAGGCTCAGCGGCCATGGCTCACGGGCCTAGCCGCTCCGCGGCATGTGCGATCCTCCCGGACTGGGGCACGAACCCGTGTCCCCTACATCGGCAGGAAGACTCTCAGCAACTGCGCCACCAGGGAAGCCCCAGACATGGGGATTTTTGTGAATATTAATTTTTTTAACGAAAGTGAGACAATTATAGTTTATTATCTGCTTTTTCCACTTAATATAGGGAGACCTCTTTTCATGAAAATAAAAATTTATACCATACATCTTAGATACATTCTGTGGATATACCAAATTTACTTGTTCAATTCTTTACAAAGGCACATTAAGGCTGTAGGATAAATAAGGTGCAGAAAGGAAGCAAGCAGCAAGGAAATGATAAAACTGACTTCAGCTGTGGCAGCATTTCCACTATTCTAAAGGTGGAAAGAGGTAAGACATATGGAAGCTCATGAGATTTTAGTGTTCCAGACATAAGATGAATAATGTCTGATTCTGGAATTCTTTGTGGATGAAGAATTTCCAAAAAGGAAACAAAAAAAGTCTGCAGCCCAACACACACTAAAAATGAAGTAATTTCAAATCTTCACATCTGCAGAACAGATAGAATGTCAAAGACAGCAGTCAGACAACTAAAAACAGTGGGTGGACTGCCAGGGAAAAACCAAGTGCCATTCTAGTGATCACCCATAACCATGCCTTTCCCAGGAAGTGACAGCTCCCCACACTGTGCTCTCACACAAAGCGCACTGAGCCTTTCTCATGAGATGCTAGGCCGCCTTAAGACTTCGTGGATCCTCTTTGGGCCTCCGTTTCCTCCAGCACTTGGCTGGGCTCTGTGAATTACAAACTGCACTCGTCACAGTTCCCTTGGAAGCTGCCAATACTAGCCATTTCCCACTGCAACTAGAATAGTTCTGCTGTTATCTGTTTTATATATTGGATGGATCTCTAAAAAATATTTTATTTGAAAAAACAAACTTATATAGCTAAAAAACATTCTTAAAAATCACATGATTAAAAAAATAACATTCACCCTTCAGATCGTTAATCACCAAGGCAGGGGCTTCCCTGGTGGCGCAGTGGTTGAGAATCCACCTGCCGATGCAGGGGACACGGGTTCGTGCCCTGGTCCGGGAAGATCCCACATGCCGCAGAGCGGCTGGGCCCGTGAGCCATGGCCGCTGAGCCTGTGCGTCCGGAGCCTGTGCTCTGCAACGGGAGAGGCCACAACAGTGA
>NC_041214.2:32199282-32199898 GCF_002837175.3 Physeter macrocephalus
GGGCCCATGTACCACCAAAAAAAAAAAAAAAAAAAAAAAAAAAAAAAAAATCACAAAGGTATAAAAATACAAATTTATAATGGAGGGATCTGAAAGTCACCACCTTAACACCTTGGTTAAACTTAGAATCACTAATGGTGGGATAATCAGATATGTACCTTCCAATTCGATGTAATATGAAGACTGAATATCAGGTATGGACTTTTCTTGCCAAGAATATTTAGCTTTAATCAAACTTTCAGATTTAATGTCCAATTATAGGAAATACAGGCAATAGAGAAATAAGCTACACACCACGAGTAAACAGAGAAATTCATTATATGGCTCACTATAAGACAATTGGCCTGGTCTCTTCAATAAGTCAGTATCATGAGGGAAAATGCATATGTGTGGAGCTGCGTTGTGTGGGGGGGGAGTGGTGGAAAGAACACCAACTATAAAGGCTCTGAGGTGGGAGCATGTCTTGAATATTTTAGCAAGAGTGAGAATGCCAGTGTGACTAGACTTTGACTTTTACTGGGTGAGATAGGAAGCTACTTAAGAATTCTGAGCAGAGAAATTCATGATCTTACTTTTTTTTTTTTTTTTTTCTTTTGGTGGTACATGGGGCTCTCAC
>NC_041214.2:32199914-32211123 GCF_002837175.3 Physeter macrocephalus
TGGGCCTCTCACTGTTGTGGCCTCTCCCGTTGCGGAGCACAGGCTCCGGACGCACAGGCTCAGTGGCCATGGCTCACGGGCCCAGCCGCTCCGTGGCATGTGGGATCTTCCCAGACCGGGGCACGAACCCGTGTCCCCTGCATCGGCAGGCGGACTTGCAACCACTGCGCCACCAGGGAAGCCCCTGACTTACTTTTTAAACAAGACCATTCTAGCTGCTTTTATGAGAACGGACTACAAGGGACAAGAGTAGAAGCAGGGAGACCAAAAAGGGGGCCAAATTTGCCTGGAATAATCCAGGTAAAAGATGACATTGGCTTGGACCAGGTGGAAGAAGGGGAAGGGTGAAAAGTCAGATTCTGGATATATTTTGAAACAAGAGCCAATGGGACAGATGTGTCGGTTTTGTGGAAAAGAGGAAGGTCAAGGATGAATCTAAGACTTGATTTTTTAAAAACTGTTGTTTGTTTGCTTGAACAACTGGAAGAAGAGAACTGACTTAATTCATACTGGGAAGACTGCAGGAAGACAGATTTGTTGGTGGGAGAGGGAGCAGCTGTGGCAAGAAGGTCAGTAGTTCAGTTTTGGCTGTTACTTTTGAGGTGCCTACTAGACATTCAGGTAAAGGTGTGCAGAATGCTATTAAATAATTAAATCTGGACTTCTGGGGAGAGATTTAGGATTATACAAATTTGAGAGTCATATTTAAAGCCTTGAGACTAGATGAGATCACCAAGGGAGGGAATATAGAAAGAAAAGAGAGAGAAATATATATAAATATTTATTCTATAATAAATCTTATTCTACAAGATTCTATAGAAATCTCTATTTCTATATAAGAATACAATACAGAAAGAAACATCCAAAGGCTGAGCTTAGGAGCACTCAAACATGCAGAGTAGCGCTGTCTAATAGAACTTTCTGAGATGATGAAATATTTACAAATCTGTGCCATTCATGTGGCTATTGAGCACCTGTAATATGGTTAATGCAACTGAATAACTGAAAACTTAATTTAAATAGCTACATGAGCTAGTGGCTATAGTACTAGACAGCCCAGACCTAGAGTCTGGGTAAGTGAAGGAGAGGAGAGAGAAAAGAAGTGGTCAGAGAGGGAGGAATTGTGAGACAGTTCTCCATGGGTCTCTCGTGTTTCTGTACCCATTGCAAGCAAGGCACTGCCTGTCTTGATAGTCAGTGATATGCTATTTTATATGATATGATAGTTCTGTATGGTCTTTTTCAAGAATGTCTGTATAGCAAACAGCCTTGGAAAACTTGGTACTATCTCCCTCTGGAGCAAAGAGAAGGCATGCTTATTGACCATTATAAAATATTTGGGTTCTCTAAGATCAGGTTTCCTTTCTAATAATTCAACTCACCGTGTGGGCAGGTGTAGTCTGGCCCCCTTCACATTGTCTCAGAGTAACTAGGGCTAAGGGAACCAGTACAAAAAGACTCCTACTCTGGCTACTGCTATTGCTGTAAGTAATAAACTGTCTTTCGTCTCTGATGTAGAAGTTTTGTGTCTTCTACCACCATTCATGAAACTGGCAAGCTAACTTGTTAGCTTACAAATAGGGTAAAATCTTAGATCTGCATAGTTCTTGACAAGTATTTTAAAATAAAGTGAAGAAGGTATTACAAGGAGGAGACAGTGGTTAACTCTGCTCCTGAATGTTAAGTCAGGTAACTATAGAGAAGTGTTTTGATGGAATTTTGGGAGCAGAAATATGACTGGCTTGAGTACAAAAAAAGAATGGGAAGACAAAAACTAGCAACAGACTACAGACAAGTCTTCCAAGAAGTTTTGCTGTGAAGTTTAACTGAAACAAGGCAATAGTAAGAGGGGAAAGTGGAGTCAAGGAGGATTATTTTTAAGAGGGGGGAAATACAAGCATATTTTCATGTATAAGACAATGATTCAGAGAGGGTAAAACTGATATAAGAGAAAGAATTACGAAGCATTTATTAGGTTAGTTCTTTCACAGTAACAGGAAAGAAAGCAGAGTATACGGATACTACTACAAGTAGTAGGTAAGTATGGTTGCGAAAGCCCGTGAAAGCTCTTTTTCTTCTATTTCTTTTCTGTAACTAGGAAGCAAGGTCATCAGTTGAAAGTGAAGACTGGGGAGGAGATGGTGAACATATAAGGAGATTGAAGACATGCAATAATCATCTAGGAGGAAATGAAACAGAAAATGACTGGAGAAATCTAGTATGATTGCCAGGCAGCATTATGGGCCCACTTGAGTTTATGATCATTAATTTAATGCAAGCTCAGCAGCATGATTTTACAGGCATGGAATAGGCAAAGAATTGGATTTAATCAGTGCTGTGGTTTAGCCAGGCAAGGCTGCTGAAGTGACAGAGAGGCAAAGGAACTGAGGATGTATGCAGGGAGAGATGATGATGATGAAGAGGAAGAGGAGGAGGAGGAGAAGGAACTCCAAGCCTCTATACCATCTCCAGAAATCCTAACCCTTCCACTGAGCCCTGTGGACTCATGAGTAGACAACAGAAAAATCCCCAGATCCTGCATCTCTTCTCTGAAGCTTTCTTCAACTTCCTTTACCTTCTTATTTAAATTGAAACTGTACTTTCCCCTGAGGATGCTGATTTCCCGGTAGCCCTCTTAGATGACAACTCTTTCTCTTCCACACCCTTAAAACATGAGGCCTGGTAGGTGCCCTTCTGGTTCCTCATTGCTACTTTCACACCATTCTCCACCTGCCCTCTCCCCAAATCCCCTGCTCTGAGTCACATAACATTAGACTTTACCACCCACCACCCTTCCTTATTGCAGGATTGAAGGCTCCCCAAGGTCACTCCCTTTCATTCCTTGATTTTACCTTTTGGTTCACTGTCACCCCAACACCATTTCTAGTGTAATTCTTATTGATTTTGACATTCAAATAGATAGTCCATCTGATATCCTGGCCTCTTAGGTTCTTGACCTTTTCTCCACAGTGTTAAATATGTTGATCTTGTTTTCTACCCTGTCTCAGCCACTTTCTCCCATGATCCTACCCTACACCTTTAGAACATTTAAAAGTATATTTTAGGGCTTCCCTGGTGGCACAGTGGTTGAAAGTCTGCCTGCCGATGCAGAGGACATGGGTTCGTGCCCCAGTCTGGGAAGATCCCACATGCCGCGGAGCGGCTAGGCCCGTGAGCCATGGCCGCTGAGCCTGCGCATCTGGAGCCTGTGCTCCGCAACGGGAGAGCCCACAACAGTGAGAGGCCCGCGTACCGCACACACACACACACAAAAGTATATTTTAATAACCACACATCTCAAGGCTTATCATTTACCAAAAATTTATTGGTGAGTCAGAGTAAGAATACCCTCTCTAGGCCTCCACTGGCAGAGTCAAGAAAATGGTCATACATCCGGCATAAGACCATCCTCTGCAGGAATTCATGCCAGCATCATCAGCAGATAAAGAGAGCGCAAGAAGGAGAACTAGACAGGTTTCCTCTTTGAGGACTCTTATCTTGGGCTTGTATTCCTTAGATGCAGGGGAGAGGTGCGCGTGAAGGACTGCGGGAGAGGCAGAGGCATGCTGCTATGCTGACTGATCCTTCTTGTACTGGGCTTGCAGAGGGTAGGTATTGTGCTGAGCACTTAAACGCATTATCTAATTTAATTTTTATGCCAGCATTGAGCACAGTGTTATCTCCATTTCAAAGATGAGGAAACTGAGGCTAAGGGAAGTTAAAAAAAGACTTGCTCATATTACATACTTAGAAAGTGGAAAAACTGATTTGAGCACAATTTTCTCTAACATGGAAGCCCCTCTGTCCATATTAAAGCCAAAGGAACTGGGATAGTCAGTACCTGAGTTCCTGCCATAATTCCACATTTTTCAACATCTAGAGAAGGAATTGTCTCAAATCTCAGTAGGCACAAGAAAAAGAAAGGAAGGATGGAAGGACAGAAAGAAGGAAGGACGGATGGATATAAATCTATAGAACAGTGAAGTTTCTTGTAGTAACCTGGACAGAAAGAACACAATAGTTTTTTTTTAACCCCAATTTTGTGTTTCAGAAACCTTGAAAACTTAATAAATTTATTAGTGAATGATTAAATTGTGACACATAAAATAGCCATATGAAATAAAATCATAACAGATAAGTTGAGTAAAATTTAGACCCTTAAAAACCAATGAATAATGTTAATGCTACTTATTTGAACGTCAGACTATAAGTATATTACCAAACTTTGTAAGCATAATTAAGACAATGAGCTTGTTCAATAATAAAACTGAGAAATAAGTGAAAGCATATTCACAAATGGCATCATATCCAGAAACAGAACTATATACAAGACATGCCATAAAACCAAGCACAAAGCTTAACTTTGTTTTTTTAGAACAAGCGACCTATGAGATTAAATCAACAGGAGGGAAATAAAAAATGCAGAAGACTCTAAACATGGAAGAGCTGCAAACATCAGGGCAAGAAAAAAATTAATGTAAGTGTAAAATATGAGATTTGATTTGGAGGAAACATAAATACAAAGATTTAGTGCAAAGAGTCTCTGAACAAAAGGAACTTAGAAATAATTTCCATTTATTCATGAGGTATTTATTAAGCATTTATAGCACTGCTACAGTTTCTCAGGAGGGAAATGATGGGATTCAGGTGGCAGTGGGATGGATCAGGGAAGCAGAAGCAGAGGTGAGTCAGAAAGCCACTGCAATTTACTCATCCTTATATCCCCAATGTGGAGCCAGTGCACAGCATAAGATAGGAATTCAGCGTTATCTTCTTAAGGTATGAACTGTCAGATGCTGTGAAGCACCCCAAAATTCAACTGGGGTAGGGGAACAGGGCAAAAGCCCAATGGAAATATCTACAGGCAAGAAGGAAATGCAGACTATTTTGAGCTGACAACCTTCACAGTTTTCACATGTCCCTCAACAGAACGCACTGCTTCCCCATTTCTGTGTTTCTGCCCTGGATACAGCTTTGGTATCTTACTTATTGAGCCAACTGATCCCTTCTATTTAATCAACCTTGACCTATATTAGCTGAAGTTGTATCACAAATAAGATCATTGGTTCATTCACTTTTGCTCCAATCCATTGAATCTCTGAGCTTGCCCAATGGAAGAGCGTAGGAAGCACTTGTCTGTCTGTAAGAATTTCAGGCAAAAGGTTGTGGTCCTGTGGGCTCAAGAGTAGTACCTAACTATATAAAACAACCCTTGGGGCACAAGTCTGAGTCACCACCTCTAGTGGGGCTCTGTGGCCACAATTTCAGCAGAAAATTTTTCATTCAATATCATAATAGGTGTGTTTGGGAGAGCAGGGAGCTGGGAAAAAGGATGTTGCGATCAGACAGGAAAGCAGAACTGAGAACAAGGTTCAAAAGGTGACATGATGGGCATCCGAACCAAGAGGCTAGAAGCAGGTATGGAGGTTGAGCATAGAGTCAGAAATTTGAGAGCAGGAGAGCTGAGAATAAACAGAGTTATCTGCTATAATAGAACAAGTGAGGTTGTTCATGACTTGCTTTGTATTTGCTGGTCATACACGTGGTATGTCAGACTGAGCTAACAGGTCCAAGTCTAGGGTCAGGGCAGCCACCAAGCCTGCCTCACCAACCTGTCATTCAGCCTCAAGTACCCTGAGGGATATGATGAGAACCCTGAGACACTCCCAAAGTTCTTCATTCAGTTGACATTCTGCATGTGGGACTAAGGGACCTTTGTGTTCCTGTAGATGAGGTCTAGCAAGGGTTTACTTGTTATTAATTACTTACTGTACAGACAGACAACCCAGTACAGCCTGGTATATACACAACCAGAGTACATTATGGGGGCAATAGATCTTTTTACAGATATCTTGGTAGGTGTTTGTAAGGCCCCAAAAGTGGAATGGCCACCTGACACATTTGTAGGCCATACCCAGGACATAAACTCACTAAGGGCTATCAACCCTATCTCCAAAATCTCTCTCAATTTTGACCACTTCTCAGTAGAATCCTGCTACTGTCTTGGCCCAAATTATCCAGCTCTCTCACCTGCACTATCACCATGGCCTTTTAACTGGTCTCTCTGCTTCCACTCTAGCCTCTCCATACTCCAGTCATTTTCCAAACAGCACAACTAGAGGAAAACAAATCAGAGTGAATCATTCTCCTATTTAAAATGCTCCAGTGCTTACCTACTCCATTTTGAACAAAATCTAAACTCCTCTACCATGGCCTAATATAGCTCCAGAATCTGCCTACCACTTCCCTCACCTCATCTTGTACTGCTCTTCCTTGGCCTTTGTTTTGGTTCCTCCAATAGACTCTTCTCCCTTGACCAAGGCCTTGTTTCATTACTCTCTACCCCATTACCCAGTTTACTGTCTGTATCAGCACTTATCCGTACCTGTAATTGTTTTATTTATTGTTTACACATTTACTGTATTTTCCCTGCAACAGAATGTAGGCTCCACAAAGGTAAGGATCTTGTTTGCTTGTTCATCACTGTATCCCAACACCAGTACAGTGCCTGGTATAAAGGAAGAACTTAATGAGGAAGGAAAGGGAAAAGGGAAGGAAGCAATTTGCTAATATACTACCATTTCTGATTCTTTAGACGAGACTAGACTAGGAAAAAAGTCACCTTTTAAAACTAGTTTCAGGACGGACTGACTGACAACATCTAGGATGAAGAGGCCCTCTTGGACATTTCTGATAACTGCTTAGCCTAACCTTCATTTTACTTAATGAGAAGGTTTAGCACATGTGTGGTACCTCAGACCAGCATCCCTGGCCCCTATCACAAATGCCCTAGCACTGAGAGGCAACATACAGAAGACGATCCACTAGAACTGCACGACTCCCTTCCAATACACACTGAGAAAGACTGCCTACCAAAGGAGGATTGATTATTTGTGTACTATGGCTAGGTAAGTTCTTTTATAAAAGTCTACTCATCAATATATCTCTGGTCCACCAGTAAGGGGGCTCTGTACTACCCTGATCTCCAAACTTAGCTGACACATGTCCAAATTCCTAGAGAATGTATTCCTGTATAGGCATTTGGTTACCAAAGCATCTGAGAACATTTTTGTCAACCAGGTCTTAGTCCTTTAAGAAAAGTGACACATCCACACTGATAAATGGGGACCATTAAGAGCTTCTGCTGGTAGTATTGTCACTCAGTACATCTACCCCTAGTGGTGCTCCTCCTTATGAATGTCCTTGCTACTACTCACCTGTGCTACGCATGAATGGCTCAAGACAAACCCAACCCCACCACTTTGGAGTGGGAGGACTAGGCCATTTGAATATTGGTGGTTACTAAGCTAGGTGAGCTGGATGGAACTTAATGGAGCTCCCCAGTCTGATTTGTCATCTGTAGCTGGGAAACAGACTTCAGACCAAGGTATCTATCTATACCTTGATAGACATTAGAGTACAGGTCTTAGGAAAAATTTTGGTTAAATTCCTAAAGTTTTAATCATTTACTTTATCTCGTCTTCTAGGGCCCTCATTCCTGTTGGTTGGGAATCAGCTGTAAAGATTATTGGGGCAACAAAGTTGCCTAAGGTTATAGAATGGACAGTGCGTGGTTCACTTTGTAAAGTGATCTGGTTTTTTTAATTGAAGTGTAGGTGATTTACAATGTTGTATTAGTTTCAAGTGATTCAGTTATACATACATATATATATGTATATTCTTTTTCAGATTATTTTCCCTTATCGGTTATTACAAAATATTGAGTACAGTTCTCTGTGCTACACAGTAGGTGCTTCTTGGTTATCTATTTTATATATAGTAGTGTGTATATGTTAATTCCAAACTCCTAATTTATCCCTCCCCCCACCTTTCCCCTTTGGTAACAGTAAGTTTTCTACGTCTGTGGGTCTATTTCTGTTTTGTATATAAGTTCATTTGTATCATTTGTTTTTATTTTCTTTCTTTTAAAAAATTTTTAAAATTTAAGTATAGTTGATTTACAATGTTGTGTTAGTTTTAGGTGTACAGCAAAGTGATTCAGTTTTACATATATATTCATTTGTATCATTTTTCTTAGATTCCAAGTATAAGTGCTATCATAGGATATTTGTCTTTCTCTGTCTGGCTTACTTCACTTAGGATAATCTCTAGATCCATCCATGTTGCTGCAAATGGCATTATTTCATTCTTTTTTATGGCTGAGTAATATTCCATTGTATACATGTACATCTTCTTTACCCATTCCTCTGTTGAAGGACATTTAGGTTGCTTCCATGTGTTGGCTATTGTAAATAGTGCTGCAATGGACACTGGGGCACGTGTATCTTTTCGAATTATAGTTTTCTCTGGATATATGCCCAGGAATGAGATTGTCAGATCATATGGTAGCTCTATTTTTAGTTTTTTAAACAACCTCCACAATCTCTAGATCCATCCATGTTGCTGCAAATGGCATTATTTCATTCTTTTTTATGGCTGAGTAATATTCCATTGTATACATGTACATCTTCTTTACCCATTCCTCTGTTGAAGGACATTTAGGTTGCTTCCATGTGTTGGCTATTGTAAATAGTGCTGCAATGGACACTGGGGCACGTGTATCTTTTCGAATTATAGTTTTCTCTGGATATATGCCCAGGAATGAGATTGTCAGATCATATGGTAGCTCTATTTTTAGTTTTTTAAACAAGCTCCACACTGTTCTCCATAGTGGCTGCACCAATTTACATTCCCACCAACAGTGCAGGAGGGTTCCTTTCTCTCCACACCCTCTCCAGCATTTATTATTTGTAGACTTTTTGATGATGGCCATTCTGACTGGTGTGAGGTGATACTTCGTAGTTTTGATTTGCATTTCTCTAATAATTAGCGATGTTGAGCATCTTTTCATGTGTCTTTTGGCCATCTGGATGTCTTCTTTGGAGAAATGTCTATTTAGATCTTCTGTCCATTTTTTGACTGGGTTGTTTTTTTGATATTGAGCTGTATGAGCTGTTGGTATATTTTGGAGATTAATCCCTTGTCAGTTGCATAGTTTGCAAATATTTCCTCCCATTCTGTAGGTTGTCTTTTTGTTTTATCATTCTGTAGGTTGTCTTTTTGTTTTATTTATGGTTTCCTTTGCTATGCAAAAGCTTTTAAGTTTAACTGGGTCCCATTTGTTTTTTGTTTGTTTGTTTTTTCATTTTGTTTTTATTCCCATTAATCTAGGAGATGGATCCAAAAAGATATTGTTGTGATTTATGTAAACTGACCTAATCTTCCTAGGAAGATTACATTTAGGAGACTATTACACTCTTTTTTTTTTGTGGGGGTGTCTTTTGGCCATCTGGATGTCTTCTTTGGAGAAATGTCTATTTAGATCTTCTGTCCATTTTTTGACTGGGTTGTTTTTTTGATATTGAGCTGTACGAGCTGTTGGTATATTTTGGAGATTAATCCCTTGTCAGTTGCATAGTTTGCAAATATTTCCTTCCATTCTGTAGGTTGTCTTTTTGTTTTGTTTATGGTTTCCTTTGCTATGCAAAAGCTTTTAAGTTTAACTGGGTCCCATTTGTTTTTTGTTTGTTTGTTTGTTTTTTCATTTTGTTTTTATTCCCATTAATCTAGGAGATGGATCCAAAAAGATATTGTTGTGATTTATGTAAACTGACCTAATCTTCCTAGGAAGATTACATTTAGGAGACTATTACACTCTTTTTTTTTTGTGGGGGTGTACATATTTTATAATCTCTTTTTTTTCAGAGCTCAGGGCACCAATCCATTCCTTCTTAAACAAGTCTTCTCTCCTATGTACTGAACAAGAGATGTCCCTACTTCTTAGGGACCTGCCTTGTTCACAGGCTAGGCGGGACAACTTTATGAGTCACAACTGCTTTCCAATTCCTGGTCAAGTTTAGTTGAGACACTGACTCAAGGTAGGCCAATCATGCTTTCTCTCCTGGGAACTTGGAATTGAAGCACTGGAACACTGTCAATTAGCTGAGAGCTCTGGGTCTTAAAGTCCTACAGAATTGATGGCTGAGACCACTGTTTTGGGGCATCCCACAATGAGCAACATGGCAGGAGAAGCTGGTGTTAAGAAAACAGAACACATATAACACAGAGAGAAAGAGAGAGAGGAGTATGTTCAGTTTCTAAAATTGCAGTGAACTGATGTGCTCCCTGTGTATTTTTCCTATAAATAACCTTTTTACAAATATATCTTTAAGCGGATATTTATTCCTTACAACCAATCATTTTCTATGACATGAAAACATACATCTTCATTGATAGTCTCTCTCCATTTTTCTTTCAGCTCTTGCTTTCACAATACTCTACTGCCTTCCCTCTCCTGGTCTTTCTTCATTTGATCTGTAACCAAAAAAACTTCACCATGTGTAATGGATACGTAATGTGTTTTTTGGTTTTTTTTTTTAGCAGCCTAGACTCTTTTGGACATTCTAATCTTTGATTATAATGGGGCAGTTGAGCAGTACATGTGTCCATCTGCCTACTTTTAAGACCAAAGCAACAACATATATTGAAAGGGGGAAATCATTACCCTTCTGAAAACGAGTGGCAATGTTGTGCTCTTCAGTTAAAGGGCCTCATCCCATGACACATCCTGTCCCTACATTCTGAGGATGGTACGTCTTTTCCAGGCTGGCCATTCTGGATCCAGGCCCAATCTGACATCAATCAGTACAATTTCAGTGATCAGGCCTACAATGCAGATCAGTGTTTCCCAACCTTTCTTGAATAATGAATGTTTTTTAAAAATAATACTGTGAACCTCCTTAGGAATTTAAAAAATTATTTTAAAAGATTTCTTATGACACAAGATAAAGGAGTTTTAAGTAAAAATATTTCATCTTAGTTCAGCATATTATTAAAGCTTTATTATAAAGCTCATGTGGCAAAGTCTTTAATTATATTGGTAATATTTAAGGACAAATTTTGACTTCTATTCACAGTAGATGAACTGTTTTATCATGTAAAGAAAATCACATGTTGTCAAATAAAATTGTCAAAATATTAAAAGATGGATTTACAACCAATATCCTGAGAAGACCATAGTTCGAAAAGGGACACGCACCCCAATGTTCATTGCAGCACTATTTATAACAGTCAAGACATGGATGCAACCTAAATGTCCATCAACAGAGGAATGGATAAAGATGATGTGGTACATATATACAATGGAATATTACTCTGCCAAAAAAAAAAAGAATGAAATGCCATTTGCAGCAACATGGATGGACCTAGA
>NC_041214.2:32211386-32260070 GCF_002837175.3 Physeter macrocephalus
CACTTATATGTGGAATCTAAAAAAAACATACAAATGAATTTATTTACAAAACAGAAACAGACTCACAGACTTTGAAAACAAACTTATGGTTACCAAAGGGGAAAGGTGCAGGGAGGGATAAATTAGAGGAGTTTGGGATTAACATATACACACTACTATATATAAAATAGATAATCACCAAGGACCTACTATATAGCACAGGGAACTCTACTCAATATTCTGTAATAACCTATATGGGAAAAGAATCTAAAAAAGAATGGATATATGTATAATGGAATCACTTTGCTGTATACCTGAAACTAAAAGACCACTGTAAATCAACTGTACTCTTATATAAAATAAAAATTAAATTTAAAAAATGGACTTGGCACCAAATGTATATTGAAATGTAGGCTGAAATTTAATCCACATTACAGCATCCAAAACAAACAAATGTTAAAAACCTGATACTTGGAATTCTTCCATTTTGAGCTTATAAAAATCAACTCTTACTTGGATAATTTGGAGGTTCAGTTTTTTTTGTTTGTTTTTTAAATTTATTTATTTATTTATTTATTTTTGGCCGAGTTGGGTCTTTGTTGCTGTGTACAGGCTTTCTCTAGTTGTGGCGAGCGGGGGCTACTCTTTGTTGCGGTGCACGGGCTTCTCATTGCGGTGGCTTCTCTTGTTGCGGAGCATGGGCTCTAGGCGTGCGGGCTTCAGTAGTCATGGTTCGTGGGCTCTAGAGTGCAGGCTCAGTGGTTGTGGTGCCCGGGCTTAGTTGCTCTGTGGCATGTGGGATCATCCCGGACCAGGGTTCAAACCTGTGTCCCCTGCATTGGCAGGTGGATTCTTAACCACTGCACCATCAGGGAAGCCCTGGAGGTTTAGTTTAATCAAGGTAGAAGAAATGGTTTCATGCTGCTCTTTGAGAGAAGTTCTCAGCAAACATACACTTCAGATCTTTATCACCAATAAACAAAAAGCCAGTTGGACAGAATAACATTGTATATTTTTTTCTTTTTCATATTTTCAAGTATTTAAATCTTTCCTTTTTAGAATCTGAAGTACCTAAACAGAGTATGATCAATTATAATAAAATAAACATCCAGCTATCTATAACACTAGTTGTATAGTAAGTTGAAAATGAAGTCTTTTTAGAGCAAACCTCTTCCTTATTTCATACCACATGGAGTCTCTCAACTGACAATTCATTTTAGAAAAGAAATCGTCTGAATTTGATTAGACCCCTTCTATGTTTCCTGATATTCAATACAGTATCTTTACCTTGCTATTTGTATTTGGTTAACCAACCTGAAATTTTCTCTAGAGTAGCTTTAAGAATAGGAAATAGCAAATGCCAATTATATGCATGTATGAATACACATGACTTTAAGGCATGCCTGGCTAATGTTTTTATATTTAAAATGATTTTAAAAACCCTTTTATTTTGAGTTAATTATAGATTTCCAGAAGAACTGCAAAGAGAATACAGAGAATTCCCTTATACCCTTCACCCAGCTTCCTTTAATCATGTAGTTTTTTAAGTATTAGAAACATCGATATTTCATAAAAATTTTGATCAGATGAATGCAAATTACGTATTTCATAAAGAGCATCTTGAAATAGTTTTGCAGAACTATCATTTTTCATGCTCCTCATTAATCTATGATATCTTGACATGTGTTTCACACATGTTCCATCTTTAACCAACAGTCCATTATGAGTACAAATTAAACTATACTGAAAACTAAGAACAACACTTAAAAACAGTATAATGGTCCTTCTTAAACTCTTCCAAACAGTAGAAGAGGAGGGAATACTTCCAAACTCATTTTATTTTATTATTTAAAAAAAATTTTTATTGGAGTATAGTTGATTTACAATGTTGTGTTAGTTTCAGGTGTACAGCAAAGTGAATTAGTTATAAATATACATATATCCACTCTTTTTTAGATTCTTTTCCCATATAGGCCATTACAGATTATTGAGTAGAGTTCCCTGTGCTATAGAGTAGGTCGCATTTACTTATCTATTTTATATACGGTAGTGTATATATGTCAATCCCAATCTCCCAATTTATCCCTCCCCACCCCCACTCCCTGGTAACCATAAGTTTGTTTTCTACATCTGTGACTCTACTTCTGTTTTGTAAATAAGTTCATTTGTACCCTTTTTTTTTAGATCCCACATATAAGTGGTATCATATGATATTCATCTTTCTCTGTCTGACTTGCTTCACTCATTATGACAACTCTAGGTCTGTCTATGTTGCTGCAAATGGCATTATTTTGTTCTTTTTAATGGCTGAGTAATATTCCATTGTATATATGTACCACATCTTTTTTACCCATTCCTCTGTTGATGGACATTTAGGTTGCTTCCATGACCTGGCTATTGTAAACCGTGCTGCAATGAACACCGGGGTGGGATGCATGTATCTTTTCGAATTATGGTTTTCTCCGGGTATACGCCCAGTAGTGGGATTGCTGGGTCATATGGTAGCTCTAATTCTAGTTTTTTAAACAACCTTCATACTGTTCTCCATAGTGGCTGTACCAATTTACATTCCCACCAACAGTGTAGGAGGGTTCTTTTCTCCACACCCTCTCCAGCATTTACTGTTTGTAGATTTTTTTGATGATAGCCATCTGACCAGTGTGAGGTGATACCTCATTGTAGTTTTGACTTGCATTTCTCTAATCATTAGTGATGTTGAGCATCGTTTCATGTGCTTTTAGGCCATCTGTATGTCTTTGGAGAAATGTCTATTTAGATCTTCCACCCATTTTTTGATTGGGTTATTTCCTTTTTTTGATATTGAACTGCATGAGCTGTTTGTATGTTTTGGAGATTAATCCCTTGTCAGTTGCATCATTTGCAAATATTTTCTCCCATTCTGAGGGTTGTCTTTTTGTTTTGTTTATGGTTTCCTTTGCTGTGCAAAAGCTTTTAAGTTTAATTAGATCCCATTTGTTTACTTTTGTTTTTATTTTCATTACTCTAGGAGGTGTGTCAAAAGGATCTTGCTGTGATTTATGTCAAAGAGTGTTCTGCCTATGTTTTCCTCTAAGAGTTTTATAGTGTCCGGCCTTACATTTAGGTCTTTAATCCATTTTGAGTTTATTTTTGTGTATGGTGTTAGGGAGTGTTCTAATTTCATTCTTTTATATGTAGCTATCCAGTTTTCCCAGCACCACTTGTTGAAGAGACTGTCTTTTCTCCATTGTATATTCTTGCCTCCCTTGTCATATATTAGGGGACCATAGGTACGTGGGTCAAACTCATTTTATGAGGCCAGCATTACCCTTAATTCAACCAGACAACAACACTGTAAGAAAAGAAAATTACATGACAATATCCTTGATGAAAAAAGATGAGATGAAAATCCTTAACAAAATATTAGCAAATTGAAATCAACAATACAGTAAAAGAATCATATACCATGGTCAAGTGGAATCTATTCCAGGGGTGCAAGGATGGTTCAACACCCACAAATCAATCAACATGACACACTGCATTAACAAAATGAAGGATAAAAAGCATATGATCATCTCAATAAATGCAGAAAAAGCATTTGCCAAAAATCACAATCCATTCATGATAAAAACTCTCAACAAACTGGAAATAGAGGAAATATACCTCAACATAAGAGAGGCCATATATGACAAGCTCACAGCTAGCATGACATTCAACAGTGAAAAGCTGAAAGCTTTTCCTCTAATATCGGGAACAAGACAAGGAGACCCACTCTTACCACATTTATTCAACATGGTATTTGAAGTCCTAGCCAGAGTAATTAGGAAGAAAAAGAAATAAAGGAATCCAAATCAGAAAGGAAGAAATAAAACTATATAAACGACACAGTATTACATATAGAAAACTCTAAAAACTCTACTAAAAAACTGTCAGGACTAATAAACAAATTCAGTAAACTTGCAGGATACAAAATCAATATACAAAAATCAGCTGCACTTCTATATGCTAATAATGAGCCATCAGAATGAGAAATTAAGAAAACAATAGCATTTACACTTGCATTAAAAAGAATAAAATACCTAGGAATAAAAGGAGCTCAACATCACTCATCATCAGAGGAATATAAATCAAAACCACAGTGAGTTATCACTTCACACCTGTGAGAATGGCTATTATCAGGAAGACAACAAGTAATAAGCATTGGCCAGGATGTGGAGAAAGGGGAACCCTTGTGCAAGGTAAAGTAAATTGGTGCAGCCCCTAAGGAAAATAATACAGAGGTTCCTCAAAAGATTAAAAATAGAACTACCATATGATCCAGCAATTCCACTTCTGGGTATGTATCTGAAAGAAATGAAAACACTAACTTGAAAAGGTATCTGCACTCCCATGTTCACTGAAGCTTTATAATAGCTAAGACATGGAAACAACCCAAGTTGCTTTTTAAATGGGAAAAACATTTAAATAATTGGTTTATTAATTTCCAAAAAGCAATTACTGATACAGAAACTATTATTGCCTTCAATTATATAAATTAGTTCTAAATCAATTTATAAGTTAATTCTAAAATTTCACATGGAAGTGGAAATGTGAAAGAAGAGTCAAGAGAACCTTAGGGTGGTGGGGACAAAGACAAAGTAGTAGCAGTATTTTTTCCTTAAACTGAGCAGTGGGTAACAAGTGTTCATTGTACTGCTATGCTTTACATCTTACATATGTTTTATAAATATTGTGCTGTAGATGTTTAATATTTTTAAAAAGAACAAAGAAAGAAGACCTTGCCTACCAAAAATCACAATGTATTATCAAGCTATAGTAATTAAAAGTGTGTTAATAGCACAGAAGCAAAGATCAGTGGAACTAGAGTCCTAAAACCAACCTATACATATATGAGAATCTATTAACTGATAATTTGACATGCCACTTATTAGAAAAATTATTATTCAAATGGATAGCCAACTGAACAAGAGTCCTCCCTTGCACTATTCACAAAAATAAATTCCAGATGAATTAAAGATTTAAATTGTATATAAAAGTATAAGAAAATGTAAGATACTATGTTTATATCTTAAGGCAGGAAAGACATCCATTAAAAAGTTAGTTAAAAAAAAAAAAAGTAAAGTCAAAAGCCATGAGAGCAAAGATAGGTAAATCTGACATCAAAATTAAAAACCATTACTAACAAAGGGAGAGGACTACAACAGATTGGAGGAAAATGTACCATTTTCATAAATAAAGAATGAATATCTAGAAGCCAAAGAACTCCTATAAATAAATAAAAAGTATTTGCTATGCTGCATATAACAGGAAAAAACAAAAATAAGAGTGCTTAAACAAAACAGAAGTTAAATTTCTCTTATGCAAAAGAAGTTGAGGGCTGGTGCAGCAGCTTGACCAAACGTTCAGAGACCCAGACTTTCTGGCTCACTGAGCTACCACCATGGTCCTCATAGTCTAGGATGGCTGTTAGAGCTCCAGTCATTACATCTGTGTTCCAATATATAGAATGTGTGAAGGGATGAGGGAGTGCCTCCTCTCTTGAAAGAGACTTCAGAAAGTCATTTCAAACCCTTCTGCTTATGTATTGTTAGCTAAAACTTACATAGTTATACTTAGCTCCAAGGAAGCCAAAGAATATAGTCTTCTGGATGGGCAGCAATGGACCTGGCTAAAAACTGGGGTTCCTATTACTAAAGATGAAGGAAGAATGGATCACAGGAGGTAACCAGCATTCTTTGCTATGCAATACAAATAGAAAAGAAGAAAAGAAGTACAAATGGTCAAAAATTAGAAAAGATGCTCAACCACATGGAAATAAAAAAACAAGGAGAGAGGAGTTTAAAAAACTTTTGAGAGAGGCAAAAATTTGCCAGTTGGTAAAGGCATGAGGATTTTTGTCCCCTGTTAATTTTTTATTTTTAACAAAGAGAATGTATTCTATATTCCCAGTGTAACTAAAAGTAATAAAAAAGTAATAAAATATTTTATTTATTAAAAAACATAAACACATGACTGCTTTTAATTATATTTCATATTATATAGTTACATAATATTAGTATAGATACCTTGGGGACCAATTTGGCATTATCTATTAAAATTTTGATTATATGACTATATGACCCAGTAATTCCATCTTTCAGTTGTTTATACAATATAAACATTCACACATTTGCATAAGTACAAGGATGTTCATTGCAGTAATGTTTAAAAGAGGAAAAACTGGAAACAACCCAAGTGTTCATCAGCAGGGGAATAGCCCTACTTAATTTTCTTCATAGCACTATTACCACTATCTGAAATTACATTATTTATTTATCTACTTATTTGTCATCTAGGAAATTAGCTCATCCAGGAAAAGAGTAGAGGCAAGGAGAACACATTTATATAATACTTGTTTGGTTAAAAATTCATTAGAAATAATGCATTGTCTTTTAAAATAATGAATCAAAACAAACACCATTCCAGCCTTTAATAACATGATCCTGCCAGAAGGCCCTCATGAAGGCCTGCAGGTTTACAGACAAGCTGAGAAACAATGACCCAGATGAAGCCTCTTAACCTGCTATCCAGAGAGACCGTCACTGGACATGACCTGTTGCCCTTTTCTTTAGAGTCTGAGGCATTTCACAGTAGAATCAACACACTCTCTTCATTACGTGGAACCCTTAACTGCCTTTAATACATGGATTCCAATACTGCTGCCAACACTGAGTGAACCTCCACTCACTGAGCAGGGCCTGCCATGTGAAACAGGTACCAACTAGAATGCCAGGAGAATGCCAAGATTGCTAAGACGTACCATGCTGAGAGAAGACAAAATGCTGACACCTGAGCCACAGTGCTCGGGGCTTGGCGTTGGTAGGAGTGCTGTGCTCATGAGTACCCATAGCAGGAGCATTCCAGGGCTCCATCCTCAAGGCTGTGAAACAGGGACTATGCCTGTGATCATGAAATGGAAGGGCTCAGTGTGCCTTTGCTATGATTTCTAAGTCCTTAATGACATACCCATTCACAGACACTAATCTCTGCTTTTTATTTCTAACCTCACAGACAAGCAGTTTTCAAACTGCTTAAAACAAAACAAACAAAACAAAACTGGAGAGACTCAGTTCAAAAGAAAGCTTAAAGATGAATAAACATACGGGGGCACGGGAGAGAAATAGCCTCAGTGCTCGGTCTTGGGGTGATGGGAGGAACACCCAGATTATTGAGAGATCTGGGAAGAAGAGTTTGAAAGGGAAGGGAGTGCTGCAGAAAATGAACTTTAACAAAGACCTGAGAGAAGGAGCTTTGTAAATATTAGGGGAAAGCAAAGGTCCTGAGGCAGGGATGTAGCTGCTTTGTTGAAGGAAGAACAAGAACCATTTGTGACTGGGACAAAGTAAGCACAGGGGAGAGTAGTAGGAGATGAGGTCAGAGAAATAAAAGGGGGTTTAGATTATGTAGGGCCTTGTAGGTAAGTGTAAAGCCTCTGATCAGAGAACTTACTTTTAAGAGGGTCCCTCTAGCTGCTAGGAAAGCAAGGACAGTAGCAGGGAAAAAGAGGCTATGACAGTAATCCAGGTGAGATACAATGGTGGTTTGGACAAGGTAGAAGCAGTAGAGATATTGCGATGTGACCAATTCTAGATACATTCTAAATGTAGAGCCAAGAGGGTTTGCTGATAGACTGAATGTGGGGTGAAAGAGAAAGAAGAGAGTCAAAGATGTTACCAAGGTTTTTGGCCTGGGTTCCTGGAAGAATGGAGCTGCTATTTACGGAGATGGGACAGGCTGTGGGAAGAGTGGGTTTTAGAGGGGAAGAGGAGGAGTTCAGTTTTGAGATGTCTGTTAGATATCCAAATGGAGAGGTCAAGTAGGCACTTTGATATCAGAGTATGAGATTCAGAGAAGAGGTCTAACTTGGAGAAAAAAATTGGTAGTCCTTGGTGGTAGCAGTTGGTGTAGATTTAAGGTCATGAGACTGGGTGAAATGACAAGGAAATACGGTTGATAAGGAAGAATAGAGGTTTGAGGAATAAACAGCTCTGCAATTTTCAGAGGTCAGGAAGATGATGACAACAAAAAGACTGAGAAAGAATCACCAGTAAGGTAGGAAGAAATCCAGAGAATGTAGTACTCTGGAAGCTAAATGAAGAAAGCATTTCAAAGAAAGGAATAATCAACTGTGCAAAATGCTGTTGAAAGGTCAAGTAAGAAAAAGACTGAAAACTTACTCACTGGAGTTAGCAATGTGGAGGGTAAAGGCCTGACTCAAGAGAGAGGACTCAAGAGAGACTGGTGGAAAGGAACTGGACTGAGTGAGTTAGACAACAGAGAGGAACAGATTTGGAGGAGGATGCAGGGTCAAGAGAGAGTTTGGGCTTGTATCATAAGGCACTGTATCTCTAGTATCTAGCAAAGTGCCAGGCACATAGTGGTAACTCAATAAATATTTGTTGATTGAGGTGAATGAGATCACTAACCACTGAATCAGGAAATAGTCTTAGTTCTAGAAGTTTAAAAGCTGATATATTGAAATGTGAGAATTCTTGGTTCAATAAAAAGAACTGCCTTTATTCTCCTTCAAAGCCTGAAAACTCTTTAGTTTTGAAAACTATGACGCTCACACCTATAACAGCTATCCCTAAATTTGAGAAGAGGGACTTCCCTGGGGGCGTGGTGGTTAAGAATCCAAGCAATGGTCCAGGAAGATCCCACGTGCCGTGAAGCCACTAAGCCCGTGCACCACAACTACTGAGCCTGCGCTCTAGAGCCCGAGAGCCACAACTACTGAGCCCATGTGCCACAACTACTGAAGGCTGCGTGCCTAGAGCCTGTGCTCCAAAACAAGAGATGCCAACACAATGAGAAGCCCGCGCACCACAACGAAGAGTAGCCCCCTCTCGCCGCAACTAGAGAAAGCCCACATGCAGCAACGAAGACCCAACACAGCCAAAAAGAATAAATAATAATAAATAAATAAATTTATTTAAAAAATAAATAAATTTGAGAGGAATAGCAACAGAATTTGACAAATGCATGCTCTACAAAAAAATATACCTTTAATTCTGGATGGGTACAACGTATCCAAATACCTTTTGTACCTGGGACTCTGTGACTGACTGGATCCCAGCCCTCTAGTTATGTCATGACTCACTATGCACTAGAATGGAAGACTCTTGGTGGCTGCTGAAGGATCATACCACTCTTGGTGGTATCTACTAGACAAGGGTCTAGTAATCAGAATATATAAAGAACTCTTAACTACTCAACAACAAAAAAGACAAACAGCCCAATTAAAAAACAGGCAAAGAACTTGAATAGACATCTCTCCAAAGAAGATATACAAATGGCCAACAAACACATTAAAAGACGCACAACATCATTAGTCATTAGAGAAATGCAAATCAAAATCACAGTGAGATATCACTTCACATCCACGAGGATGGCCATAACCAAAACCAAACCAAAACCAGAAAATAACAAGTGTTGACGAGGACGTGGAGAAACTATAACTTTCAAACACTGATAGTGGAAATGTAAAATGGTTCAGTTGCTGTGGAAAACAGTTTGGTGGTTCCTCAAAAAGTTAAACATAGAATCACCATATGATCCAGCAATTCCACTCCTAGGTATATATACAAAAGAACTGAAACAGGTATTCAAGTAAAAATTTGCACACGAAAGCTCTTGGCAACACTATCTACAGTAGCCAGAAGGTGTAAACAACTGAAATGTCCATCAACTGATAAATGGATAAACAAAAGGTGGCATATCCTTTCAGTGGAATTATTATTCAGTCAAAGACAGGAATGAATATTATTCAAAGAAAGGAACACATGCTACAACATGAATGAACCTTGTAAACATCATGCTAAATGAAAGAAGCCAGACACAGGAAGTCACATTTTGTGTGATTCCATTTATATGAAATGTCCAAAATAAACAACTCCATAGAGAAAGAAAACAAACTGGTGGTTTCCAGGAAATAGGGGGAGAAAGGGATGGGGAGTAACTGCTTAATGGGTACACGGCTTCCTTCTGGGGTGATAAAAAATGTTCTGGAATTAGATAATGGTTATGGTTGCACAACACTGTGAATGTATCGAGATTCACTGATTGTACACTTTAAAATGATTAAAATGGTTAATTTTATGTTATGTGAATTTTAACTCAATATAAACAATAAGTCACATAGCTCACACTTGACAGACCAAGGTCATGCACCCACAAACTGACTCTAAATCCTATTACCATGCAACCACTGTCGTCATCCTATTACCATGCAGCCACTGTCGTCTACTTTACAAACCAAAGGAGCTCTGGACAACCTTGGCAGTGAACTTTTCCCTCCATCTATCACCATCAGGCATAGTACCTAACTATATTTGTGATAAAAGAATTCCTACAATTGCCTAAGCACATACAAGTTTCTAAACAAAATATTTTCTTATCATAAACTCCAGTATAAACCTTAAACCAAAGTCTGCTATTCATGTCACAAAGTCATCCTTCATTTAGAAGTTAACCATCATGCACCTAACTGATGAACCAATGACAGCTATGAAGGACAATCCCTTACAAGATGATACTCCTGTTTGCAAAAAGAGTACAGCAATGGGGCTTATGCCTTCAACTAATAAATACCATTCTTCACTAATAATCCTTGGCATTTTCCAACCCCTGTGGTTTCTGTTCTGCTGGTAGATCACAACTCTTAGAAACATGAAGTGTAAAACTGACCTTTAAACCCTCTTGTGCCAGATTAAGGTTGCCAGTGAGGCAGAAATGGATAAATGACAGATTGGTAGTGAACATCTGCATTACAACCCACTCCAGAGAGTCATTCTAATCCAAAGTCTTCAAGGTAACAGCATTCATACAACCTTTTGGAAACCAAAGTTTGTTTGGTGTTCTCTTCTTCTTCTCTCTGAGCTCAATGAGGGTCTACTTCTCCAACTTATATCCATACCCTTTAATCACCATCAATGATAAAGATTTCAAAGTATGAGAAATGTTACATACAAGCAACTGGAAAACCAAACTGCAATATCAAGTTAATTAGAAAAAAACACAGCTGCAAAAACTATCCCTAGAAATGACAGCTAGATACATATTCCATGACATAGCCAAGTATTCCATTTTCAACATGCCAACAATCTGGTCTTTGTTCATCAGTTCACTGAAAGGATGATGTCAGGGTCACTGGAGCCCTGCTGGTCCTTAGGAGTTCTATGGCTTTCCAGATAAGAAAGAGACTAAGGGCCTAATCACCAACATCTGAGTCTCAAGGGTCCTGGCAAAATATCTCCTCAGTGAAAAGCACAAAGTCTCCAAAACAAATATAAGCAAGACCCCTCTGAAATGGGGTAGACGGGTAATCAGGCACGACTGAGATACCTCCCTGAAAAGTCAGGAGAAGCGTCTGGGTAACCAACACAGACTAAGCACCTACCATAGAGACATGTAAGACACCTCCCCCTGCCTCATCACTCCCCTTTTGGTTAAACGTCTCAAAAGATTTTTCCAACATTCACCATTTCCATTTCCTTACTTTCTACCCACTTCAATCTGGCTTCTGCCTTTTCAATCTAAAACAGTTGTTGCTAAGGTCAAAGACTCCATTTGCTAAATTCAGTACATCATTTTAGGTCTACATCTTTACTTGATGACTCCTCTTTTTAAAATACTCTCTTCCCTTGCCTTTCATGACACATTTTAAACTGGAATTACATTTGAAAGTGAGCTTCTAAGACAAAAATCGAATATAGTTTAAATTACTCTAGAAAATTCTTTAAATGGCCTATTAAGTAAAGCCTAACGGATTTTTGTATGCATAACTCTATACAGTAATGAACAGCATATATGTATGCATGCAAAAAAAACAACAGTAAGTATACCTGCAAAATAGAACACTTTCTTTCATCTAATTAGAAACACCTTCAGGGCTTCCCTGGTGGCGCAGTGGTTGAGAGTCCGCCTGCCGATGCAGAGGACGCGGGTTCGTGCCCTGGTCCGGGAAGATGCCACATGCCGCGGAGCGGCTGGGCCCGTGAGCCGTGGCCGCTGGGCCTGCGCATCCGGAGCCTGTGCTCCGCAACGGGAGAGACCACGACAGTGAGAGGCCCGCGTACCGCAAACACCTTCAAATATATTCGGTTAAGTTTGCATACCTTAAGGGCAAGCAAGGTGTCATTCCACTGTATCTCTGGCCACTTCTCATCCCTCTCCTGGGGTTACCCTCCTTGACCCAACTTTGAAATGCTGGGCCTGAGCCCTCTTCTCTTCTTAATCTCTATCGATGGTTCTCAATTTCCACTGCTCAGTGGAATCACCTGAGGACCTTTTAAAAATCCCAGGCTGCAATTCAGAGCAAGCAAACAGAAAAAGAAATTGCAGTAGGCCCCAGCATTAGTATTTGTTAACCATTCAATGTTTCCAATGTGTAGCCAAACTGAGAATCACTATTCTATACTCTCTCCCTACAGCAGGCATCACACACTCATATGCCTACACAGTCAGAGAAGAAAATAAACAAAGCAGGCCAGGAATAAGTTTCAGGGAGTGGTAGGCTCTTTGGTGGACTAGAAAGCAGTTGAGATCAGCTGTGACAGAGCTCCAATCAACTGCTCTCATATAGGAAAGCCAGCTCAGGAGTGCTACATCTTCTCACTTTTAAAGAAGAGCTCCAAAATCTGGATTTTCATGGAAAATCTTCAGATTTTAAATTACTGGCAACTAACTCAAAATTAAACAACAACAAAAACCACTGTATGTGAAAAACAACACACATCTGTAAACCAGATTCAGATCTGGGCTGTGGGTGTACAACCTCTGCGTGGGGTAATTCCATCTACACCCTTCAATTTACACCTAAATATTTATATCCCCAGTCCATCACACCCTTCTGGGCTCTGGATTTGAATTATCAAATGCTTATGTGACATCTCCACTTCTCACCAGTCCCAAAGTGATCTGTAATTTAAACCACCTCAACCATTTATCCTTCCAATGTTCTCTAGCTCAGGTAACACCATTCACCTGGCTGGGTAAGTGAGAACCCTGGGCTTTATCCTATACAGTATTTCTCCCTCTCACTGCTTGGACCGTATCAATCAACAAATCCTATCAATTATGCCTCCCAAATATATCCCCTGCATCCATTTACTTCTCTCCATCTCCTCTGCTACCAACTTGGTCCCAGCTATCAGTTTTTCTCTACCTTTCACAGTGTAGTTTTCCCTCTGTATCCATGGATGTAAACCTGCAGATATGGAGGGCTGACTGTACTATGCCATCTTATATAAGGGACTTGAGCATCCGTGGATTTGGGTATCCAGGGGGGTCCTGGAACCAATCCCCAGCAGATACCAAAGGCTGACTGTATTAGCCAGCTCAGGTTATCATAATAAAATACCATAGACTGGGTGGCTTAAACAACAGAAATTAACGTTCTTACAGTTCTGGAGGATAGAAGTCCCAGATCAAGGTCCAGCAAGGTTGGTTTCTGGTAAGGACTCTCTTCCTGTCTTGTAAATGGCTATGTTCTCACTGTGTGCACATGGCCTTCCCTTCCTCCTCTTCTTATAAGGCCACCAATTTTATTGGATTAGGGCCCCACCCTTATGACCTCATTTAACTTTAATTACCTCCTAAAGACTATCTTCAAATACAGTCACATTAGGGATTAGGGCTTCAAAAAGCAATTTTAGGGGGAACAGTTCGCTTTATAACACATTGTAATCTTAGTTAGAATCAGTTTTCTCCAACATCCACTCATTTCCTTCCAAGCCATTCTCTCCAATATGACCAGAGTAATCTTTTACAACCACAAATATTTACAAATGTGTGTGTGTACATATCTGACCCAACAATTCCACTTCTAGGAATTTATCCTACAAATATATTCACACACATGTGAACTTGCATATGCATAGTATGATTTGTTATAGTAAATTATTGGAAACAATTTAAACGTCCCTCAATAGAGGAGCACAGTTTAAATGTCCCTCAGTAGAGGAACACAGTTTAAATGTCCCTCAGTAGAGGATCCATTAAATAATCTGTGGTGTATCTATACAATGGAATACTATACAGTCATTCAAAAGAATAAGAAAACTATATATTAGAATGGAAAGATTTCCAGGACATTGTTAAGAGAACAAAACAAAGAACAGAACAGTGTGTACAGTATGCTACCATTTGTGTAAACAACAGGAGGAAAGAATATACATTTGCTTGAATGTCACAGAAAATGTCTAGAATGATACATAAAACTACTAACAGTGGTTATCCCGCTGGAAGGTATGAGGAAAGTGGTAGCTGGGGGAGGAAATAAGACCCACTGCAGACATTCTGATCTAATGGGCCTGGAGCATGGCCCAGGCACTAGTATTGTTTTAAGTTCCTCTAGTGATTCTGATAAACAGGCTGGACTGAGAACTGCTGCTCACCGTGCCTTCACCTACTTTCGCAGCTTCATTTTGTATCATCTGGCCCCTATCACTCTCCATCCTCCAGCCATACTGGCCTCTGAATTCCCAGGAAAGGTCCTGCTCCTTCTGCCTGGAATATAGTCCCCCTAAGCTTTACCTTGTAAGTTCTATTTATTCTTCGGTCTATCTCCCCTTATAGGTTACTTCCCAAAGAAACCTTCCCTAGTTTCCAAACTAGGTCAGTACCCCTTTTTTATGTACTCAGAGCACCCTGTACTTCTTCCAGAATCTATCACAATTGTAATGAGGAACTGTAAAATTGTACATGTATGTGTCTGGCACTCTCTTTAGACTGTAAGGTCCAGGAGTGCAGAGACCACATCTGTGGCTTTTACCACTGTATTCCCAGACCTAAATTAAGGTCTGGCTGGCAAGGTAGGCTCTCTCTCAGATGTTTGTTAAATGAATAACTGCTCTTACCTTCAAACCCAGCAGAGTAGAAAAAATGACACAGAAGCAAATGAGGACAACGCAGTGTCATTAGTGTTAAGAGAGCGGTCCCTTTAGAACAGTGGTTCTCAACTGGGGGTGATTTTGGCCCTCCCAGGGGACATCTGGCAATGTCTAGAGGCATTTTTGAGTGTGGGTGGTGTGGGTTGTGTGACCGTTTGACTGTCACAACTGTGTGTGTATGCAGGCGGACTACTGGTAACTATTAACTAGAGGTCAGGAATGCTGCTAAACATCCTATAGTGCACCAGATAGCCTCCACGAGAAGAATTATCTGGTCCAAAATGTCAATGGTACCTCTAATTTAGAGGACGGTCATACTCAAAACGGTGATCAATTCTATTCCAGGCAGTGGGTTTTTTTTGGGGGGGAGGTGGGGTGAGGAGGATGTCAAGAAAAACTTCAGAGAGGAAGTAAAGCTTTAAGCTGTGTGTTGAAGGGTGGCATGGACCATATCAGTGTAGACTGTTTGCCAGAAGTAATGTGAAGCCTCTGAAGCGTTTAAAAGCAAAGTTATGGTTTGAACAGGTACCCCCCTCAAGCAGCCCATACCCCAATATTACTCATCTCCTTTATTCCCTTCTTGCTGAAACAAACCTTTCATTCTTTTAGGGCAGTGGTTTCAGCTAAACATTAAGGCCAAATTAAGTCAGACTAAGATAACATCGTATAGCCTTTTCAATCTCCAGAATGTTAGCTGCATTTTAAAATATGCAAATACTTATGAATACAAATAAATCTTTAACTGCTTAAAGTTCACATTATTTGTAGATAAAGTTATTTTTTGAACTCAACAGCCAGGTTGGTCCTGGTAAAGACTTCTCTAAAGCTTTCCATTTTTAAAAAAACCTTCTTTCCTCTGTCCTCAATTTCTGAGCTCCCAGAGTTAGAAAAGCTTCAAGTTTTTCCACAAGTATCTCATGCTATAAGTTCTTCTGCCAGAGAGGACAGGATGCAATAAGTGTGAATAAACTGTATGTATAAATTAGTCTATAGATTTTTTAAAAGGCTTTCACAAAGTCATGGATACTCCCGGAAGAAATGAAATTGAGGTAATTTAAAATAGTATGACCAAGAAAGAAAACCGTGTTTTACTATAACACAAGCCTGCTGCCTACTGAGCTGGAAACACACGCTCTGCTCTAGTATGGCTATTCTTAGGGTCTCAGACTGGGTGCTCTCTCTATGAGAAACTGAGGCCTGAGACTAACGAAGAACAAAGAAAAATGCTTGGCACGGAAGGTTTGGGCGACGTTTTGTACATAAAAGATTTGAAGAGGAAGACTTCCTCAGATTTTGGAAGGCATACTGATCACTCTTTTTTTGCTTACGTGTTAAAAATTTTTATTTCGTGTTTCCAGACCACTTCCTAATAAGAAAATACCTTATAATTTACAAAGAGCAATTTATCCTCCCTTACATTTGCTGACCACTAAAACTGGATACAGTTTCCTTAAGCTTTACCAGAGTCAGAGGATTGGGAATAATGTGAGCATAGCAGAGTTCAGATGCAACATCAACTCCAAGGCCGGCCAGCTGGTTTCCATCGAGAGGTCCCCCAGGAGAAAGCCCCTCCGAGGCGGCAGCCGGGGTCGGCGCGGGAGTGAGACCCACCGGGGCGGCCCAGCGGCGGGCGCGGAGCAAGGCCGGGGTCAGTCCGACCCCTGTTTACCTTTGTTTCAGGTACTCCCGCTCCCAGCCGGGCCCGGGATCCCGCCCGAGGCCGCGAGCTGGTGACACATCCTTCTTTGGCTAAGTCGGGCCGAGGTTGGTCAGGGGGCGGGGAAGGAAAATAAAGGCTCAGCGCCTAACGACGTGACTCTCAGTTCTTCCAAAACGTTGGCATTTGTTTCTCTGCCAAGCTTTCCTATTAACAAGTTCCCGAGGGTTGTACGGGCGAACTGGCCCCCCAGCCCCCCGAAAGTGGGAGGGACCAAGCCGTCCCCCGCCTTCCCTCCTCCGTGGGCGCCCCCGGGGCAGGCCGTTTCCACAGCTCCCAGGCTGACAAGGCCCGGGACCGAGCCGGGCATGCGGCGGCGCCCGCACCGCCTCGAACCCCGACTTGCGCGGCTCAGCCAGCAGGGCCAGCGCCGCGCTGCCCTGCCGACCCCGCCGGCCCCTGGGGCCAGGCCGGTCCCCGCCCTCAGGCCCCGGCCCCGCCCGCCCGGGCCTCCGCGCACCGCCCCCCGCCCTAGCCACAACCCGCGAGCCGAAAGCGGGGCGCGAGGGCTCCGGACCGAGCGGCGGGCGGCCCCACGCTTACCTCAGCGCCCGCGGCTCCTCCTCTGGCTGCTGCGTCCGCTCGCGCACAACGTTGGCCGCCAGGTCTCCCGGCGGCGCGGGATGTGGGCTGGGAAAGCGGCGCGTGAGGAGCTGAGGCCCAAGCGCGCCCCGCCCAGCCGCCCATCCACCCCCTCCCATCCCTCAGCCCCACCCTCTGCTGCGGGCTCGGCGCCCCGCCCCGCCCGCCAGGCTCCGCCCCTCCCAGCGGGTCCCGCCCACTCTGACGGCCAGAGAGTGAAAGAAAGGGGGCAGTCAGGGGCGCCGCAAGAGTCGCCACGGCCGCTGTCCGTGCAGTCCCCTGTATGGCGGGCCTTCGGCGATGCGATTCGTAGTGCTTACTACGATTTGGCGGATGAGAGTTTCACTCTCTGATTTATTATTACTGTTATCGTTGTTGTTATCTTCATTAGTTGTTTTGCCCTCCTGTAGCCGACTGGATGGTTTCATTGAGGCCAGAGACGGTGGACAGGTAGCCCTCACCGCTGACCAGACACTCCCTGTCATTCCGATCCTACCTGTGGCCAGCACCTGCGCCACGTCATTATGACATAGTGAACAAGTTGTGTGAATTTTGAAAGAAGAGATATTTATTTTTAACAGTTATTGTTAAATATAACACAAATATAGAAAGCCGTATAAAACCAATGTACAACTTATGAATTATCCTGAGACATAACACCCTTATAACCACTCCTGAGATTTAACACCATGTGAAACGGTCTGGTTTAAAACATAAATCTCATCGCTAGCTGGGGGTACTCAGCTTGGGAAGGTCCTCCCAAAATTGCCTTCCTTGTAACTGACACAGGAACTCATAGGCCACCTGCCCACAATCATGTGCTAAGAGCACATATGAAAAATGTGAAAAAGTGAAATTCTTAATTAAAAAGATAAATCAATAAATACATAAACATGTAAACAACTTAAAAAATAAGTCAGTCAGGAGATTGAACATGAGTAAGGAGCACCTAGGGGTGGGAGGTAGGTGGGTATGTGAAGACTTAAAAATAGCCAGGGATTAGGTGGCCTGCAAGGATAGGTCCTGGACACCTAGCTGTCCTCACTCTGTGTCACTAGCACCTAGCACGGCACCAGGCATATAATAGGTGCTGTGTGTGTATTATAGTTCAAGGAAAGAAAAATATTATATATGTATATATATATACAGTTGACCCTTGAACAAGGTTGGGCAGGTTAGGGGCATCTACCACCCACCCACCTCCCTTGCAGTGGAAAGTCCTCTGTACTGCTATCTCTACCTCAAAAACAAAGGAATTGATAAATGACTCACCTAAGGGCAGGAAGCTGAAAAAGTGGATAGAATCAGGACTCAAAACCCTAGCTGTTTTGACTCCACATACTGCAATCTCTAATCAAACAAAACTTTTCCCCACATTTAAAGATCTGTAACATGAAAATCCAAGTACCATATTTATTGAAAAATATCTGCATATAAATGGACCTGCAAAGTCCAAACCCTTGTTGTTCAAAGGTCAACTGTGTAATCACCCAACATGCTTTGCCTACTGAACAATTTCATCCAGGATCAGATCTTCCAATAGCTAAAATGATGTGCTCTATAAGATGCCTTCATGCCTTAGAAAGAAGTCATTATACTTTAAACCTTATACTGCTTTCCAGTTTTAAAAAAGCCCTTTCGTGTGCATTAGGGTATCTAACTTGAGACTTAGAGCAGTCATGTGAGAAAGGCAGGGCAGGACGGAAGGATTTTGCAAAGGTCACAGTGTAATGCATACCTGTAAGGAAGGGAAGTACACAATGAACTATACAACAATTTTAGTACTGCTGACCCTGCCAATCTCTGCTGGATTCCTGGTTTGCCTTGACAGTTTTATTACCTGAGTTTTTAACATTAGAGCTTTTTGGGCTCCTTTGCCATACATTTATATGCAGTATGACTTGAATTTATAAAGGACACAACATCTAACTTGAAATTTGATTCAGTACGACAGAGTTGGCATGTCTGTCGTAAACACCTTGGCGAATTAGGGTGGAGAGCTGCCAATTCGCCATCGTTTATTGAGCATACCAGCTCTGTGGTTTAGTGATGGAAATACAAAGAATAGAAAACGAGTAAGACATCATTTTTGCTCTCAAGGGGTTTATGGCCGAATTAGGGAGAACGATTTGAAAATAAATGAGAGTTTAATTTATTTGGATGGTAGGGGAACATTCCTGAGCACAATTAATTCTATTAGGTGTAGGGAGACAGTATGGCAAGTCTTTTCAGAGAAGAGAACATCTGATTTTTTTTAATTATGGAAAAAGATCAAATATTGCAAAAGCAGAGAGAATAATATGTGAACTACTATGCTCTCATTACTCAGCTTTAACAGTTACCATCCCATGGCCAATTTGTTCCATCTGTATCCTCACCTTCTCTTCCCCTCCCTGGATTATTTTGAAGCAAGTCACAGCAGCGTATTATTTCACCCATAAATATTCTACTGTGTATCTCTAAAAACTAAGGTCTATGTTTAAAAACAACAAAATCATTTATCTTTAAAAATTAATGATTTCTTAACATCTAGTCAGTATTCAAATTTCCCCAATTTTCTCAGAAATGTTTTAAATAGTTTATTTCTTCAAGTCAGGATTCAGACAAGATCCTCATATCATATTTTTTAAAAGATTATGCTCCTTTTTAATTTTTATTTATTTATTTTAAAATTAAAATTTAATTTAATTTTATTTTTTGGCTGCAACAAGCAGCTTGTGTGATCTTAGTTCCCCGACCAGGGATCAAACCTGGGCCCTTGGCAGTAAAAGCAAGGAGTCCTAACCACTGCACCGCCAGGGAATTCCCATCACATTGTATTTAGTGAAAACTCTTAAACCTTTTTCTTTCCGTGCACTTTATATACTGAAGAAATCAACAGTTGGTCCTGTGGATTTTTCCACATTCTGCACTTTACTGATTACACTCCTGAGGTGTTGTTTAACATGTTTCTCTACCCCTGTATTTCTCATAAACAGATAATAGAACTAGTGACTTGATCAGATTTAGGAAAATACAATCCATAATAAAGAGAAAAGTCAAGCAATCAAAAACAAACCCAGGACTATCATAGATGTTAGTATTAGCAGATAAAGACATTAAAACAGTTACTCTAATTGTGTTTTAAATGTTCAAAAAGTTAAGCAGAGACATGAGATGCATAAAAAGACCCAAATTCTACTTCTAGAGATGAAGATGACAATGTCTGAATAAAAATACACTGGACAGATTAGTGACAAATTAGATATTGCCAAAGAAAAGATTAGTGAACTTGAAGTCACACCAATAGAAATTTCCAAAATGAAGCATACATAGGAAAAAAAATTTTTTGAAAACATAAAGAGAATCAGTGAATTGTGGGACAATTTTAAGCGGTCTAACGTATGTAAATGAAGTCTCCAAAGGAGAGAGATGGTGACAAAAAATATTTGGATAAATGATGGCCTAAAATTTTCAAAATTGATGAAAACTATATACTCACAGATCTAAGAATTTCAACACATCCAAACACAAAAAACCATAAAGAAAGCCACATGAAGGCACATCAAAATCAAATTACTCAAAATCAGTAATAAGGAGAAAAATCTTAAAAGTAGCAGGAGAAAAGAGACATGTTCTATATAGAGGAACAAAGAAAGGATGACAGCAGATCTCTTGTTAGGAGCAATGCAAGCAAGAAGATAGTGAAATAACATCTTTAAAGTACTGAAAAGAACTATCAATCTAGAATTATATTCTCATCTCAAAAATGAAGGCAAAATAAAGACTTTTTCAGATGTACAAAGTCTAAAAAAATTGATCATAGCAGACCTGTACTACAATAAATGCTAAAGGAAGTCCTCCATGCATAAGGGAAAATGGCACCAAATGGAATTATGGATCTACAGAAAGGAAGGAAGAGCAAAAAATAGTAACTTCATTATAAATACATAAAATCTTAAAGTTATTATTAAAATCTCTTTAAAAGATGCTTTATTATTTAAACAAAAAATACAATGTGTTATGGGTATGATTGCCAGATAAAATATGGGGTGCCCAGTTAACTCTGAATTTCAAATAATTGTTACCTTTTTAGTATTTCAAAATATTGCATGCAACATACTTATTTAACGAAGTTATTTGTTATTTATCTGAAAGTTAGATTTTACTTGGTGTCATTCATTTTTATTTGCTATATCTGGCAACCCAATTTTGAGATTTATAATGTATGACAAAAACAGCAAAAAGGCTAAGAGAGGAAATAAAAGTATGCTGCTGTAAGTTTCTTATAACTGTATGGATACATGAAGTGGTACGATTTCAGTCAAATTTAAATTTTGATAAGCTAAAGATTCATACTATAAACCCTAAAGCAACTACTAAAATAATCAGACAATAAGAGCTAACAAAGCAACAAAGGAGTTAAAATGTAAACATAGAATTTTTAAATTAATCCAAAAGAACATACAAAAAGAGGAGAAAGCAATAAATAATCAATTGGAAAGGTAGAAAGCAATTAACAAGATGATAGACTTTAACCAAATCATATCAATAATCACATTAAATGTAAATGGATTGAAAACCCCCAGTTTAAAGGAAGAGACTGGATTAAAAACAAGACACAGCGGTATGCTGCTTACAAGGAATGCACTTTAAATACATAGACACAAATAGGTTAAAAGTAAAAGTATGGAAAAAGATTTACTATGAAAACAAAAGAAAAATTAATCAGAAGAAAAGATTTCAGAGCAACGAATATTACCAGAAGTAAAGAAGGTCATTTCATAATGATAAAGGGGTCAATTCATCAAGAGGACATAACAATTCTAATGTTTATGTACTTAATATAATAGAGCTTTGAAATACATGAAGCAAACATAGACAAATTCACAATCATAGTTGTAGATTTCAAACCCTTCTCCTAGTAATTGGTAGAACAAGTAGACAGAAAATTGGCAAAGATATATAAGACTTGGATAACACCATCAAGCAGCTTCACCTAATTGACTTTTGTAGGACACTCCATTCAATAAAATAATTCACATACTTTCTAGATACACATGGAATACTTACCAAGATAGACCAGATTTTGTACTGTAAAACAAAGCTCAATACATTTAAAAGTATTCAAGTCATACAAAGTATGTTCTCTGACCACAGTGGAATTATACCAGAAAACAGTAACATATCTAGAATTTAGTGTACTCCCTCCTCTTTCCCCTAACTCCCAAACCTGCTCTTCCCCCCATGTTTCTTGCTCATCTCCATCAAGATCCCATTATCCACTCAGTTACATAAGCCAGAAATTTTTTTTTAACATAAGCCAGCAATTCTTAATTCCTCCTGCTTCCTCATCTCTCTTGTAGAACAAATCTCCAAATTCTGCTGACTTTTCTTTCAAACTGTTTCTCAAATCTGTTTGCTCCTCTCTGCCTCTATTACTGCTGCCTCAGCCATCAGTGGTTCAGATCATCTCCATCTCTCTTTGTGGGCCTGAACCAGCCACCTAACTGGTCCCTCTGTCTCCCACCTTGCCCTGCTTTAACTCACTTTCCACATGTGGCTGAGCATAGTGAACATTCTATCATATTCTTATAGTTTCTTAGCATCTGTGAATAGCTTTCCTTTATTTGGGGACTCTCCACCGTTAGCAGTTCTGACTCCCAGGTTGAAACCAGAATTCACTTTCCCCACTTTCTTTGCAGCTATGGGAGGGTATGACTTAGGCTCAGTCAGATGTACCACACAAGATTTTAATTAGAAGAGCACAATATGGAGAAGCAGTACATCTACAACAGAATAAAGTCATTAGATATATGCGCAGAAGTTTCTTGAGACACTGTTTCCTTGCAGGGGGAATGAGATTACTTTGGGAAATCTGAAAAGTTTGAAGTTTGTGTTTGATTTTCTTTTCTGTTTTTCTTTTTGTTTTCTCCCTCCTTCCCACCCTCCTTCCCTCTCTTCCTTCCAGTGACAATTTTATTGAGACATAATTCACAGACCATATAATTCACCTAATTTAAAATGTGAAATTCAGCATTTTTTGTATACTCACAGAGCTGTTCAATCATCATCGAACTTAATTTTTTTATTTATTTTAATATTTATTTATTTATTTTGGCCACGCCGGGTCTTAGTTGCGGCATGTGGGATCTTTTAGTTGCAGCATGTGGATTTCTTAGTTGCAGCATGCATGTGGGATCTAGTTCCCTGACCAGGGATCGAACCTGGGCCCTGCATTGGGAGCATGGAGTCTTACCCACTGGACCACCAGGGAAGTCCCCTGAGTTAGAATTGTTACATACAATAAAATCTACCCTTTTGAGTGTATAATCCTATGAGGTTTTTTTTGTTTGTATGCTTGTTTTTTGCGGTACATGGGCCTCCCACCGTTGTGGCCCCTCCCGTTGCGGAGCGCAGGCTCCAGACGCGCAGGCTCAGCGGCCATGGCTCACGGGCCCAGCCGCTCTGCGGCACGTGGGAATCTCCCGGACCGGGGCACGAACCCGTATCCCCTGCATCGTCAGGCGGACTCCCAACCACTGCGCCACCAGGGAAGCCCAATCCTATGAGTTTTGACAAATGTTTGCAGTTGTGTAACCACCACTACAATGATCAAGGAATAGAATATTTCTACCAACCCTCCAAATGCCCCTGTGCCACTCCTTTATAGTCAATCCCTCTCCCACTGCCCACCCTGTCACTCAGCTCCAGCTCCCGGCAACCACTGACACCTGTGTAATTCTCTGGAGGGTCACCCAAATTGCTGTGTATGTCAATACTTTGTTCCTTTTTCTTGCTGAGCAGTATACCATGGTATGGATATACTCCAGTTTATTTGACTCTTCACCTGTTGAATGACATCTGAGTTGTTTCAGTTTGGGGTTATTATGCAAAAAGCTACTAGGAACATTCTGGTATAGGTTTTTGTGTGAGCATATGTTTTCATTTCTCTGTGTAGTGATATGTCTTTGTGATGTAAATTTTCTTTTCCTTAATGGCTGATGACGTTGAGCATCTTTTCATATGCTTACTTACCATCTGTATATCCTTTTTGGTGAAATGTTTGTTCGTGTCTTTTGCCCATTTTCTAATTAGATTGCTTATTTTTTCACTGTTGAGTTTGGGATTTTTTTGTATATTCTAAATAGTAGTCTTTTATTGAACATGAGGTTTGCAAATATTTTCTCCCAGTCTGTAGTGGTTTGTTTTTTCTTTCTCTTAATAGAGTTTTGCTTTTTTTTAGAGCAAAAGTTTCTAATTTTGATGAGGTCTAATTTATCAATTTTTCTTTTTTGGATCATACTTTTGGTTTTAAGTCTAAGAACTATTCACCTAGTCCTAGATCCCGAAGATTTTGTATTGTCTTTCAAAAGTTTTATGGTTTTATGTTTTCCATTACATCTATGATTCATTTTTAGTTAATTTTTACACAGAATGTGAATTTTAGGTTAAGATTATTCCTCCCTGCCCACCCCCACCCCCATGTATGTCCAATTGCTACAGCACCATTTGTTGAAATGGTTATCCTTCCTACACTGACTACCTTTTACATGTTTGTAAAAAATCAGTTGGGCATTCCAGTAACAAGGAGTACACCTAGTGTCCAGAATGTGGTTTCTAATATCACTCTCCAATAAAAGGAATAGGGCGCCTTAGAGAAATTGTTGATTCTAGGGCTGTGGCAGGAAATATATAAGATGATACTGGAGAATCTTATAGTATCAGAAAGTAAGGAAGTGATTAAAAAACAAAACAAAACACATTGATGGGAGTACGTCAAAGGTGCACAGGAACCAACTGGAAGAGTTCCCAGTGGCCAAAGTTGGAACAATTTGAGCAAGAAAATAAATAAAGTAGTATTGGATTAAAGCTCAAAGTACAAAATAAATACCCATGATTCCATACTGAGGTAAATGATTGAATAATAAATAAATAGGAGAGAATAGACAAATCTCCCATACAGAAGAATTCCAAATAATTGTTGCAGATATTTTGACCTCAAGGAGGGGAACATAGCTCCTCACTCTTTGGGTGTGATCTGTGCATGGTGACTTCCTTTCAAAGAGTACAGTCTGGAAATAGGAGGAAAGCAACTTTACAGTGGAGAAATCTGACAAACACTAGCTCAGCCAGGTGATCAAACACAACATCAACAGTCATAAATCATGCTGATAATATACACTTTTGATATGAGGTGATAAAAATAACACTTTGCTTCTGTTATCTTCCTCCTAATAACCATTACCACAGTCTTATCAGGAGAAAAACATCAGACAAATTCCAGTTTGGGGGCATCCTACAAAATATATGACCTGTACTCCTCAAAGCTGCCAGGGTTGTGAAAACAAGGAAAGTCTGCAACACTGCCACAGCTAAGAACAGCCTAGGAAACGTGACAACCAAAAACTAAGAAAATCTGAATACACTATGACCATTAATTAATAATAATGTGTCAATATTGGTTTCCTCATTGTAACAAATGAACCATCCTAACGTAAGACATTAATTATAAGGGAAACTGGGTGCAGAGTATATGGGAACTCTTTGGACTATCTGCTTAATTTTTCTGTAAATCAATGGAGAAGTGAAACTTGGTTGTAAAAGCTTCTATTCTATTTATTTCTACATTCGTTCCCAGGGTTGTAAGGACACCCAACTGAATTAACATCAGTTTCTTGGAGAAGATGTGGGTCTACCATATATTCCAGATTGGGGTTATCAGGACACAGGACACTGGATCTAGGGTCACCTAGGTTATTCTTCCTGAACCATCTATTTGTTTGTTTGTTTGTTTGTTTTTAACCAAGAGACTCTCTAAGTCCATGCCTTTAACCTGTTTCATACCCTAGTGAATTGCATAGTCCCTAGGCATAGCTAAAGTTATATCTTTACCCCCTCCTCCTTTTTTTCACCAAAGTCTTTTTCAAACGTTTTTGAATTTGGGTTGATGGGAAGGATCTGTACCCTCCAACTACTCTGCAACTGCCTTATGAAAGGATTCTGCACCTTTTTCCCCTTTGGCAGTTTATGAAGCCTATGGATCTCTTCTGAGAATAGTGTTCTAAAATCTATTTCATAAAATACATAGGATCACAAAGGAAACCAAGTATTGAAATATAGTTATCAAAATATTAAAACAGATGTGCAGTATATTTCTATACACTTCTTTATTAACGGGTTAAATATTAAGATCTAGTGACAAATTTATTTGCCAACACAATTTCAAAGTAACGTTGAACAAAAATGATATTTCAAGATACTGGCAACAGCCATAAAGCTAATTGAAGATATCTGTGAATTCTATTGGTGACAAAGTCATTGGTGGTGTAAAACTGCTCTGGTATATTGCCTCCATTCGTTATTGAAGGAAATGCTAGATTTTCAGTTAGAGGTTGGTGAAAATAAAGATGCAATTATTTTTTCTTCCCCTGAGTTTATGGCTTAATGGAATCCCATTTCTGTTCCGTGAGATTCTTCACCCTTTTCACATTTTCCTTTATTTGTCTCATCTACCAGCATTTTCTGTTCATTTTTATTAACCCCTCTGGGATGAGTTTCAGAAGGAGATTGAAGGGAGCGAGGGATATCAGTGAGTACAGACTTGCCTCCTGGAATGGATGCCTCCCCCCATCCCCCAACCCCCAAGCCTAGCTGGCTGCTGCAAGCAACTCCTCAATCATAAATACCAGCCCTAGTCACAGAGGGCTTGAACTCTGTATTGGTTTCCCTCTGTGCTTTGTTGACTTATCCACAAGACCTACCCACAGCAAGTTGTTCTCTCCTTATCCTCCCGAAACTTGTCCTGTTGGAAAAGTGTTTTGACTCAGACATCCTGAATCTGGGCAGGCCCTTTGAAATGTGTGAGAATGTGTTTTCTAGTTGCAGCCTCTATAGATCCTAGAAGGCAAAATAGAACCACACATTTAAATACCACCAATACAGCAGAACACTGAAGAATTTGCTATGGAAAATGAGCCCTAAAGGATATACGTAATATATTGCCAGTACTGTGAAGTTAAACAATGAAGGCAATTATTTTGTTAAAGCGGGGACAACTGTTTAGCCTCTGCAACATTCTTCTCTCTTCAGTTCCAGTGCCTGGAGACCAGCAGTACAGTGGGACTCTAAATGGTGAGAATGAGATGTGTTTTCTGCCTTTGGTGACACCGCTGTTTTTACAGTGCTTTTCTTGCTCTGGGACTCTTGTTGATTTCTGCCCTAGTGGTCGAGGGCAGACATGTTCCAGCTCTCCTGACAAGTTCCCAGGGGACTGGGAGTGGACTGGATTCTGGCCATGGCCATTTATTCTTGAAGAAATTAGAAACCAGTGGGATATGGCTCTGCTTATTCAGAAGGAATAAGAAATAAACTAGCATGTGACAAGGGCAAGGAAGTTTATCTTCATCCAGACAAACTTTTATTTTTATAGGTCTATAGAGGGGATAAAAATGAAGACCAGGAGAGAAGATATGGCTGGTAGTAAAACAAGAGAGGAGGGGGAGAGAGAGAGAGGTAAGGCAAGTTTCTATCCAGTAAAGGTTGTTTTCATGTAGATTTCGTTTTCTTCCCCCTTATTCTCTCTCACAGTTCTTTTTTCTTAAATTAAGAAATTTTAGAATATATAAAACATACAGAAGGGCAGAGTTCATTACATAATAAACATCCATGGAGTCACCACCCAGATGGGACAAGTGTTACAGATACCTGAAAGGAGAGGGAAACTCTGATGAGCCAAGAAAGATGCCCAAAGAGAAAGAGTCCCCGTTAACCATCTTCCTGGCTCAGAGAGTGTGAAGCCACCCAGCCAGGTAAGAACTGTTCTATCCCCTTCCTCTCCTTGCTGCTAACCCCCTACTATATGGGAGGAGAACAAAACAGCAGGTGTTTAGTGGGTGAAGAAGAAATCCAGGGAGAGCGGAGAGCAGAAGACCTTATTCCCCTTTCCTACTGCAGGCTGCCAGCCCCCCGGTCTGGTGGAGGGGAGAAGGTTTACCACTAAGTGAAGTTGTGAGTTTTGATTATTTCAGGGGATTATGTATTCCGATTGCTAAACTGAGACTGTGTTTGTGACTTAAAATGATTGTGGGATTGTTCATTATTTAAGAGGGAACAGAAAAGCCATGGGACTCACAGAGTTTTTGTTCAGGAACAGGTAAGGTGACTTCCACTGGATAAATGTGTAAAGGAAACAGAGGGAAACAAAGCCAAGTTGAATTTCATTGCCAGGTGTCATGCTTATTCCACATACCACATGGAAAGCATTTTGCCAAATCTAAGATGCCATTGATACTAAGGCAAACTATAATTTTATATGCCACTAAGAATGAAAAAAATTGCTACACATGATACATCAAAATTAAGTCAAAAAATCAATGATGAACAAAATACCAAGCTTTAAATAGACAGGATCAGGAGTACTGATTTTTCCTTTTGCCTCAGGCTTCAATATGTCTTGGTATGGCATTGTCACTGACGTTTATCTAAAAATGTGATATTTTGTTCATCCTTTTTTGGCATTAATTTTATTTTTGAAAATATTCATTAAAATATATTTATCTTATTTGTTTTTTTTGGCCGTGCCTTGCGGCTTGTGGGATCTTAGTTCCCCGACCAGGGATCAAACCTGCAACCCCTGCAGTAGAAGTGTGGAGTCTTAACCACTGGACCGCCAGGGAAGTCCCTATGTTGATTTTTGAGGGTTTTGCACTCAGTTAAAATTTTCATCTGATGAATGGATAAAAATGATGTGGTACATATATACAATGGAATATTACTCAGCCATAAAAAGGAACGAAATTGGGTCATTTGTAGAGATGTGGATGGATCTAGAGACTGTCATACAGAGTGAAGTAAGTCAGAAAGAGAAAATAAAATATCGTATATTAACGCATATATGCGGAACCTAGAAAAATGGTACAGATGAACCGGTTTGCAGGGCAGATATAGAGACACAGATGTAGAGAACATACATATGGACACCAAGGGGGGAAAGTGGTGGTGGTGGTGTGATGAATTGGGATATTGGGATTGACATATATACACTAATATGTATAAATTACTATATGTATATGTAATTAATGTATTATGTATACACTAATATGATAACTAATGAGAACCTGCTGTATAAACAATAAATAAAATAAAATTCAAAAAAAAAATTTTCATCTGAGACAAGTGCCTCACTCATCTTACCTGCTTCGCTCGGTTCCTCTGCGGTAGAAAACAAAGAAGAAGAAGGGAAGAAAGAAAAAAAAAAGAATGAAAGATCCTTTTGCTTATTTTCTTGCCCATGTAATTATAAATGGGAGAAATCGTTTCATAAATTTCTCAAACAGACATCTCATTAAAATTCTGGCTGGAAAATATCAAAGATGGTCTAACTGAGAGCCCCAGATAACACTGAGGAGAGGAGCTCTAATCTCTTTGAGAAGACTCCAATTTACTGCCTGGATGACAAAAGTCCACAATAACCCACTAAACTGGTGCTTTTACTGCTGCTGCTATTAAAGTAGGAAGCAAAGTTCTTGTTGTGTTTATTTCCTCATTCCTGCTATTTAAGGAAATTCCCTCTAGTTCCAATGAAAGTGTAAAAAGAGATTTATGACACCTGTGTGTAATGATAATACCTGGTTTACAGGTCTCTACCATTTCTATCGTCTCACTTAATTCTCGTAATATTTCTTATTCAATTCTCAAAAACTACCACAGGGGGTAGGCAGGGAAGGTATTGACTTATTTTATGGACAAGGTATCAGTCTCATTTTTCAGGTGAGGCTGACCTAAATCACATGATGAACTGCTACCGAATGGGAACCAGTACGCTGATCTTTTTACTTCAAGGACAGTCCCTTTCTTTTAGTGTCGTATGCCCCTGAAGACACACGGAGAGACACTCTTAAGTGGCTGTGTTTGAGGGATTGCAGCTATAATCTGAGCTGGTTAGCAGCTGATCTCCCTGAGGCTATCTCCAGTCTCCTAATGCTGTTTCATATTAAACAGGTTTGGGAGTGAGTCATTTGGCTGGCACAAAGCAGCAAAGTGATTGCTTCAGCCCTGCTTGGAAACTCCCTTTGCCTGGGGGGAAGCAGACTCAATGCAAACCACAGCTATAATATTGCAGCTGCTCTGGGGCTGACTTTGTGTTTCACTTACATAATTTCAGGCTTCGTTGAGCATTCACCCATTTTCTCCTTCCATGTTTATGTGATTTGGTACAGTGTTCTCTTATGCTAACATCCGGGTTTACACACGTTTTCCTTTGTTTAGGTGATACTGGAGTAGAAAGGAAGACACGCCCTGTCCACAGAGCTCTTAGTCAGAAAAGGAAGAAGCCCTCAATTAGCCCAAGTGGGCTGCTGGCTGCCTGACACCCAGGTAAGCCTTAGAGCTGACAGAATTTTGATCAGTCCGAGAAGGGAATTGGGATCTTCTGCTTCTTCTTGTCCAGGACTGAGGCATAGGTTGCTCTTGGTAATCAATTTGGGAGCTAGAAAATATCCCCTCCTAAGCTCCATTGACCTTACTGATGAGAGAGCACATACCTTTCTTGAGCTAGAGGTAAACTAGGTGACCTCTTCCTCAGTTGCCACCCCCATGCCCTACAGAGAGGTGTGACACAGCACTCAGCAATGTTTTATTGTGTTATTTTATGTTAAATGACTGTTTTCCCTATTGGACTACGAGCATCCTGAGAGGAGGGGCCATGTCTTATACTGTAATCCCCTGAGAGCTGGGCCACCTTGCAGCCAGTTTTATCATTGTGTGGCATCCAAGAGTAAAACACGATTCCAACTGCAAAGAAGTTCATAAAATCTCCAAGAGACCATGGGCAGAAATTACAATCTCACACACACACACACACACACACCCTGTGCTGTTCTGGCCTTTGCAGGTCTGTCTCCCCTGGCCCATTCATTGACCCACCTGCTCCCAATTTTCTCACCACCTCAACTCCAGCTTCATTCAGTTCCCTCTCTGTCTCTCTGTCTCTCTCTCTCTCCATCTCTCCTCTTACCCTTCCCTCTTCCTCCCTCCCTTCCTCAGCTCATTTGGATCTCTGCTTTCCTCTCCTCTGATCATCTCTGGCTCAATTCTTTATTATATCATCTCCCCTCAATTCTTTCAATCTTCTTTCTCACCCATTCTCCTGATCAGCACAGCACAGCTCCAGAAGTGGAGTATGTGAACAGAAGCCACCATAAAGGAGCTGGGAGTGAAGGGGAGGCGGAAGCTGTGAATACACATATGTTAATCTTTTTGTCTCTGTCATAGTTATCTTTGTTTCCTCAGCACTTAGCTCTGCATTTAGCACATATTAGGTTTTCAGTAAATGATCCATGAATGAATGAAGGATTATTAGCCTTTACCCCAATGTGCCATCAAAGCTGTTCATGAGTGCCACCCCTTTCAAGGAGAGACTGAGAGACCAGTAGTTTTTGTCCCATAAATCGGTGGGATTTGGCTATAACTTTTTGGCTGTTTTTAATCTTGCCAGCAGAGGTGCCAGGATCCCTGTAGCCATCCTCCATCAGGAGGTGGCTAATTCCTCCCAAGCCCTCTTGTGCTTGGATGCCCAGGTCACTGGCTTCCCAGGTGGTGTGTGGTGGTAGAAAGCCTTGTCCTGGTGGGGGGATGAATTGGGAGATTGGGACTGACATGTATACACTAATATGTATAAAATGGATGACTAATAAGAACCTACTGTATAAAAAACTAAAGAAAATTCTAAAATTCAAAAAAAAAAAGTTAAAAAAAAGAAGAGAAAAGAAAAAGAAACCCTTGTCCTGACATGTCTGCCAGGTATATGGGGCCTGCTTCACACCTTGATCCTGCCAGCCCTGTTTCCTAAGACTGGGCCCATGCTCCTATCTCCCCTGTGCCTCAGTGAACAGAATGCTTCAACACACCTCTTCTACCCGGTGCCCCTCACTCTTTTGACCCCAGTTCTTTGAGTGGGTTCTTCCTGTGGCCCCTCAACCCTTGCCTGTACCTGGGCTGAGTCTGTTGCATTAGGCTCAGATTTCTGTCTTTTATTGTTGATCTCTGCCTGACCTACCTCTACATCCATCTCTGGGTTTTTTGCCCTGCAATTTCTTTTCCTTTTTACAATCTCCTGGAAACCATTTTCCTAACCCTTTGCTGGATGCAAACCTTGACAGTCTTCTTATAAGATTGTGGGTCTCAACTCTAGAGAGCCATGGCTTGAAGTGGAGAAGGAAGAAGAAAACAGTGCCTGCTATCTGAACAGCAAGGCCCACCTGTTATGGCCAAGGCTTCCTGTAGAGACTTGATTTGAAGGTTAGTATTAATACATTTTGGCAAGAATATTGGATATAAGTGACTTTTCATAGTTTGACTTTAAGAAGTGTTTCTACATTATGATCAAAGAAGAAACGTGATATAAGATGGATGCAGAGTTAGGTTGAAATGGCAATAATTCCCTGAAGACATTATGACAATTCTTTAAAAAGACAAGGCACCAGGGGTTTCCCTGGTGGCACAGTGGTTGAGAGTCCGCCTGCCGATGCAGGGGACGCGGGTTCGTGCCCCGGTCTGGGAAGATCCCACATGCCACGAAAAAAAAAAAAAAAAAAAAAAAAAAAAGACAAGCACCAGGATAGTGCTGAGAGGAGAAACATTTGTTGGATAATAAAATTTTAATTTGTTCCTGGATAGAATCCTCTGAGTTCTACTGCTCCAACACTGCTCAAAATCCGACTGAGAGGTGAATTGGCTCTATTTAAATCCAAGTAGGGTTTACCTATAGGCCTCTGACTTTTTTTTTTTTGCGGTACGCGGGCCTCTCACTGTTGTGGCCTCTCCCGTTGCGGAGCACAGGCTCCGGACGCGCAGGCTCAGCGGCCATGGCTCACAGGCCCAGCCGCTCCGCGGCATGTGGGATCTTCCCGGACCGGGGCACGAACCCGCGTCCCCTGCATCGGCAGGCGGACTCTCAACCACTGCGCCACCAGGGAAGCCCTAGGCCTCTGACTTTTGTTCAGACTTACTAGTCATTAAATATTAGCCAGAGCCCTGTGGAAAAGTTTAAGATTACCTGGATAATGTCAATACTAGTAGAAGTGTTATTTTATTAATATTTATTTTACATAGAACACTGTTCATTGTTTTTAGTGTTTCATTTATAAATAGGCTTGCTGATTCTCAGGGGTTTCTATCTGTGAATGGACCGATAAAAGATAGTGGTAAAATACTGGTTTAATGAACAGCACATAGGGCCCAAGTAGGTGAGACAGTGAACGCAGATGGGAGAGAGATTAGAATAAAATAGAGGAACCCATGGGTTAGCACGCTAAAGGAGGTCAAAGAGAAGATGTCTAAAAAGAGGGAACTGGAAAATGGACTGGTAATGGTTTTTGGTGGGATATTGGACTTTAAGTTGGCAGAATTGAAATAGCTCTGGGTAATGATTACGTTCAGGGTGAAGCCACAGGAGTGGCTGGTGAAGAGAGAGGAGGTGAAAGTCACCTGTAACCTTGGCAAGACTTGGGGAAGAGAGTTAGACTGAGGTCCAGTGAATGTGGAGGGAGTGACCAAGAGAAGGACAGATGACAATGATGGCCACGACAAAGGGTAGAGAGTTTTTCTAACTGATTGAAGAATAAGTGTTTGGATATGGTCATAGGGAGCCAGAAGATATAAATATGTTCCTTTTCCCAAATAGCCATGGGGTGTGTGAAGAATGGAAGAATAAAACATCCTCAATCCCAGAGGCCTTCGAGAAAGGCAGTATCCTTCAACAAGTGTTGTGTTTCAGTTCAGGAAGGAGGGAAAGGGAGCCCAAGGAAAGCCTTACATTTGTAGAGAAGGGAGTTTGTCAATGAATGAGGGTTCCAGAGGGCCAGTGGAAAGGGTGGGGTTGTGGGGAGGAAAAAGTAAGAGGATGAGCCAAGGGAGGTTGGAGGTAATAGTAACAGGAAAAGACAGGCCATCAGAGGGGCTAGTATTCAGGGTGGCAGCAAAGCTTGCCAGTAGTGGAGAGATAGGTAAAGCAGAATTAACTAGACTGGAGAGTATGTTTGGGCCTCTGGCATAAGGGGTTTCTAAGCCCATGCAGAGAGGGTGCCAGGTGGTGTCTGAGGCTAGGTGCTGCCAAACCTCTTGGTCTTGTCAGCAACAAGAGGCCTCTGCCCAGGGCACCAAAGGGTTGCAACGTGGCTGTATGGTTGTTTGTGTTTCTGCATGAACCAGCCTCAAATAAAGAGGGTAGAATTGTTAGACCTGAATCAAAGGAATAGAACTATACATGCTCCCAGGCCTTTGAAGCTCATCTAATCATGGGTCCTGACAAATTAGCTAAGCCTCTCCTCATGTTGGTGACACACCCTCAACCCTGGTGTCCCCTCAGAAGCCTTGGGCTTCAGCCACAGAGTCTTCAGGTTTAGGAGAGAGAAGAAATCAGCACCTAAACTCCTTGGTCAACCCAACTTGACCAGGTGACCAGAAAATAAAGCTACTCCCAAGAGTTTTCATCATGATAACAGTGGGTCTCCCCAGCACTTCTTCCCTTTGCTAGGGTGACCACACCTCACCCAACCCTGTACTGGGTAGGGGGCCAGTTGCTGGGGATTTAGGTATGAAGCTGGGAATTTGGTCCAAGAGGGAAAAATTGTAAATTCAGGTTTTGGGAAAATTGATATTAAATGAAGACAGGAAAAGCAGCAAGATAAATGCAGTGCTGAACTGGTGAGTGGCTAATCTAATCTTTATGTAACTCAGACATCAGCTGTAGTCACCCTGCCCCTTAGTATCTGTTAGGATTGGCTCAAGCCCAGCCTGGGGAAGTTCAGCGCCTTCCTTGGGTTTCTGCACAGCCCCTCCGGCTGTGATTCCCAACTTTGGCTGAGTTCTCCACCCGCAAGTGGACCTAGTCACAGGATCTAGCTCCTTTTCCTTGGTTCCCTCCTAAAGCACTACTCATAGAAGTTAGCAGCACTTTGGAGAGCTTCTGGTGGCCCTCCAGATCAGCACTAGACAGTGGGTGACACAGAGTTAACATCAGATAGGCCTGTTTGAGAAATCCCCTTCGGCCTTTCTCCCAACTCCCAGATTCCAGACTTCCTACCGCATTGCCTAAGCCTCTTTTTCCTCCCCTCTCTCTCCCATCTCCTTCCTCTTTCACTCTCTCCCACTCCAAGTCCCTTTTTTTTTTTTTTAAGTAGAGATGTTTATCTGCTTCCTTGTTAACTCCTGCCAGCCCCTGTCCCAGGGCTCACCCTTTACCACCACCTGGCTTTTCAAGGTATTTTCCTCAACAAGGTAGTTGCTTCTCTAAGAGGAATTCTGCAGAAAGCTGGCTAAAAGATTTTTTTTCCTTCTCTGTTTTTATTGCCCCTATTGAAAGACACCTGGCTCCCAGAGTCTGCAATGGGGCTTAACGTACAGGTACATTTTAAGTGGTTCCTGATATGATGGGCAGAGGAGGGGTTATTAATGCTGGGCTGTTCCCGTGACCTTCTCAACCAGGGCTTGGCTCTTACACGTTCTCAACTTTGTGGCCCCCTGAGCGACTTCTCTCATGGGAACTTCCAGACCACCTGTGTGCTTACTCTTGGAAAATGCATCAGCTTGTCTTTTATTCACTCTCTTTCAGGTAACAGACTGGTCCTCCCTGAGTTTTTTCTCTCTCTCTTTCTCTGAACTCCTAGCTCAATGATATCTTCCTCCTTTCTCTCCAGGAGGACAGACACAAAGCAGCTCTTTGTTTAAGGCTTGAAAACTCAGTGTCTCTTTTCACCTAATTGGAAGGAAGTATTTTTCCGTTCACTTCATTTTCTCATTGGAAATTTTGCTAACTGGAGCTGAGGAGCTTAGTTTGCACACTGAGTTGTTCATTAATTAACAGCCTCTAGGCCAGGTTGTCCTTATCAGTACTTAATATCTAACTAAGATAAACCAGAAAGAGTGCTGGAAATTGCTGGTAGCTGCTGCTATGCTGGGAAAGGACCTCTAAGGTGGTAGCAGCTCTCTTTTCTGGGCTGGAAGCTATTCCGAAGACTAAGACTCTCCAAGGACTGTAACCTGAAATGTTTGGGGATCCTTAACAGAGATCAGGGATGGCCACCACTTTGCCAGTTTCTTGTAAAGATGAAGTAAGACAAATACCTCAAGATTCTAAGAGACAGAAAATAGTCAAAAGAGGTTTTTAAAAATTATTTTTTCCAACAAGTCCTTTCTATTTCCTACTCAAGAAAGCACTAAGTAATTGCCAGCTATTGCCTCACTGGCTTCTCCATCCTCTGCTGTCTGGTTGTGATAGGCAGAATTTTGGCCCCCAGATTTTTGCTCCCTGATATTACTCCGGTGGTTATGCTATATTAATTGGCCACAGAGACTTTGCAGATGTAATTAAGGTTACTAATCAATTGACCTTAAAACCGGGATATTATCTGAGTAGTTTCAGTGTAATTATGGGAGCCCTTAAAAGCTGAAGGCAGAAGGGCAAGGCAGAGAGATTCCAAGCATGAGAAGGATTTAATGTGCTGTTGCTGGCTCTGAGATAGAGGGGCCATGTGCAAGGACCAGGGAGAGGCCTTTCAGAGCTAAGGGTAGCTGACAGTCAACAGAGAAACCTTAGTCCTACAACAGCAAGAGACTGAATTTTGCCAACAACCCGAATAAGCTTGGAAGTGGACTCTTCCCCAGAGCCTCCAGAAAGGAATGCAACCTGGCTGACACCTTAACTTAAGCTTTGTGAGACCCTAAGCAGAGAACTCAGTTGACTTATGCCATATGCAGACTTCTGACCTACAGAAACTGTGAGACAAATATGTGTTGGCTTAACCTTCAAAGTTTGTGGAAATTTGTTGCAGAAATAGAAAATGATTACATGGGGTTTCTGTTTTTTTTGTTCAAAAGTTGTGAGCAGTGGGGACTCTAATTTCTTAGGAGGAGCTGACTAAGCAGGGGTCTTCATGGCAAGGTTCTGTGAGCAGACTTGGTTACCATGCTCAAAGGGGCATGGTGGCTTGGCCTCTTATTTTATAATCTAGATCTGTGCAGTCCAATATGGTAGTCACTATCCATAGATGGCTTAAACTGAAATTTAAATGAATTGAAATTAAATAAAATTTAAAATTCAGTTCCTCTGTTGTATTAGCTGTGTTTTAAGTGTTCGAGACCCCTATGTGGCTAATGGCTACTGAATTGGAAGGCACAAATATAGAACATTTCCTTTATTGCAGAAAGTTCTATTGGACGGTTCTGGTCTAGATGATTAACAGTGATGACATTCAACTGCAACTGTTCTTTTTCTCATTTGGGGCACTGAGAAGTAGGATTCCTCTCCTCTTTCGTAGAATTATCACAAAGTAGATGCATGCAAATTTCTCCCAACTGCAGCAAGAAATGGAAGAAGTTTGTGAAAACTTTCATGTTTCTACTTTCCTTATCACTTGCATAAATGATCTCCTGGAGATAAAAAGCCCTGGACTTTCAGTAGAACACTTTACGTATACCAACGACAGGGTATTAGGCCTCACTTTTTTCTGGACGAAGGAGGGGTTACCGTGAGACAGACGGCCAGAAGGCCTCTGGCTCTGACTGCAGGATTTTCTAAGGGTCTCCTGTATAGTAAGACAAGGTAGCTGCTGGGGCAGGCCAATAAGGTACCCCCTGAAACAAATAAACCCCAAAAGGCTATGGCTGTTAGACTGTCCTCCTTCTGTTGGTTTCCAATGCCCCAAAATGACACTAACCTAAAGGGGAAAAAGAGCCTTATTCTCTCAGGAGACTGAAGCATCTTCTGCCTTAGGCTCAAACAACAAAAGCTGAGCCATAAGACTTCGTGGCCAAACTCCCTTGTAACTGGTGGTTGTGGACTAAAGCTTGCAGGTGATGCAGTTGGAGAGGTATGGTACAGGCCAAGGGAAAGGACCTAGCTTTGGGGTCAGAAGACCTGAGTCTGAATCCTGTATCCATATTGCTTGTTACCCTGAGCTAGTTAATGAACCTTTGTGAACCTCACTTTTTTCATCTGGGACACAGATGAAACAATTGGAGGATAACAACTTCTGATTCTTGGGGTTGTTGTAGGGTTATTGTGAGGATTAAAGGAGAGAACTGTATAGATTGCATGGGACATGGGAGTTGCTCAGGGAATAGTAGCCAATGTGGTTACTCACACGTGTGTCAGCCCCAGGTTACATCAGGAAAGACCTTTCATCCAATACCCCGGCCAGTTACATATGTGGTCTTGTCTGTTCCCACCTCAATCACTGCTCCTATGACCAGAGCCTCACATGAGGCAATTTGACAATTGTACTCCTCACCAAAAACAATACAATTTCAAACACCCCACTCGCTTACCTCTACTCAATGCATTCCTCTGAACATCTGATTCCCTATGGTCCTCGCATATCACTAATACCTCCAGTCCATTATTTCACTGGAAAAATAGAAGCAGCCAGAAAAGAACTTCCACAAGCTCCTACCACCACATCTTCCCACCTTCTGGCATCTGTGCACATAGACTCTGCCTTTCCTGCTTTTGTGATGGGTGAACTGTGTGTGCTTCTATCTAAGTCAGCCTCAGCACCTCTGCACTGGATCCAGCCCCTCTTCCCTACTCTAGAATTTCACTCTTGCAATTATCCTTCTCTCCTATATCTTTAAGTTTTTTTCTTTTTCACTGGATCATTTCCATTGCATCAAATATACCTTAATATTTCTTATATTAAAAAAAATCCCTCCTAAGCAACCTAAATGTCCATCAACAGATGAACGGATAAAGAAGATGTGGTATATATACACATCTCCATGATTACACATATATGTGATATATATACACTGAGACATGAAAAAGAAGGAAATAATGTCATTTGCAGTGACATAGATGGACCTAGAGATTATCAGAATAAGTGAAGTCAGACAGAGAAAGACAAATATCATATGATATTGTTAACATGTGGAATCTGAAAAAAAAAAGATATAAATGAGGTTATTTACAAAACAGAAATAGATCCACAGACATAGAAAACAAACTTATGGTTACCAAAAGGGAAAGGATGGGAGGGATAAGTTAGAAGGTTGGGATTAACACATACACACCACTATACATAAAATAGATAACCAACAAGGACCTACTATATAGCACAGGGATCTATACTCAAAATTTTGTAATAAGCTATAAGGGAAAAGAATCTGAAGAAGAATCTATCTATCTATCTATCCATCCATCCATACTGAATCACTGTGCTGTATGCCTGAAACTAACACAACATTGTAAATCAACTATACTTCAAAAAAAAAAAAATCCTTCCTAGATCCCTGTCCTTCTTCAGCTGCTACCTCTTTTCTCTGCTTGCTTTATAGTGTCCTTCACTGGTGTTTTCTCATCTCCCTGAATTCTAAATGTCAGTGTCGCAGTGTTTGGTCCTCGGAACTCCACTCTTCTCTGCCTACACTCGTTCCCGGCGGATGGACACAGTTCCATGACTTTAAACACCTTCCATGTGCTGCCGGATTTGTATGTCCTGCCTGGACCTCTCCCCTGAACTACAGACTCTTATATCTAACTGCCTTCTTAACATCTCTACCGGATACCCATTAGGCATCTTAAATTTAATATGTTCAAAAATGAACTGTGGATTTTCATTCCTCAACTCCCAAATCTACTCCTTCCATAGTTGTCCGTGACTCAATAAATGGAACTCCATTCTTCCATTTGTGCATACTAAAAATCTCAGTTTCTCCTTGGTCCCTCTTTTTCTCTCTTATACCTCATCTAGTCTATTACAAATCAAAGGGAGATGAAGAATCTGGAAAGCCTATTTCAACTAGGCCAGAGAAAAATCCTGAGTCACCAGAGAGTACTCCCCTCCAGTGATTAGAATTATTACATACATAAATTAGGTGTGTTCAGCCTTAATTCAGCAAATATATTTGGAACATTTACCACATTCCAGGCAATGTTCTAGGTGATAGGGATTTAACAATGAACAAAAAATTTCATGGAGCTTCGCTTCTACTGCAGGGAGACAGAAAACTTGTCAGATGGTTAAGGAAAAATACTTCAGGGCAAGGGGACATAAAGTGAAGTCAGGGTGCTGTTTCAGGTAGGGTGGTCATCTATGACTTCTGCAATAAGATTCCAGTTAGGCATAGATATTTAGGCATTCAGCATAGTGAGCCTTGCAAACATCTGGGAATAGATTATTCAAGCAGGAGGGGAATGTGCAGAGGTCCTTAGGCAAAAGCACTCTTCGGGTGTCCCAGGAGCAGGATGAAAGAATCTGTGGAGTGAGTGAGGAGGGTAGTGGTGGGACACGACAAGATCAGAGAGAGAGTTGGGGTGAGAGCATGCAGGTGTAGCAGCCCAAGAAAGACATCTTGGCTTTTATTCTAACAGGTAGGAAGCCAATGGAGTGTTTTGAGTGGAAATACATGATGATCCTTTACATTTAAAAGGATCAGCCTGACAGCCTGATCTGTGGCAGGGAGACAGTGGAAACCAGGAGACCAATTAGGGGGCCTAGTCCATTAATCCAGGGGCAGGAAGATGGTACTTGAATTAAATGGTTACTGTGGAGGTAGCAGGAAGTACTGGATTTAAAATTCATTTGAAGGTAGAGCTGACAGGGTTTGCTGAACACATGGTAGGTGCACAATTTATATTTGTTGAGTGACGGATATACACAGTATATTCTGGGGAGAGGCAGGACTTTTCCCTGACCTGGATGAAATATCCTGGCCATTGACACCCACACCCTTTGCTCTCTCTCCATGATTATTTGCAGCCCTCTGATGACTACTTTGTTCCACATCCCCTGACTCTAGGGAGGGATGTCCTAAACGTTGAACACTGGGATATTGTCACTGGAAAATATCTACAACTCTAACTTAGTAAATTGGGATTCTGTATATTTGTAATTCTCTTGCCAGTTTTCCTCAATTGGACCATCTCTCTTTATGCTGATAAAGTTGAGTTCCAAGGGCTTCCCTGGTGGCGCAGTGGTTGCGCTTCCGCCTGCCGATGCAGGGGAACCGGGTTCGCGCCCCCCCCCTCTCCCACCACCCCACCTCCCCCCCACCCCCTCCCCCCCTCACCCATCCCCCCTCCCCCTCCCCCTCCCCACCCTCTCCTCCTCAACCCCACACCCCACAACACTCACGGACCCCCACACCCCAAAAAAAAAAAAAAAAAAAAAAAAAAAAAAAGTTGAGTTCCAAGTCTGAAAACTTGAAGCCCAAACTCTGGAGCATGGTGGTCCCACATGGTCCTTTCACACTGTCGGCCCATTCTGACCCATTAATAGGAATCTTTGTTGAGAGGCTTCTCTCATTTTAGCAAAACATGCTTCTCACAACTCTTCGAACTCATATTGTTAAATTTCTAATATGTGGAATAATATTATTGGGTAGAAACCCAGTTATCATTATCAGAGATTTATAGAGTTCTTCTTTACTTCCAAGCCCTTTTCTTCAGTTCCAAGGGCAGCAACAATGCCTACTGGGGCCAGGACAAGGGTGAAGTAAGTGAGGAACCTAGGGTGCAATATTTAAGGAAGTGCTCACCCTCAAGGCCACATAAGTGCAGGTGGGCACATGGGAATGAGGGCCACCTGAGACGTTGTGATCTGGGCACCTCAATTGCCTCACTCCAGTCCTGGTCCTTCTGCCTACAGAGAAGCATTTTGGTTTATTAACCAGGCAGCTGTAGCATCAAGAGCAAAACCAGTTCCCCACTGTTTGGCCATGACTGTGCAAAAGAAATCTGCTCTCAGAGAAAGCAAATGGCATGGAGAAGAGCCATGTTCTGGGAAGCTCTGCCAATTTAGACATTAAAACCAGTGGGAAAATGGTGACAAACATTATGGAGTTTTGCTTTGTAATCCACTCAACAAGCCACTGGCATTCCATTTGTTGAGGGCTAACCTGGATCTAGTGATTCTATCTATGGCATTTCTATCTTGTTTGCAGTTCCTCAGATACAGCATTTAATAAACGTTTATTCTCCACTATCTCTGTGCCTTCTAAAACTTGTTACAGAAATCAGCAGAACAAATAATGGCTGCAGTGTAAATGCTTTGGACAGTCAGGTAAGGGCTTGTTTTTAAGGTTGAGTTAACAACTTCCATTTGCAAAACAAGCCCAAACTGACTGAGTGATTCTAAATTAGCTCCATAGTTTTTACCCTTAGCCACTGATAATGCCACTATTAATTTCAATTATTTAGAGGCAACATTAATATGTGTGAAACAAGAACGGCAATAAAGACAGAAAGGAATAAATTACTCACTGCAAGACAGAATGACATTTTGACTGGCACAGAGATTTTTCTCCTTCACACACTTTGTGCTTTGACATTTCACTTGGCACAAACATTTCACAAATTCTTGACCTAATCTGATGTACTGTTGTTTAGCAATTGCTGACATGACATGTTCTAACCTCAAGCTCACTGGATTCCAAATGTTACCTTTTCCTGTCAATCAGGGTTGGATGACCTCCAAAAAACAGTCCAGGCAAAAGTCTGTGTACCTAGGAGGTTAATTGTATTTGCTCAGAATGGAGAAAGAGTAGCTTGAAGTAGGATTTGGGGGAAGGGCAGGAAAGGAGGTGTCATTCAGGCAATTGTGGGGTGAAAAGAGGCAAAAGACTGATCCCTAGGGAACCTTAACCGCTTGAGCGACATGACAGCCCCAAACATAAAATACCTAGGAATAAACCTAACAAGAAATAGGTGGGGCACATATGACAGAAATATAAAACTTAGGGATAGAAGAGATTTAAATAATCGAGAGAAATACATTTTCTTCCAACAAAGGAAAACCGTATTGTAAAAAAATGTCACTTCTCCTCAAATTACATTTTAAGCATTACTTGACTGCCTCTAAGCCTCACTGCCTGTAGGTACTGGAAAGAAGTCACATTCTTATTATTACTCAGATTTGCTAGCTCATTAGCTTCTGTTGACATCTTCTGCCTCCCAGGTCTTTACTGAAGAATAAACCAACTTACAATGCTCTGCTTGATCTCCTTTTTCAAGGGCTCTAGCATTTAGAAATGCTTTCAGTAGCAAGTAATAAAACAACCCCACCAACGGTGGCTTAAATAATAAAGATTTTCATCATCTCCATCATTAGACCAGAGGCAGGCAGTTCCAGGTGTGATGCATTGGCTTACTGAACAAAATCATCAGGGACCTAGGCTTTTTCTATGTTTCCACACTTGCCAACCTGTGAAAATTGCTTTTGTTGGAAGAACCACAGCTCCAAGCAAAATGTCCACACGTAACCATGTTCAAGGCAGGAAGAAGGGTCAGGGGCCAAGAAATCTCTTTTTGCAAGCCTGTGTCTTTTTACCAGACATACAAAATTTTCTAGAACCACTCCCAGCAGACTTCCCCTTACATCTCATTGCCTAAAGCTGGGTCATGCCGCCTGCCAGACTAGACCAATCACTGGCCAAGGTGGACTGCAATTGCTGTGATGGGCTTTGACCAAACATGATTCATTCATGGGTGCTGGGAGCATGGCTGCCGGAACAAAACTGTGGTTCTGTGAGCTATGAAGAAGGGGACGGGATGTGGCTGTTGGGTAGGCGGCCAACAGCATTTGCCCAAAGAAGCAATTTTAGAGAGGCCCCTCACAAGAGCACTGCTCTGCTGGCTTCTCCAGACTCTTTGATCTGCAAGGCACACTCTCCCAAGTGGTTGCTCCTAGTTGGAGTGTCCAGACTGCACGGCCGCCTGAAGCAAGGAGGGGCAGGGTGGCCTTCTCAGCAGCGTGCAGTGTGTTGTTTGGATCCCACGGCAACACTCCGGGGACCAGTCTTGCACATGTGCTCCCAGAAACAGCTCCTGCAGCTCCTGACTCTAATCCCTCTTCCATGGTGACTTTGTGGGAGTCCCTGCAGGTGGGCTCCCTCCTTTCTCATCTTCCTTCTCCCACCTCCATTTTAGAGGCTGGAATGTAAACATCATTCTGTAGCCTTCTTTTCAGGGGAGCGTAGTCATGTGTGTGACACTTTGGAGTAATGCTATGGAAGCAGACATTTGTTGGGGGTTTCTGGAAAAATTTTTGCTTTCCTGATAAAGACCTCAGCTTCACCTTGGATCATAGGGCTACTTAAGTGTAACGTGACCTCAGTCAGCATATTAATGGGATTTTTAATGTGTGGGCGGATGACAGCAAAATTATTCTAAAGTTTACCTGGAAGAAGGCACAAGTGAGAATAGCTGGAATATGAGCTTTATGAGGGCAGGGATTATACAAAAGTAATTTCCTTATTGTTTCTTCCAATGCTTTTATGATTTGAAGACTTCCTAATTCTGACAGCCATGAAATATTATTCTCATTTTTTTTTCTGGTTTCATTTTTTTATTAAAAAATTATGCATCAAAAATCACTATAAGCAAATTTGTGAGGCAATCGACAAACTGGGAAAAGTCTCCGTGTCTCAGCATGGTGACATAGGAGCATGATATCAGGGGGTGGGGTGCAGGCTAGTGTTACTGGGGTCTGGGGTCTCCTTTCTACCACAGACTGGTGGTAGTATCATCCCCCAATACTATTGTTGTCATTTATCTCCATTTTGTCAACGAGGAAATTAAGAAGTTAGGTAATTTGCCCAAGATCAAGTGGGAGGGACTGAAATCCAAATCCAGGTGTTGTTAATGATAAAAAGCCAAAGTCTGCACTGTCTCTACTACACTTCACTGCCAATGAATACTTAACCGAGAAAAGTTAACTTTCCACTGAATTAGAAATAATCAGAGGAGTGGGGCAGAAGAGGGCGATTTGAGAGATATGGAGAACAGGAGGGATATATATTAACAGGGAAAGATGAAAATGAAAGTTATCTGCACACATAGTCTAAATTGGGTCTAGGATCATTGGGAACAGGCAAAGTAGGAAGGATGGACCCCAGATCCGTGTTGCTTGTGACCTGGATTGAATTCTTGGTCAAACATAGCCAAGGTAGTGTATGATGGAAAGTCCAGACCTTTTATATCTAACAGATCTTTTTTGATCCACTTTCATCACTTACTAACCACAAGTCAAAGTGAGGATAAAACTGAATCCTTAAGTAATCCAACTACAGCCTCCACCAGATTGCAATTTTCTCTACTCCAAGGATCCTGAGGTTGGGGCTCTTGCTCCCAGTGTTCTGATTCCTGCTAGATTGCACTCCCAGACACCAGTGGTATATCCCAGAGCTACATTTAAAGCTGTAGGTATGGAAGCTTTTGTTGCCAACAAGAACCCAATAAGCACAATTTAATTCTGGTTGCAAGTATCCATCAAAACTCCATGCATTTAATACTCCACACTGTTTTCCCTGGCTTGATATTGCATAAAGATTGCACAATTGTATCCACAGCCCTCCAGAGAATAGTATTTTTTGTAAGTATATTATATTTAAACAGGAGTGGCCATTGTGTATTGACGAAGGTAAAATGTAATTAAATAAAAACGATTACGCTCACCATGGATAATTTCTATCGGCCCTATTCATATGGGTGAATAGTAAAATCCACGATGGGATAGTTCCATTTAAAACTAATGTTGCTCAGTTGATGGCCAGCTTTTCAAAATCTTAACTTCAATCACTTTCTTACTCAACACAATTATAACCATAAAGAATTCGAATTGATTAAATTTGAAAATGAAAAATTCAATTTATGAAAGGTTAATAAAGCACAGTAAAATGTGGCAAATTTATGAGTACAGATCAGATAACACATGGAAATTGGTTTATATAGTTTGCAAAGAAATTTTTAATACAAGTAGTATGATATAACTGATCAGTAGACAGAACTGAAGATTATCACAATAATTTTTTCATAAATAAAAGTGACTGATATGAGAATTTATATTATTTATCCTCTTCTTCTTCTTTTTTAAAAAAATATTTATTTATTTGGCTGCACCGGGTCTTAGTTGCCCCACACGGGATCTTTGCTGTGGCATGCGGGATCTTTTTTTTTTTTTTCAGTTGTGACGCTCTTAGTTGCTGCATGTGGGATCTAGCTCCCTGACCAGGGATCGAACCCGGGGCCCCTGCATTGGGAGCGCAGAGCCTTAGCCACTGGACCACCAGGGAAGTCCCTAACCTCTTCTTATATTTAATAATGAATAAGAACATGCAATTAAAAATGGCCATATTCTTTTCCTAGTTTAGTGTATTTGCTTATTATTTTACAATCTCTGTGTTATTGCTTTGATGTCTGTAAAAGCTTTAATTTTGCTACAGACCTTGAAATTAATTTAGAAACAATTTGATGTTCAATTTTTCAGTAAACAAAGAAACAAGATGGTAAAACTAATCACAATGCATCAGTATGAACATATTTAATGAGTGTGTATGGGTGGAAAAACATATTCTTGCTTCACATGGTTCTTAAATATTTATAGTACCATATTTAAGTATGAGCACACATATCCTGGTACATAATAGGTACTTAGGAAATGTTTGCTGATAAGGGATTAATACACTTTATCAGGCAAATAAGGGCACATTATCATGTCATACCCATACTCTCTAAAAATCATGGAATTTTAAACATTAAAAAAGTATTCTAATGATGTATGGCATATTTACTCAAGGGAGTAGGGCACAAAGTCCTCAGACAAATGTGACCTCACATCTGTTTGTTGCACAGCATGTCAATTCTAACCACCTTTTCCAGACCCCCTCCCATTTCTGCACCTGTGAACTTAAACTCCAATATTATTAGAAAGGTTCCATCCTTCCCCTAGGGAAGCCACAGTTTTCACTTCTTATTTCAGAAAGAATCTCTGTTGGATTAGATGCACTTGTACAATTTTCTCTGGCTTTTCAAAACATCTTATAAAACTTCTTCCATCATGGGCTCCCAGACCTGAAAAAACCCTCTAAACTAGATTATACTTTCATCTTCCAGTTTGTCCTACTGCTTCTTAGTGGGTTATAACTTTTTCGTTTCCTACATTCATTTTAAGTCTCTCAAATCCATACAGTTTTGACTCAGACTTCATTCCAAATGTTTAGTGACCATCCATCAATCCAACTGCATGTTGGTATTTTTAGAGTTAAAAAGGACTTCCTTTATTTAACTAACACATTGGCCTAACATATGTTCGAGCTTGAGGACACAGAAAGCATCACTCCTGCAGGGCGTGTCACCAGGGACCACTACGGACCCCGAGCCAAAAGGGCTCCTTGTGGCTGGGGTAGGGATAGGGTACAATGAGCAGGACTAGAGCATCTGAGGAGTCAGCCAGGAAGAGCTTACATCAATTTCTGAAATGTCAATAGAATTTACTCAAGATTCTTACTTTGTTGGCGGGGGGAGGGTGGTCACGGGACGTGCCACATTATGGAGCACTTGGCTTCTGCCTCTCAGCTTCTCTCCTGAGGACCTTGGGAACACCCACGTAAGTGCCAGACAGTGTAGCTCTGTCCTACTCACAGCCTATGTACTAGACGCTGAATTGTCTACCCATTTCTCCCTTCCCCCTTCCCCACAGGCCCACTTTCATTTAGGCACCCATCTCTCCTTCCCCACTCCCCCCACAGCTCGCTGCCTCAAGGAAGCTGACCCTCCTTCGGTTCCAGGGCTGCGCCTGATTGGCCCAATGGGACTCTCATCCCCTTTGTCAGGAAGTGGGTAGTGAACCAATGAGGTTTACTGTGACTTCTGGGGAAGGACTTCTTCGATTTCAGGAAGAGCTCCTAGCAGCAGTTGGCTTTCTCTTCCTACAGCTGTTGTCACTCACAGTTGGGAGGCCTCCAGCCTGAGGAGGTGGCCAAAGCACAGAGGAGCACGCTGATGGAGGGCAGAGGAGGTGAAGGCATCCCTGCTTTTTCATCCATAATTTGGGAAGGTAGTCTTTGTCCTTTTCCTACCTCCTTTCCTCCATGAAGAGTGACTTAAAAAACTACCGTAAAATATGCATAACGTAAAATTTTACCACGATAACTATTTTATAAAAATTTATTTTAATTAATTTATTTTTTTAAGATCTTTATTAGAGTATAATTGCTTTACAATGATGTGTCAGTTTCTGCTTTATAACAAAGTGAATCAGCTATACGTATACATATATCCCCATATCCCCTCCCTCTTACGTCTCCCTCCCACCTTCCCTATCCCACCCCTCTAGGTGGTCACAAAGCACCGAGCTGATCTCCCTGTGCTATGCGGCCGCTTCCCACTAGCTATCTATTTTACATTTGGTAGTGTATGTATGTCCATGCCACCCTCTCACTTTGTCCCAGCTTTCCCTACCCTTCCCCATCCCCGTATCCTCAAGTCCATTCTCTAGTAGGTCTGCATCTTTATTCCCGTCTTGCCCCTAGGTTCTTCTGACCATTTTCTTTTTTTTTTTAGATTCCATATATATGTGTTAGCATATGGTGTTTGTTTTTCTCTTTCTGACTTACTTCACACTGTATGACAGTCTCTAGGTCCATCCACCTCACTACAAAATAACTCAGTTTTGTTCTTTTTTAGGACTGAGTAATATTCCATTGTATATGTGTGCCACATTGTCTTTATCCATTCATCTGTTG
>NC_041214.2:32260082-32271189 GCF_002837175.3 Physeter macrocephalus
CTGGCTATTGTAAATGGAGCCGCAATGAACATTGTGGTACATGACTCTTTTTGAATTATGGTTTTCTCAGGGTATATGCCCAGTAATGGGATTGCTGGGTCATATGGTAGTTCTATTTTTATTTTTTTAAGGAACCTCCATACTGTTCTCCATAGTGGCTGTATCAATTTACATTCCCACCAACAGTGCAAGAGGGTTCCCTTTTCTCCCACGGTAACTATTTTAAGTATCCAATTCAATGCCATAAAGTTCATTTGCATTGTGGTGAACCCATCACCACTACTCATCTCCAGAACTTTTTCATCATTCCAAACTGAAACTCTATACCTATTAAACATGAAAAGGGACTTTTATATAGTATGTGTGTTTGTATGTATTTATTTATTTTTATTAAAGTATAGTTGATTTACAATGTTGTGTTAGTTTCCGGTGTACAGCAAAGTGATTCAGTTTTATATCTATCTATCTATCTATCTACCTATATAGATAAATATATAGATATATATAGTCTTTCTCTTTTCCATTATGGTTTATTACAAGATATTGATATCTTGTTCCCTGTGCTATACAGTAGGACCTTGTTGTTTATCTATTTTATATATAGTAGTGTGTATCTGCCAATCCCAAACTCCTAATTTACACCTCCTCCCCTTTTTCCCCTTTGGTAACTATAAGTTTGTTTTCTATGTCTGTGTCTGTTTCTGGATTGTAAATAAATTCATTTGTATCATATTTTAGATTCTACATATAAGTGATATCATATATTTCTCTTTCTTTGTCTGACTTCACCTAGTATGATAATCTCTAGGTCCATCCATGTGGCTGCAAATGGCATTATTTCATTCTTTTCTTATGGCTGAGTAACATTCCATTGTATATATGTACCACATCTTCTTTATCCATTCATCTGTCGATGGACATTTAGGTTGCTTCTGTGTCTTGGCTATTGTAAATAGTGCTGCTATGAACATTGGGGTGCATGTATCTTTTTGAATTAGAGTTTTCTCTGGATATATGCCCAGGAGTGGGATTGCTGGATCATTTGGTAACTCTATTTTTAGGTTTTTAAAGAACTTCCATACTGTTTTCCATAGTGGCTGCACCAATTTACATTCCCACCAACTGTGTAGGAGGGTTCCTGAAAAGGGACTTTTAATCCCACTGGATTCCAGGGTATAGACTGGGCTCTTGCTTCCTGGAGGAGGAGGTCACAGTGTGTTTGAATGTTGTACACAAAGGAGTGTCTCTCTCTCTGGCTTTTCCTTCCACCCACGTAGCAAGAGGATGAGCTGAGTCAAGGCCCCGTCCCTGGAGGAGGCCTGGACATCTTGGTCCCTCCACTTCTACTTCTATGAGAAAGTACTGAGAGAAGGCTGGTGGTTAGTTGGACCAAAAAAAGAAAAAGAAAAAAAATCATTCATTGTTTGCTTGAAATTCCACTTTAACTGGGCATCCTATATTTTTATTAGCTAAATCTGGCATCCCTAGGTAAGGAGAATGCAACCAACTGATTGTGGTGAGTGGAGGCCTTGAAGGACCCCTGGCGGCAGCAGTGGACCCCAGTGCATGGCAATAAGGATTGAGCAAGAAGCTGGCTATCTCGGCAGAGACCAGCACGGAGAGAGGATTGTGGGCCCAGCTGACGCTCTATATCCTCATTTCTGTTGTCAGGTTGGGACATAAACTACACCTCACATCCCACCTGAACTTAGATTGTGTGGGGCGGGGAATGGGGGAGGAGAACAGAGAGAGAATCCTTAACTGGTGGGTATTAACCCAAAAAGAACTGAGGGGGGAAAAACATGAAAGTTACTGAGTTATTCTGCACTGGCAAGATTGAATAGACATGAGAACTTAAGAAATAAGTTCATTTATAATGTAATCAAGTCACATTTTCACATCTAAGTCTGGGAGTAAAAATTTGTTCCTGCTACAGATTAAAAAATGGGACTGATGAGAATGTCTCCAAGGTCCCTTCTGCATTGACAATTCCATAGCTATAGAGATGAGGCTTGAGGCCCTGAAAGGAAAAGTAAGACACGAGTTAGACAAGGGTGAGAATATTTCAAAACCCCTATTGAGTGCCTGGTTACAGGAGACCCAGCAAATGAGCCTGGGTGGGAAGAGGCTTGAGGAAAATCATAACCATTTTGTGTTTAAGCTGTCCCTGTGTTTTGAGTTTGTTACTTCTTAAACATTTAAAGTTGAGAACTTTCTGGAGTTAATTATTATTAACAGTGGGAGGCAGCTGATTTATGCTGATTAAGCTGATTTAAGAGCTGTTTTCTTAAGATAACTTTGAACGGGCTTTCTAGGGAACCAACTGGTGAACAAGCATGTTTTTACAGGGTGAGCCACTTAGGACTCTTGACCCAGGAAGTCTGAAAGCCGAGGGAATTGCTGCAGAGTGCACCATGTTCAGCTTCCTGCTTAAGCAAGCAGTATGTGCTGCAAGCACAGGGTGTTCCCCCTGCTTTCAGAGAAGGTGAAAGGCTTCATCTGGGGCTTCCCAATCCCTGCAGAGGAGAAAGTTTACCTAGGCAGTGGGGAAGACACATACCAGGCAGGAAATCAGAAGGAAAACCTTCCTAAGAGAGGCGGGGGTTTAGCCAGTTTCAGGAGGCTTGATAGAAAAACAGTAATCAGGGACTTCCTTGGTGGCACAGTGGTTGAGAATCTGCTTGCCAGTGCAGGGAACAGGGGTTCGATCCCTGGTCCGGGAAGATCCTACATGCTGCGGAGCAACTAAGCCTGTGCACCACAACTACTGAGCCTGTGCTCTAGAGCCCATGAACCACAACTACTGAACCCACGTGCCACAGCTACTGAAGCCTGCACACACTAGAGCCTGCCTGCCACAACTACTGAGCCCACATGCTGGAACTACTGAAGCCTGCATGTTCTAGAGCCTGTGTGCTGCAACTACTGAGCCCATGTGCTGCAACTATTGAAGTCCATGCGCCTAGAGCCTGTGATCTGCACCAAGAGAAGCCACCACAATGAGAAACCCGTGTGCTGAAATGAAGAGTAGGCCCCAGTTGCCACAACTAGAGAAAGCCCGCACACGCGCACAGCGGTGAAGACCTAACGCAGCCAAAAAAAAAAAAAAACAAAAACAAAAACAAAACAGTAATCCAGTGGAGGGGCTGGTGGAGGAGAAACATCTCTACCTGGGGCCAAGGAGGCAGTTTTGTGCTCCTGCCCAGCAGTGCTCCACACTTATCTGCAGTCAGACGGCAGGCCATGCCCTGGCAGGAGCAGGAGTGAGCAAGGCTGTTCCTACCCAGTAAGGAAGTGATGAGTCACAGATGTTGGTGAACAACTCCCTTTGGGGCAACCCTGTGGCCTGACACAGACAGCAGGGGTGAATTGTCCTGTTGGAGCATGCAGGCAAGGAGGACATGGCTGACACCCACCAGTATATATCAGTCCTACTGATCAATACTCATACCTACAGAGTTATATATAAAGGAGTGAGTGAGGCAGAAGAACCCTGCCAAGTATATCTTTATTGGCTTTGAAGGCCCTTATAAAATCCATGGAAGGCTAAAGTAGAGGCAGGCAGAAGTCATAATCATGTCACACTGCATTTTAAAGGTTGCCACTTGTGAAGAATAATGAGGAGTGAAAACTGAAGTATTGGCTACTCCTGGTATTAAGTAGCAGGCTTTAGTTTTCTAGATTGTGGTTTTTGATACCAGAACTTCTGGCAGAGATTTTGAGTGCTTTGCACTAAATCTGGGAAGACCTGTTTGACAGGAAACGCCTACTTAATTGAGAGATTCCACCCAAAATTGGAAAGAGTGGGGAGAAATTGGTCTAATAACACCATGGAACCAAGTATCATGGAAGATAACCACTATAGCACAAAGGGAATATGAAATCAGAGAAATTTTCAGGTGGAAGTATCCAGTAAATGGGTTAGAAGCAGTGTCCATAGGCCTTGAGATCTAGTCCGTAAGGTGCAGAATCAGGGAAACAAACAAAATGTAGTTAACATTTGTACACAGTGAGGTAAACATAATCCCATAGATATGAGGTGCAGTGGGAACCAATGGCTAGTCCAGGCCTGTTATACCCATGAGAAGAGCGTCAGGAAGGCTATAGCCAAGAAGGAGCCAAAACTTGTTGGAAAAAAAGACTAAAGACAAGCAAAATATTTTTAAAAAAACGATGTTTGGAACAAGAAGTACATAGAGGGTGTAGGCTTGCTATTTGGGAAATTTAGTGCAATATTTGCAGATGAGAAAGACCAAGGGAAAATATATAATAAAGGTAGTGAATCAATCACTTATAAAGCAAGCACGAAGGTTAAAAGATGAAAGTAGCAAAATTAACTAAAATTACAATAATTAGTTAAGGGATGCATGAAATAAAAAGATGTAAAATATGTCATCTAAAGTATAAAATGTGGAGGAGGTAAAATGATGGAATGTGTTCCATCACATTTTTGGAATGTGTTCAAATTTAAGTTGCTACCAGCTTAAAACAGATGACTATTTACATAGAATTATATATGTGAACCATGCAGTAACCCCAAGGAAAAAACTTATAGTAGGTACACACAAAAAATGAGAAAGGAATCTAAACATAATGTTAAAGAAAATCACAAAGACACAAGGAAAGGGAAAAAGAGAAGAAGAAAGGAATAAAGAAGAACTACAAAACAGCCAGAAAACAATTAACAGAATGGCTCTAAGCACATATCTATCAATAATTACTTTAAATGCAAATGGACTAAATTCACCAATCAAAATACATAGAGTAGCTAAATGGGTAAGGAACAAGACCAATCTATATGCTGCCTCCAAGAGACTCACTTCAGAAGAAAAGACACACACAGTCTGAAAGTGAAAGGGTGGAAAAAGATATTCCATGCAAATGGAAAGGTGGAGTAGCTATACTCATATCAGACAAAATAGACATTAAAAAAAGACTTAATGATAAAGGGGTTAATCCAGAAAGAAGATATAACATTTACAAATGTATATGCACCTAACAGAGGAGCACCAAGATATATAAAGCAAATATTAATGGATTTAAAGGGAGAAATTGAAAGCAATAAATAACAGTTGAGGACTTTAACACCCCACTTACACCAAATGGATAGATCATCCAGACAGAAAATCAATAATGAAACGTGGAATTTAAATGACACATTAAATCAGATTGACTTTATACACATGCATGCACACACACACACATGCACACATACACACACACACGACATTCTATCCAAAAGCAGCAGAATGCACATTCTTCTCAACTGTACATGCAACATTCTCCAGGGTAAACCACATGTTAGGTCACAAAATGAGTCTCAATAAATTCGAGAAGATTTAAATCATATCAAGTATTTTCTCTGACTACAATGGTATTAAACTAGAAATCAGTCGCAAGAAAAAACAAGAAAACCCACAAAAATGTGGAGATTAAACAAGATTTTACTGACTAACTAAAGCGTCATTGAAGAAATCAAAGGAGAAATTAATCTCCTAAAAAACTTAGAGATAAATGAAAAAAAAACCTAGAGATAAATGAAAATAGAAATATAGCATACCAAAATCTAAGTGATGCAGCAAAAGTGGTTCTAGGAGGGAAGTTCATAGCAATACAGGCCTACCTCAAGGAACAAGAAAAATCCCAAATAAACAATCTAACTTTACACCTAAAGGAACTAGAAAATGAAGAACAAATGAAGCCCAAAATTAGTAGAGTTGACATATATACACTACCAAATGAAAACTAGGGGAGGGAGACGTAAGAGGGAGGGGATATGAGGATATATGTATACATATAGCTGATTCACTTTGTTATACAGCAGCAACTAACACAACAATGTAAAGCAATTATACCTCAATAAAGATGTTAAAAAAAATTAAAGAGAGTGGAAATAAGTGAAATAGAGACTAAGAAAACAAGAGAAGATAATCGGTGAAAGTAAGAGCTGGTTCTTTGAAAAGATAAACAAAATTTACAAACCTTTAGCTATATTGAGAGGGAGAGAGAGAGACACAGAGAGAGACAGAGAGAGACAGAGAGAGAGAGAGAGAAAGAGAAGGGAAGGGAAGAGAAAAGGCAAGAGAAGACTCAAATAAATAAAATCAGAAATTAAAAAGAAGATACAACCTATACCACAGAAATGCAAAGGATCATAAGAGAGTACTATGAGTTATATGTCTACAAATTGTACAACCCAGAAGTAGATAAATTCCTAGAAACATACACTCTTCCAAGACTGAATCATGAAGAAATAAAAAATCTGAATATACTGATTACTGGTAAGGATGTTGAAACAGTAATCAAAAATCTCCCAACAAACAAAAGCCCAGGACCAGATGGATTTACTGGAGAATTCTACAAAACATTCAAAGAACATTTAATCCTTCTCAAACACTTCAAAAAACTTTAAAAGGAGAGAAAGCTTGTGCACTGAAAACTATGACACTGATGAGAGAAACTGAAGAAGACACAAATAAATGGAAGGATAATCTGTGTCCATGGATTGGAAGAATTAATATTGTTAAAATGTCCATACTACCCAAAGCAATCTACAGACTCAATGTAATCCCTATCAAAATTCCAATGACATATTTAACAGAAATAGAACAAATAATCCTAAAATTTGTATGGAACCTCAAAAGATCCTGAATAGTCAAAACAATCTTGAGAAAGAAGAACAAAGATGGAGGTATCATGTTCCTGATTTCAAATTATACAACAAAGCTATAGTAATCGAAACAGTATGCTACTGGCACAAAACCAGACACACAGACCAATTGAGAGCCCAGAAATAAACCTATGCACATATGGTCAATTAATTTACAAAAAAGGAGCAAAAGACATACAATGGAGAGAGGCTATTCTTTTCAATAAATGGAGTTGGGAACACTGTACAGCCACATGCAAAAGAATGAAAATAGACCACTATCTTTCACCACACACAAAAATTAACGCAAAATGGATTAAATACTTGAATGCAAGTCCTGAAACCATTAAAGTCCTAGAAGAAAACAGAGGTGGTAACCTCATTTACAATGGTCATAGTGATGTTTTTGTGGATATGACTCCAAAGGCAAGGGAAATAAAAGCAAAGATAAACAAGTGGGACTACATCAAACTAAAAAGCTTCTGCACAGCAAAGGAAACCATCATCAAAGCAAAAGGGCAACCTACAGAATGGGAGAAAACATTTGCAAACCGTATATCCTATAAGGGATTAATATCCAAAATATAATGAACTCATACAACTCAGGAACAACAAAAAGCCAATTGAAAAATGGGCAGAGGATTTGAATAGACATTTTTCCAAAGAAGACACACAGATGGCCAACAGACACATGAAGATGTTCAACATCACTAATTATTAGTGAAATGCTAGTCAAAACCCAGTGAGTTATCACCTCACACATATTAGAATGGTTATCAAAAAGACAAGAAATAGCAAATGTTGTAGAGGATGTGGAGAAAAGAGAACCCTTGTACACTGTTGGTGAGACTGTAAATTGTGTGGCCACTATGGGGAACAGTACAGAGATTCCTCAAAAACTTAAGAAAAAAAACTATCATATGACCCAGCTATTCTACTTTTGGGTATTCAAAGGACATGAAAACACTAATTTGAAAAGATATACGCACCTCTGTGTTTATTGCAGCATTATTTACAATTGCCAAGATAGAGAAACAACCTAAGTGTCTGTTAATAAATGAATGGGTAAAGAAGATGTGGTATATATATAATGGAATACTACTTAGCCATAAAAAGAATTAACTTCTGCCATTTGTGACAATGTGGATGGACTTTGACGGTATTAGTGGTTACCAGAGGGGAAGGGGGTTGGGTGGGTGAAACTGGTGAAAGGGTCAACTGTAAGGTGACTGATGGTAACTAGAACTGTGGTGATGATCACTTCGTAGTACAAGCAGATGTCTAATTTTAATGCTGCATACCTGAAACTAATATAATAATAAAGAGGTTAATCCCAGGGAGACAAGTTGAATTGAAAGGTGAAGGGTATGGGAAGGTTTTCACTTTACATATTTCTGTATTCTTTAATTTTTTTTTTTACAAGAATGTGTTTTATATATTACTTAACTGAAAGAAACATTTAAAAATACATTTTAGGGACTTACCTGGTGGCGCAGTGGTTAAGAATCCTCCTGCCAATGCAGGGGAGACGGGTTCGAGCCCTGGTCCAGGAAGATCCCACATGCCGTGGGGCAACTAAGCCCGTGCGCCACAACTACTGAGTCCGCGCACCTAGGGTCCGTGCTCCGCAACAAGAAAAGCCACCGCAATAAGCCCACGCACCACAACAAAGAGCAGCTCTTACTCGCCACATCTAGAGAAAGCCCGCATGCAGCGAAGAAGACCCAGTGCAGCCAAAAATAAATAAAAATAAATAAATAAATAAATAAATAATAAATACACTTTAAAAATTGATCAGGCAAAGCAGAATGAGTTTAATGGTTCGATTTTAAAATACTGAAATAAACTCATTCTTAGTTTAAAAAAATGACCAAGGAAGAATACACTGAGTGTTGCTTCTGTGTCCTCCAACAAGAGAACGCTTTTCAAGCTCCATAGAGCCCAACAATACACAGAGGAGAAGGAAAGATAAGAGAAATGATACAGGCTCCAAATACTTACCTGTCAAGGTTGTGCTTGGTGAAAAATTGTTGTTAATTAACTTGGTGCAAAAGATGAAGCATGGAAGAGAGGAGATGAAAGAGGCCTTTACACAAAGGGATTTGAGTACTTACTTTAGAAGATTCTCTTTATGTGGACTATCCTCTCCTAGCACTCTGGGGAGTATCTGCCAAACTTAATGGGTGTTCTTGCCCTCCCAACTGCAAACCCTCTTAATGCCAGATTACAGAGAAAGGGCATAACAGAGTTAAAACTGCACATTACGATCAAGGTCAGAAGTCCTGACAACTTCCCATTCTCAAAGGTAGGAGCAGAAAGAGTGGGAGAGCGATAGGAGGTCCTCTGGTTCTGGGGGCAGGGGAGGGGGCTACCATGTCATTCTCTGCTAAGCTGACACCTGTTCTCAGCAGGTGACTTAATCACTAATCCCTTAAAATAGCAGCTTGTTCCCAGTAAAAAAAAGGCTCTTCAATGATTTGTTTTAAAGAGCCATACATAGTCATAGTATGAAATTTGGGAAAACATTTTGGAAAACACGCAGAATTAAAAAACCAAACTTGACCTCATTTTCTAGAAATAGACTCTGTTAATACTTTCTTTTATAATGTTTATTATTTTTCTCTGATAATAGTGGGGCATACATAAGATTCAAATTTGGAATATAGAGAAATCTTACAGAATAAAATAAAATGGCCTGTAATTCCACTACTACTGATATTTTGATCTTTTTCCTTCCAGTCTTTTTTCTTTACACACACACACACACACACACACGTAAATGTTAAATAAAATGTAAATCATATAGTATATGTAGTTTTGTATCCTATTTTTTGTACTTAATGTTATATCATGAACATTTTCTTTATCATTAAGTGCTATTCAAGAACATCATTATAATTGGTCATCTGCTATTTTACTAGATGAATTAGCCACAGTTCATCTAACCATTAGACTGGAGTGTTGGAATTTGGCTTCTTTCTACTTCTTTACCATTTGAAAATAATGCCATTATAAACATCCTTACGTGGAAATCTTCACTTAGGATCAGTTTCTAAAGGTTGAATTTCTAGGTCAAAGACCATGGACGTTTCAATACATATTGCAGCCTTGTCCTTCAGGAAGGCTGTGTCCTTTCATACTCCCCCAATGGGCAAGCCAGTGTCCATTTCTTGTCAACTGCTATTAGATTTGTAGTTTCTGTCTGAGAGGCCTCCCTGCGTTGTGCAATCCCATCGCACCACTGCCATCTTGTGTTCTTCCTCTGTGGCTTTTCTAGGAGACAGAAAACGTCTGGTCCCTGGACTATTTGAAACGTTCTCCCTATATTCCTCTGAAGATCTTCACTGCTCCGTAGTTATTTCTAAGTTTGCTTTGAGGTGATATGGGTCCCCCTTGTTTGACCAGCTGAGTAACCCTGTCCTGCACTCAGCTCACACTTTGTCTCCTCTGCAAAGCTTCCTCTTACATTCCAGGCTGGTTTAAGAACCTCTCCTTGTTACTCCCCTCAGTCCTTTCCCTGTCAAAGTTCTTGTCACATTGTATGGTGTGCTCTGCTCTATGCCCTCCAGATGTAAGCTCCCTGAGGGTACGGGAATGTGCCTTATTCCACTGTATCTTCAGTGCCTGATGCTGTACATCGCAGATGTGGATATTCCATAGATGCTGAATACATGCTTACTTTATTTTAAAAATTCTTGAATGTTCACCTCTATTTCCACACCATGTATTCTATCCTATTCCCCATAAACATTTACTGAGAGTTTTTCTGATTACATAAGCATCTTGTAGTTCTATTTATTTATTTAATCTTATTTTTCTAGTTTTATTGAGGTATAATTGACATGACATTGTGTAAGTTTAAGGTGTACAGCATGATGATTTGATACATTTATATATTGTAAAATGATTATCACAATAAGCTTAGTTAACACATCTAACACCTCACATAGATATTATGGTGGGATATTTTTGTGGTGAGAACTTGTAAGATTTATTGGGTTGGCCAAAAAGTTCATTTGGCTTTCATAAGCTCTTACACAAAAACCTGAATGAACTTTTTGGCCAACCCAATAAAAAGTGAGATCATACAGTATTTGTCTTTCTCTGTCTGACTTATTTCACTTAGCACTATGCTCTCAGTTTTCATCCATGTTGTTGCAAATGGCAGAATTTGTTTCTTCCTTATGACAATAATATTCCATTATATACATACCTGTATATACTGTTTTTTTTTTAATCCATCCATTCATCAATGGGTCTTTAGGTTGCTTATTGTCTTGGCTACTGTAAATAATGCTGCAATGAACATGGGAAAGTAGATATCTCTTTTTTATTATTATTATTATTTTTTTAACATCTTTATTGGGGTATAACTGTTTTACAATAGTGTGTTAGTTTCTCCTTTACAACAAAGTGAATCAGTTATACATATACATATGTTCCCATATCTCCTCCCTC